>NC_080542.1:122096745-122435079 GCF_028640845.1 Ahaetulla prasina
CTCCAGAGCTTGCTGCTTTTTTACGCAATTCCTCCGTCTCTCACTCTGTTGGACGGAGGGAAGCCAAATTGGTGGAGTATCAAAAAAACTCTGCAAAAATTCTGGTGAGATAATTAAATATTTTTGTGCTATATATTCAAGGATCCTCATTTTACATGATCATGGAAGAACTTTTTATAGTTTGTCTTTGTAGAGAAGAAATATTGATAACACTCCCATTCTCCTTAAATATTGGTTTATTGTGTTGAGGCATGTAATCACTTAGGGAACCGTTTATAGTTAACTAGTAGACAACAAGATGTGGAACTCTCAGACCAATCTACAAATATAAAAGCAGCTGTATCAAGACTGGACAGAATAAGAGATCTTTTATTTATTTCCACATGCAGTTTTACTTTTGAGTTCTAATGATGTCTAAAAATACTTTTTGTTGCATACAGAAAAATATCCTATCCATGAAATCAGGTGGTTTTCTCTGTTCTTTCTATATGTAACATTCCCCATCCTGTTAGAGAAATAAAGACATAATAGCTGGGAAAAAGAGACAAACATATAATCTGTGATTCACTTTTTATTCTATTGATTCTTCTCTATTTTAATTCAAATCTATATTCGGATCTATTTTATACTATATTTCATGCATGTTTAAACACTGGCAATATTTAATGGTTGTTTTTTTTAAATTACCAATTAACAGGTAACTCTCCTGATGATCAAGACTAAGCAAATATAAATTCTAAATTCTGGGAAGGCTATCTTTGAAACAAGTATTACTCAATCATAGACAGTCTATTCTTCCACAGTGCTCCAAGGTGTTGTTAGTTTTTTGATAATAATAAGTGGTGGGATTCAGCCAGTTCGCACCACTTCGGGAAAACCGGTTGTTAACTTTCTGAGCAGTTTGGTGAACTGGTTGTTGGAAGAAATCATTAGGGCAGAGAACCAGTTGTTAAATTATTTGAATCCCACCACTGGTAATAACTAACATGTAAACCACCCAAACAAATTAAATAAATGGCTGTCTCAATTGTTAAACTCTGTGTATAAGTAAGTTGGGGAAGAAGAACCTGCAATGTTATAGTAAAAATAACAATGCAAGTTTTCCAGTAGTTTGCTTCAAGTGGATTGGATTTAAACAGGTACTGTAGTATTTCACAATCTAGATTTTTTTCAACTTCTATTTTAAATACAAGCTGGAGGGTAAGGGAAAAACAGTTTATGATTTATCATCTGTATTACTATTTACATATCTTACCACCAAGAGACCATCCTCCATGTACATTTATAGTGTGGTGCTGCCACATTATTTTGCACAAGGAATGTTTGACTTGCATTTACAGCAAACAAATATTACATCAAATCCCACCACTCCATGGTTAGAATTTTTGAGAGCTGCTTGTTGTGAGTGACAAGTCTTGCTTTAGCATAGTAAAATTGTTTGGCTCATTTTCTTGGTTTTTTAAAATTTCTGAACACCATGTCAAATTATTTTTCAAACTCCCTCTTTCAAAAATAAGTGACTCATCTTTGGAAAGGGTACCCTATTCAAAAATAGGGAAAAGTCCAAACTATCCTGTGAGTCTAGAAAAGTCCATGTAATCCTCAACTTAAAACCATTTGTTAAGCAACTGTTTAAAGTTACAACGGCATAAAATTTTTACTTCATAAGTAAAAAGTTACTTATGATCAGTTCTCACACTTACAACTATGGGAGCATTTTCATGGTCACAAGAACAAAATTTGAGTGTTGGACAACTGGATGTATTTAAAATGGTTGTGATATCTGGGGTCATGTGATCGCCATCTGGAACTTTTGAATAAGTTAATGGTGGAGGCCAGATCCATTTAATGATACAATTCATTTAACAACTGCAGTGATTTACTTAACAATTGTGGGGGAAAGTTTATAAAATGGGATCTGACTCAACTTAACAATGGAAAAACTGAGTTTTGCTGTGGTCATAAGTCGAAAAATACCTGTAAAATGAGGAGGGTTTTTTTGAATCCTGGCCTGTAAGTCTGCTCAATTGCTACAAAAATCACAACAAAATAGTCTTCGAATCTAACTTATATGCATCTGTTTTTTGTTTTATTTTTTAAGTATCTGACTTAGCCTTTAATTATGAAGCTCTTTTTTGATCTAGTACAACTGTGAATAGAAAGACATGTCTTCATTGCTCCTACATTACAGAGAATAAACACTTTGGCTAGATTAAAGAGTGATTAAATAAGAAAAGCTAAACAAATACTTCCTCTAAAATATTGCCTTTCAGTAAGTTCTGTATAATCAGTTTCCTGTTGAGGAAGTGGATAGGAGTTTAACAAAAAAAACAACAACACAATCACTCATTCAGTTTTAATGAAGAAACATTTGCTGTGATATTTGGGGTACAAATCTAACTTTGCACTTACATAATGTAACATCATATAACATTATTTTTCTAAGAGCACATTTGATTTTACAGAAATCCAGCTTATATAGTTCTGTACTATATTTGAACACAAAAGACTTATAACTTAATATTCGTCATGTTGTGCAATTGGCATCCACTCATATATACACATATGTAGGGATTGTTCCTTCTTGCCTATGATATAACATCATTCAACTAATGATCACTTGTTCTAATTAACACAATGACTACTTACACTACTGATGATTTCTTCTGAAATGCTAGGAGCATACTTAGCAAATGCCAATGCTTTCTAAACTATATCTCACAAAATGCTTGTATTCCCTGAACAGCACTATGCTTTCAACATATTGCAATAAAAAGTGGGTTTTCAGTATTCATTACATCCAAAACCAAATAGCAAAGGAACTGAATGTTAAGCTGACTGATTCAACAAATCATATTTTAGATATTGATGGCATGATATCCCAGCTCATGCATCCTATTACAATTTTAAATGTAAGGGAAAAAAGAATATTGTTAGAATGTTATGAAGAATTACTAAATATCAACATGTACTACTTCTTTGTGCAGCTTGCTGAAAAAAATTGAAATTTTAAATTTAATTTAACACCAAAGCTAAGGATTTCAGTCAGAAATATAGATTTTTTTTTAAATTGACAATTTTCCATAAGACAGTCTTTTTCTTAAAAAGGTCTAAGCTGGTGTTATTTCTCTCTCTTAGAACTTAGTATTGCTTGTCTTTTACTGACTTTTAAAAATAAAAGCTGAACATGTTAGCATTCTATATATCCCTGATGGAAGTTGACTCTGTCAATATCTTCAATAAATAATTTAATATATCTTTTTACTTTTGTGTACAGAATTGCACAAATGTGGAATGTTTAATGATCACCTGTTCAGTGGGGCTCTTGGAAAAAGGGAAAAGTGCTGCATTGAAAATCCGATCTCGTTTATGGGCTTCAACATTTCTACAGGTAAGGAAATGAAAGCTAAATAAGAATATCACTTAGACTTATATACTGCTTCACAGTGCTTTACAGCCTCTGTAAGTGGTTTACAGAGTCAGCATATTGCTCCCAGCAATCTGGGTCTTCATTTTACGGACTTTGGAAAGATGGAAGGCTGAGTCAGCCTTCAGCCTAACTGCAAGCTATCCTGTACATAGAATAACTCTGTAAATTACTACTGTAAGCATAAGTGCCTGTTGCTTCTCAGAGATATTGGTAGTCCCATTTTCTCCAGTTCATGCAACAACTAAGAACCACTTTGATTTCTAAATAATCAAATGTAAATTTCATTAAATATGAAATAAATATTTTTCTTTTTCTAATGTTTGCAATGTACCATTTTTAAACTTGTCTTGTAATAAAATATACCATGTATGAAGCTGTTCCGAAAATTAGGAAGAGCGAGATCTGATTTCCCAGATCTTCAGGTTTCACTTCCACTTAGTGACTAGACCATACTAGCTCTCAAGAAAATGCAAGGACTGCATCATTCATCAATCAATTTTTATATTTTTTTCTGGAAAGTATGTAAATCTTGCCACATATTAGTCCCAAATTGCTTAGTTGATAAGGTGATTTCATGATTGCATAAATGAATGTGTGAATCCATTATATTCTTCTACAGCATTAAACAATCTTTCTCTGCCAAACTACCCACAGATCACACTACCAAATATTTTAAATGTTTGGGAGAGAGAAAAAAAAGGAAACCTGTCTTACTAAGAATTGTATTCTGTAGCTCAATGTGATATATTACAAAACAATGGAACAGCGATTGCTTTCAGATATGAAAGTATAATCTTGATTTAATCCATTATCATTAATTTTAAGAATAAAGAATTTATTTTTCATTTCAATGAATTTTATGTTTCTATTGATTTTGTGTAATTTATTCAATGATCGGCTAAGTTTTCACAGTATTAAAATAACACTTGCTGACTGTTCAATCTTGCAGCTAATTGTAATCTGTCATGTTAAAGCCTAACATTTTATCACAAACTGGAGCTATATGAAGTGAGATGATTAAACAAGCTTGAATAAACAAGGAGCTTAAGGTCTCCCCCAAAGGCAACAAAGATAATGAAGCCTGTTGAATCAAAGCCAAGAAGAATAAGGAAGAATTTGGCTGTGTTTCAAAACTTGAATGTAAACAGAAACATATGTTAAATCTTGTCATTGATGTAGTTGAATCTTCAAATCATCAGTTGCCTAATTCATACAAAGAAGAATTAGCCTTATTTCATTATTAACTGGATTTCTAGTATGATTTCTATTGATTTTCTATCTAAATATAATACACAACCACTGAAAAGGCAATCTACAGTATAGCATAAAATAAGCAATGGGGGAGCATGAACTCCAAAGCCTCCATATGCTTACAGTTCTTCTCTGGGGGCCTGCCAAGCTCTTTCCCCACCCAGAGTTTATGAAAAAAAAAATGTGTCAGAAGCATGATACCAGTCTTACATTATAACAAAACAATAGATTATATAGAACTCCAATTTAAAAAATGATAGTGTATTGGAAACAGATTACAGCCTAAAATTCCCAGATAGCATTTAGCCTTAAAAGCCTTAGATGTGATAAATAGACCGTGAAGATTGCCACAGAATTTTACTTTTTGATGTCATAGAAAGGAAGCTTCCTAAATGTTTAGCTTATAAATATATTCACTATAATAACTTGGTTTAATAATTTTTATTGAAATGAAATGAAAATTACTTTTTGTCTTGAGTCTCCTTAATGGAGGTACCCTTCACCAATACCATTCATTGAATGCATGCAATCCTTGGCCTAAAAAATATGTGTCCGACTAACTACCTTAGAAGATTATCCATGATACCGCTCAAGGGTGAAATCTAAAAATTTTCCCTACAGATTCTGTGGGTGTGGCTTAATTGGTGGGTGTGGCTTGGTGGTCAGATGACTGGGTGGGTGTGGCCAATAACAGTAAATAATAAAAATAATAAACAAAGTATAGAAAACAATAAGAGGTACCAAAAACCAACTTTCACACTTTACACACACACAACATAACAGACTCACACACAATGTAAAAGCAGTGGCCCTTCACCCAAAATGGCCCCTGCAACAAGCAGGAACCTCACACAGCCACAAAAAGCTTAAAAATCAACTTTCACACTTTACACACAAACAAAACACAGCACAACACAACTGACACACACAATGTAAAAGCAGCTGCACTTCATCCAAAATGGCCCCTGCAACAAGCAGGAACCTCACACAGCCACAAAAAGCTCAAAAACCAACTTTCACACTTTACACATACACAACACAACACAACTGACTCTCTCTCACACACACAAAATGCAACATACAGCTTTGTGAGATTTTGTGTGTTTGTGTAGTTAGAGTGAAACACTACAGAAACACACCAAATCTCAGAAAGCTGCACAAAAATTTTATTTTATTATTTTATTTTATTTATATTTTTTAGATCGGGGTCTCCAACCTTAGTAACTCTAAGGTTTGTGGACTTTAACTCCCAGAGTTCCTCAGCCAGCAAAGCTGGATGAGGAACTCTGGTAGTTGAAGTCCATAAGCCTTAAAGTTACTAAGGTTGGAGACCCCTGTTTTAGATAAAAGCAGCTAAATTTAAAACTTCCTTAACTTTAAATTGCTGTCTAAAAAACCCCAACTCCTTAAAAAAACCCCAATTAACTATTTTTTAATAGTTTACTTACCCAATTGGAGGCAGGCAGATTGAGTTGCTCACTGGGGAGATGGATTGCAGGCAGGCAGATTCAGTTGCTAGCTGATGCAATTGATTTGTAGCCGCCAAAGCAAAGCAAATAAGCAGCAATTAAGTAAATGAGGACGGGATGATTGCGTGGGCATGGAAAGGGGCTGTTGATCAGGAAACTCATCTGGGATCGCCAGAGGAAAAAAAGATTTTAAAAGGCTCCTCTGACGATACCAGTTTAAGTTGACTGAGCCCAGAACCTCTAAAAGGATTGTTTTAACAACCTCTTTGGCTGAAGAGCTTGTAGAAAACATGTTTTTTAAAAGTTCTGGTGATCAGGCAACTCAGCTGGGATCGCCAGAGGAGCCTTTTAAAACCTTTTTTTTATAACCTCTTGGTCGAAGTGGTTGTTAAAACAAAGTTTAAAGGGTTCTGACAATCCCAGCTGAGCTGTAGGATCATCAAAGGCTTTTTTTTTTTACTTTTAAATGCATTTTTTCGGTTGAAGAAAAAATGCTTTTAAAAGTAAAAAAAAAACAACCTCTGATGATGGCGCGGCTTGGCAGGGACAGGGGCCGGGGCCAGAGATTTTTGCTACTGGTTCTCCGAACCACCAGTCGCCATCGCTACCGGATCAGGTGATCCGGTCCGAACTGGGAGCATTTCACCTCTGATACTGCTGTAAAAAGATCCCCCCCAGTCCTCGATATAACTAAGCAAGCCAAATACAATGGAGCTTAGTAGTATGGAATTAGTGGAAAACCCATCTCACAGATTAGATGATCACTTAGATCTGAAGAGAAATCTGAATTCTCCTCAATAGAATTGACCAGTGAAAGTGCATAAAACAGTTACTTTCTTTTCTTTCTCCTTCTCCCCAGCTTCTCTCAGAAATCCCACCTGTAGGCCAGATGCCCTTTATTTTGTCCTTACATGCCTTGGTCGGCTTATATACCTTTGGGGTGGGTTATTGATTTCTGCTGTTATACGTCATTGAGACCAAAGCAGGCACTATAATCCATCACTAGTCCCACTGAGAACTCATTTAAATTGTTTTAACTACTTAGGTGGGCTGATAGGTGATGTGCTTTCCAAATTACTTCTGCCTGAGTTTCGATAGTATGGAAACAGATTCTGTACTCAGCATGTCTTGGAAGCACTTAGCTATTTGAATCCAGGTATCCATGTGTTTCACATCTGCTGAAACTGAAACTCATTTTTAGTATGATAATAGATCTGAATATGTTTAACATGTGGAAAGGTGGTATACTCCAGAGAATGATAAAAAATATCACTGCAACCAGACATTTGTGGATCTCTCTAAAACCCTTCACCTTGAAAACACAGATATAAAGTTATAAAGCTTAATAGAATAAACCATTCTTCGTTTTTTTTCCTAAAAGTTTTAGCCTCTGCCAAAGGTAAAGATAGATAAGGAAGATTGGCCCCACACTACTGATGTCTGATGTGAATGCCTTTAAAATGTCCCCAACTTACATTTGAATGAGCCACTTTGGTCTAGTGGTTAAGGCACCAGTTTAGAAAGCTGGAGACTGTGAGTTCTAGTCCCATCTTAGATATGAAATCCAGTTGGGTGGTCTTGAGGTGGCACTCCCTCTCAGCCCAATTCACCTCACAGGGTTGTTATTGTGGGGAAAAGGAGGAAGAAGGTATGTTGGATATTTTCACTGCCTTCAGTTATTTATAAAAACAATAAAGGTAGGATACAAATAAATAACTAAACAAACAAACACATGGATTAGGATCCTGAATAGCAGAAGAGTCTTATTTTCATTCTTATATATCTTCATGCAATGAGAAATTGTGTCCCTTTAAATATATGTATAAGCGCATAAGATTGCAGAGATAACGTCCATGATGTGGTAGGTGAGAACAAGCCCCAGATCCAATTCCTTCGAACAAACTGAAAATAATTTCGGGGGTGGGTGGGAAACAATCTCATGAAATGCTATCAGTTCTGATCGGTTCAGCTAAATCAGTAGCAACGGCAGTGGGTGGTTTGGAGAACCAATAGTGGCTGCAGCGTGAGGCTCCACCCACCCGCCCAGGCATCATTACTTCCTGCTTTTAACCTGGAAGTAACCTGTTTTTTACCCTCTGCGCATGCGCAGAAGGGTTTATGCATATGCAGAAGGGTTTGTGCATGCACAGAGGGTCCAAGTGTGCATATTACGCATGCATGTGAGCACTTCCGAACTGGTAGAGAAGGTAAGTAGATTTCACCCCTGCTTAAATCTATATTGGAAAACTGTCCCAGTATTTAGCATATAGCTTCTACCAGTTCTGCAATATAATTTGAGCAGTCCACTGTTTCTACTATTCCACCAAAATTGAACATTTAAGCACTAGAAACTTAAATCTGGCCACATTCAAGAAAATATGTCAACTGAATATGTAAAAATGAAACATATAGGGTGTCTCTTTCTAAAAGAAATATGAAGGCTTCATCTCCAGGTTGTTGCTGATTGAGAATATTGTATGAATAGCTTTCTAACACAGATAAAATGCTTTGCACATTGAAATGATACATTTTACAATGTTTTCCCAAATCAATTCCTCCCATCTTCAATTTATATTAAGTGATAAAAATTGAATTCTTAGAGCTTATGAAGCAATTGTGAGGATTCAAAGGCACAGTTTAAATTTTTAAAAGAAGTGTGGCAGATGATAATCCCCAAGACATGTACTGCAGTAGATGACAGGATCAAAATTGAAAAAGTGGTGTCCACCAGATAAGGAACTGGTTAAATGGAAGAAAGGCAAAAGTAACATGATTATTATAATATCAAAAAGTAGACCTTCAAGTTGAAAGAAAGTTACAAATAACAGTTGTAACTGTTTTTATTTATACTTCTGATGCCTATTACTGACCAGTACAAGATCTATTTTATTTTTATTATCATTGTAGAATAGAGGTGGGAGTACATTGATGGCATTTATAGATAACCCTATCTTGGAGAGACAGTATTATTACTACAGGAAGCCATCAAGAAATTATACAGAGTGAACTGGGTGATCCCATGACCTCAAATAAAGAAAACGGAATGCAGTGAAAAATGCAAACTGTTGTGGTCATATACCAGGGGATTAATGATAAACATGTTTTCCATCTTTGTGGATTCAGTAGCTGGAAATAATTTTAAAAGATCGGGAAAGGAGATAACATTTAAACATCACATGGGGTCATGTATTATAGTGGGGATTGTTATTTTATCTTAAGAACTCATTTTACAGAAGACTTTAATATCATAGGAGGATTCTACATTTCATGTTAAAATTGAGAATTGACTTGTCTATTCTCCTCTCTCTCTCTCTCTCTCTCTCTCTCCCCCTCCCTCCCTCCCTCCCTCTCTTCCTCTCTCTTTCTCTTATTATTGTGTCAAAAATAGTGGACATTAGCAATAACAAAGTGGAAATCAAAACTGTTAAAAACAGTCCTGACAAAAAGTATTATCTGAATTATTGAGATAATCTACAAGGGAAAGAAATTCGAGACCAGACTATGTCTCTTTTTGTTCTGTGATTATAATAATAAAATCAATAAGTGCTGTTCAGATTTCTTTTCATTTGCAGTTATGCAACACTAAAGGCTAAACCAAACAGTGTAATATTAATCTAGTTTCTGTTTTGAAACATGGAAAATTACTTTAGAAGGAAGGACATTTTGAATCAGAAGAGACCAAGGAAGAGATCCTTGGCTCTTCCCCAAGTAATGCTTTTTTAGATCAAATTATTCAATTCAAATAGTTTTCCTCTTTGAATTGGAATAAGGTTAAATGTGTTTGTTTAATTCTGATAACACATTTGTAATAATAATAACAACAGTGTTGGAAGGGACCTTGGAGGCCTTCTTGTCCAACCCCCTGCCCAGGCAGGAAACCCTACACCATCTCAGACAGATGATTATCCAACATTTTCTTAAAAATTTCCAGTGTTGGAGCATTCACAACTTCTGCAGGCAAGTTATTCCACTTATTGATTGTTTTAACTGTCAGGAAATTTCTCCTTAGTTCTAAGTTGCTTCTTTCCTTGATCAGTTTCCACCCATTGCTTCTTGTTCTACCCTCAGGTGCTTTGGAGAACAGCCCGACTCCCTCTTCTTTGTGGCAACCCCTGAGATATTGGAACACTGCTATTATGTCTCCCCTACCTAGTTCTTCTTTTTATTAAAATAGACATACCCAGTTCCTGCAATCATTCTTCATATATTTTAGTGTCTAGTCCCTTAATCATCTTTGTTGCTCTTCTCTGCACTCTTTCTAGAGTATCAGTATCTTTTTTACATTGCATCTTTTTTACATTTTATTTATTTCTATGCAATTTGTGCTGGATTTCCCAAATTAGCTATATTTGATTCATATAAAAATCAGCAAAAAATTATCTATGATGTAAGTCTCGTAAAATCTCTTGTTCTAAATTTAATATAAAGCACAGCAAGCACTGTGATGGTGAATCTATGGCACGCATGCCAGTGGGCACACAAGCCATTACCCCAGCTCAGCTCACCTCCTGCTGGCCAGTTGATCTTCGGGTCTCTGCTGCATGTGCACAGAGGATGGGACGCATACAGGGAACTGCAAGCACATGCACAGGGGGACAGGGCGCATACGGGGCTACACAGGCATGCGCGGGGTCCATACGTGCATTGCGTTTCAAGGGTTCAGGCACACGCATGTGCATTCATGCGTGAGTGCGCTTTGGGCACTAAGTGCTGAAAAGGTTAGCCATCACTGGCCTAGCATTTACATTTTGAAGATAAAAATCGTATCAGTGAGTATGACTTCAAATTTTAGAAGGTTCTGCTCCATGCTATATTTTCATTCACCCTACTTCTAACTCCCTGTCCTCTATCCCTTCCATCATCTTGACTACAGTATAATTGCCCTTTAGTATAATCTTTTGCAAATTAAATTCCTATACTGTTAAACTCCGTATATCCTTTTGAAAGAAAAAAATGGCCTTTATGAGTAATTTTTAGGCTCTCTCTTTCCTTTTCAGCTGAATTCTAGGTTAATATTATTAATGGCCTTAGTTGATAGGCTTAAACCAAATTGATTTATTGGATTCAGGTTCAAAGTCATCTTTGAATATGCAGTAAATCAGGAAAATTGATCATGTGGTCTCTTTTACAACAGATTGATTATGTTCGAAGTGTCCTGAAAAAATGGTCTTCTATTTTATTTGGATAGGTCTTGCTCAAGCAAATTTTAAAATTAAGAAGAGGAAAGGGAAATCTCCCATTCTCCACTTTTTAAATTGTTGCTGTACATATAAATTAGCATGTGCTGATTTGATGATGCCCAACTGGCCACTCTATTGTCAACGATAGGCACCAAAAATATAGGCATTAAAAATAAAGCAACTGTATGGTATGAGGAGAATTTTTCAATGTTAGCTGTTCTGGATATCTGGAAAGCTGTTCCGTGTTTTTTTTAAATGCCTGGTGTTAATAATGCTGACATCTGTATTCAAGAAGAAGAGAATTTGGTCAGCTGATTTTGTCCCACAAGAAAAAAGCTAGAAACTCATCACTTGAGCTTTTGAATGAGTATCTGTTTGTGTATGCTCCTCCCACTGGGGCAAAGGTCAGGGTCTAGCCAACTCATAAATCCTCTTACTGATGAAAGATAAAATAACTAAAGGAGGCCTGCTCAGAACAGCAGCTGCAAAGGGGAAAAGTATAGATGCAAGAATGGGGAGCATGCTGACACTGCAGGAAATTCCAAGGAATATAAATATTTATCACTAATGAGATAAAAATTGTGGCCTCATTGAATATATACCAAAAAGAGATCCAAATTTTTTTCTGTAGTAGGGAGCCAATGTGATCTTCCTTAGGTGTACATCAGGAATCTCTCAATGCATGTTTCCTTACAAAACCAGTACTGCGTTTTGGCAAAAAATACAGTATTGGCAAAATATATCTTAAGAAGAGTAGACATATCTTTATTTTTCTCTTAAATTGTTTTGAGTTTCCAAGTGGATTTCTATTTGTTTATTGCAATTTTAATCACAACTTTGCGACTTTTTATGTGCATTGATTTAGATTAGATTGTTAAAATCATTAAGATCTTCCACCAATTATTCTGGGCTTCTGAAACTATAGGGCCTCTGGTGGCTCAGACTGCTAAGACAGTCTGTTATTAACACAACTGCTTGCAATTACTGCAGGTTCAAGTCCCACCAGGCCCAAGGTTGACTCAGCCTTCTATCCTTTATAAGGTAGGTAAAATGAGGACCCAGATTGTTGGGGGCAATAAGTTGACTTTGTATATAATATACAAATGGATGAAGACTATTGCTAACATAGTGTAAGCCGCCCTGAGTCTTCGGAGAAGGGTGGGATATAAATGCAAATTAAAAAAAATGAGATCCATATGTTCAATTGAAAATTCTCTTCAGATCATGCCTATGTTTCAAAATAATACTGTGGAATTATCATTTACATCGATGGACAAAAGGGGGAAAATTAAAAATGCTGACAGAATTAGAACAGCACTTCCCAAAAAGGAAACACAATTCCTTGAAGGACAATTCTGAAGTTCAACAGGAAAGTTAAGGGGCATTAAGGGTTCTGTATGTGAGTGATCTTCCCCAGAGTTTATAGTGTCTTCCTTCACAACTGCACTATATAAATCAGAACTTATAAAAAATTTTATTATGATTATAGTGATTGTAAAGATTATAAGACATTACTAAAATGGTGAGTGATAACCATAAAGTGAGAAGATTTGGATAAAATGAAAAGGAGGGAATTTAAAAAACAGAAGTGTAAAATGCTGCAACTGGATTGGAGAAAATGAAAGGCCTAGGTACAGGATGGAGAAGATATGGTTTGGCAAGAAGAAATGTCAGGCATGTAGAACACAAGTTAAATATGATCCTGTTGCTTAAAAAAATGCAAATGGTACTTTGGGGCACATTAACAGAAGCCTAAATCATGGAAAGTAATTGCTCCACTAACCATTGCCCTGGTTAGATCCTTTTAGTGTTGTTATATATATCTAGTTTTGGTTACCACCATTCAAAATGGACACCAATAAGTCAGAGGAGGGCTATTAAGATGATGAGGGATTTCAATATGTGTTGCCTGGCTCCCCAACTATTGTAGAAGAAAGGGTGTTCAAAATAATTTTTTTCTCTGTACTAATTGATGAGAGAATACAAAGCCACACATAAAGGATATAGAAAGAGACAAGATGTAAAAACTTAAAATTCATGGCTTCTGCTCCAGTTTTGTGAGATCTAGATTGCTGTAATGCAGGGAACATTTTAGTTAAATGTTTAAGACATTTGAATAATTTTTTTAACACGAGAATTTTCTTCATAAGTATATATCAAGAACTCTTCCCTATTAGACTAACAGTCTATTTCAGGGATGAGAAAACAAGCAATGTTTTACATAATTTGGCCTCAAAATTATTAGTTGTATCCAGCCTGGGCATTGGTAAAATATTGGAATGCTTGTCCAAAACATTTGATTAGCAATAGTTATTTTCCCATAGCTAGTCCAGAATTTTGTTCACAAAGGATCCAAGCAAAGAAGCTCACAGGCTGAATGTGGAGACAACAGTGGAGGTTTTTTTTAACTGCCCTTTAGGAACTGATAATTTAATTATCTAACTAAGCCTCAAAGCTTTCAGACGGTTTTTTTTTTTTTACCAATAATAGACACATCCTCCATAAATTTACTTACTTTTTTCTAAACTATTTAAATTCGTGGATCTTCTATGCAGCAGTGAATTCTTTTGTTGAATTTATGCTAAAAATCAGAAGGGAAGACTCACTGGAGAAGAGCCTAATGCTGGGAAAGATTGAGGGCAAAAGCAGAAAGGGACGACAGAGAACGAGGTGGCTGGATGGACTCACTGAAGCAGTAGGCATGAGCTTAAATGGACTCCAGAGGATGGTAGAGGATAGGAAGGCCGGAGGAACATTGTCCATGGGGTCGCGATAGGTCGGTCATAACTTTGCAACTAGCAACAGCAACAACAACAATGCTAAATAACAAAACATGTTATCAATCCTGATTCTTTCTGTAACTGATAACTTTTAATTCTATTATTATGAAAGAGAGAGAAAAACATCTTATCTACTTTTTCTATTATGTATATAGATTTATATATTTTTATCTTGTTTTCTCTCTGCTTTCTTGTTCATCTCCTTTGTAAATCCCAAACTTATTGTCTGCCATTATAGGAGGGATTATGAATCAATTTATTTTATTCGCCTAAAAAGACTAATCAAAACTTTTTCTGTATCATATTTTTCAGAGGAAAAATTACCGCTATGCTCTTTCCATCAGTGTGTCATTTGAAGTGAAGAAGATGCCATACAAAGTTCAGCCAGCAAAACTTCCTGAAGGAAGCATAGCTGTGAGTAGCACTGAAAATAAATATAGAATATTAATGTCCATTGTTTGGATAATTTTGATTACTGTGACACAATATATTTATAGACAGGAGTTCCAAGATAAGAGTTTCCTGTGTTTTCTAATACAGATCCATTCTTTGAATGTTTTTTAAAAGATAGTCATCTGAGTTTTCAAATAATCCTCATGTTGGTTGTGTTTCCATTTTAATAGTTCTTAGTTGTATATAATAGCAGAAAATGCAAATATCAATATATCAGGGATAGATATGCTTCTGGTACATTGGGTTCTTGGAAAGAGCAATAGTCACAGGAAATGAGATAGTAAGGCTACATCATGAGCAAGACCATGTTACACATGTGCTGCAATACATTTGTTTGTTTGCTTATAATTCACATTTCTAAAATCACCCAATTTCTCAACAACATAGCAGGTGAGGATATATCATTGAGTATTATCAACTGATGGTAGCTGACACAATGGCATCAGATTACTTCACCCAGAAGATTCATGTAGATGTTAAATAGAAGGAGTACAACGCCAAGCCCTAAGGCATTTTACATTCGAGAGACTTTGGATTCCATCTCTCCCCATTAACTTTGATTGGATTCACATGTAAAAAGGAAGAGAAGATTACAAGGATTTTTTAAGCAAGAATCAGGGATGAAATGCTCCTGGTTCAGACCGGATCGCGTGATCCGGTAGCAATGGGGGGCGGGTAGTTCGGAGAACTGGTAGCAAAAATCCCTCCCCCCCCCGGCCACACCTCGCTGTTCCTCTTCTCTGTCCCTGAAGCTCTTGGTGGTGATATAGCTGCAAACGGCCTTAAATGACTGCCGCAGTGCTTCAAAGGGCTACACTACAGCTGATCAGCGCTGAGGGCGGCTAGTAGATAGTGCCTCTATTTTTAAAAAAGGTAGATTGGTGCGCTCCCAAAAAAAGGCAATTAGTAGACCGGTGCCTCTATTTTTAAAGACGGTAAACCAGTGCACTCCGAAAAAAGGCAAGTAGACCAGTATGGCTCTGCTAGACTATAGCAAACCTAGTAGACCAGTATGTTTCCTGATTAGAAAAAAGAAATTTTTTGGTCAAAAAACTCACAATGACTCTGAAAGAATAGAACAGAAATGGGCTGGAAGCCATCTGTTGTGGGTGAGGTGCAGCTGCTTTTACATTGTGTGTGAGTTGATTGTGTTGTGTTGTGTTGTGTGTGTGAGTAAAGTGTGAAAGTTGGTTTTTTGTATCTCTTATTGTTTTGTATACTTTGTTTATTATTTTTATTATTTATTGTTATTGACCACACCCACCCAGTCATCTGGCCACCAAGCCACACCAACCAATTAAGCCACGCCCACAAAACCGGTAGGGAAAAAATTTAGATTTCACCCCTGGCAAGAATTATCATATCCCTACACTCCCATACTCTGATATTAATCATATCATGAGAGATCAGGGAAAACAAGGACAGTTGCACCACTCTAATCCTTGTAACTCCAAATATCAGAAAAGTGTAATTAATATCATCTCCATGGTATATTCAACAAGAAGCTGTCTGAAAAGTTTCCAAGACAATCTACAAGCCTCTTGTAGCCTTGCAGAAATTGGAGATCAGAGTCTAGACAAAAGTTGACCAGGACAGTTGCGTTTAGTGATTTATTTATTTTTTTAGAAGGAGATACAGCCTTACCACTTTCAAAGCCGATGAACCACATCCATCTTCCTTCAGGAAATTACATGGACCCAGTCACATGCCACTTCTGGGAGATCACCAATCAGGAAGGATTTATATGTAGTAGGGGACAGGTTATTAAACGCAAGGTCCACTTCCTCAGTAATTACAAGATCTAACACTTCCCAGGAAACTGAACAAGACTGTGTTTAAATTGCATTGACTGGATCTCTCTATTCTAAATCTAACTCTAAGCAGATCCAAACGATATTGTTCATTAACTTCTAACAATATTCCTCATTGCAGCCTTGCAAATGTTGTCAAAATTCATTTCTTCATAGAAAGCAATAGGTCAGCTTGTCACTTTTATTGCCATTATATAATCAATAATGAGACTAGTGAAGTATAACTATTTATTCTATTTATTTACTTATTTGTATTCTGACTTTACACACCTTCCTCCTCTTATTTTCTCCTCAACAAAAACACTGTGAGATGGGTTGGACTGAGAAAGAATGACCAACCCAAAGTAACCCAGCTGGTCTTCATGACTAAGGTGGGATTTTAATTTATAGTCTCCCATTTTCATGGTTCATAATGGTTAAGGCATCAGGCTAAAAACAGGAGACTGTCACTTATAGTCCTGTCTTAGATTCAAAATGATCTTGGGCTAGTCACTTTCTCTCAGCCTTAGGAATGAGGCAATAGCAAATCATTTCTGCAAAATGTTTTCTTGTAAAGAAAACTGCAGGATTTGTTCAGGCAGTCTCTGAGAATTGGACCTGAAAAAATGGGGGGAAATATCCAGTACTTTTTGCATCTTTTCTGTGGTTTCAACCTTTGGAACTTCCCAGAAAAGGACCATTGCATTATGTCTTAAAAAACATGGCTTGAGTTGGTTTTTTATGAGTTTTTTCTTACTTTCTTACTCCCCCTGCTCTGCTGGGGGTTAAATTTGATACTGCTTTGTCCAGAAAGCCTATTTGACAGCTTAAAATTAAAACATGTAGTTTCTGTCTCAGAAGTGTTTGGGAAGTAATATGTGTAGCTTTGTTGACAAGACCTTGCAGTTAGGAATTGGAAAGTCCAGTTTTAGTCTTTAGAGTTAGAAGTTCTACGGTTTGAGGTAGAAGATCTATGACTGTTTCTGCCTTTTGTCTCAAGAACTGCCAGTTCTGAAATGGTAAAAATATTCCAAAAAGACAAATTGGAGCTTGTAGCCCATGATTACTATGATATTAATATCTTCATACTTAACAGTGATCTGTTTGTTCTGCTTTTGTTTTGAGGAGAACTATGGGAAAAGATTAAAGTTTTTCTTAGTACTTATCTAGATATCTAAATAACTAAGATAGAGCCCACCTTAGCCCAGTGGTCTTGAGGTAGCTGGCATGTCTCCCTGTTTTGAGACTTTGTGGTTTCCAAATAGCTTGTCATGTATCTGGAGTATCATAAAAAAAATGAAAACCATTTTGTTCATCCTCAATATCCAGGGTTCAGAAAGATACTTCTTTACATTATAGTTCCACCTACTTATCCAAAAGGAGAGACTATTAGAAACAGATCTGGAACAAAACAGATAATATCTTTTGGTAACTGAAATTAACAGAAAGGAAGAATGCCCTCCAAATGTGTTGAGTTATAATTTGCATAATCCACAGGCAAAGTCCATAGCCACTCTATGGTATCCAAATTTTTTACTAGCGGTTCTGTGGGGGTGGCTTGGTGGGCATGGCAGGGGAAGAATACTGCAAAATCTCTATTCCCACCTGACTCTGGGGCCAGCCAGAGGTGGTATTTGCTGGTTCTCCAAACTGCTCAAAATTTCTACTACATGTTCTCCAGAACCTGTTGGAACCTGCTAGATTTCACCCCTGGTATGCATTATTCTCTAAAGCATTTTGGATCTTTTTGTGTATCATGACATTTGGAGAAATCCGTAAGTTAAGTCTATGTTCCACGCTGTACATTAGCCAAGGAACTGAGTATCAGTTCAATTTATAAAAAATGCTGATTGAACAAATCCTGGAATAGTCTCACTGCTATCTTAGAGTAAATATTAGGATTATTTCAGAGAGGCATCACTTCTAATTGAATAGGAAGATGACACATGTCAAACAACAAAATATAGATATATGTAAACTCAAAAATAGGATTTCTATGTATTTAGGTTATTCATTTTATTGATTTTCTTTCAAAATTTAAAAACAATAAGCAGGCCCATATTATGTGCCACTAAGAACTGTACCCATTTCTTAATAACAGGAGAGATATCATCATAGGAAAAATATTGTAAGATAAGAAGGATTCAGCCAAGAAGCTGTTTTGATTTTTTTGTACTTTGGGTGGATCCACATGGGTGGATTTTGATACTACTTGAAGAAGGGTGATTTAATTTTAGGCTAGAAAGCTGAATGTTTTGATCCTTCATATCCCTTCACCATCCAAGGAGTTCAAAAATACTCCAGTGGAAGATAAATTCTGGTGTTTAAGTGTCTATGTGTTTGCTCCACATGCATTCTGTAACCAAAACATATGTTCTTTAGCATGGCTGATAAATACTGTCTCCATCTACATTGGTGTGCTGTCCTGCAGGTGTTAGCCTGCTGTCCAGAAGAAATTTCTGAAAATATGCAGAATGATCAGATATATGTTTTCTTAAGGATTACTTGAGAATGAGAGTTATTTTTCCAAACAGATGTTTTATTGCCAGATGCCCAAAACAGACTATAAACTCTTGAAAAATGATAGTGCTTTTTATGTCTTCTCAGAACTGGCTATGTTTTATGGAGATTTGCCAATTCTACAATTTGATGTGTTGTAGGCAGCAACTCTTTTCAAGTCTTTACTGACTACGTTTTTTATACTGTTCTCCAGAAATCAATCAATAGAATATTAATTGTAGTTCCAGAAAATAAATTTGAAACATTACTTTTTTTACATGAGTCAAAGTAAGGGTTGAAAATGTTTAAAAATAAATATGAGCAATCTTCAACTTTATTATAATTCAGAACAGTTCTCATACAGATTTGATTTTCTTTTTCCTACTTATGAAAGACTTGTACAACAAACTTTAGAGATTGTTGCTAAACAATTACTTAAATAAAAGCATTATTTATGGATGTATCCACCGAAAATTGACCAGATACTATTTCTCTGTCAGTCAATTCTACCCTCAGCAAAAACTTCATTGTTGTTCTTTATATTATATGATTCTGAGTGGAATCAACAACTAAGAATTACTGATCTTATTAAGAGTTATTTGTAATGTATAGAAATAATAGACCAATTGCTATGTGGAAAAAATAGTCTTGAAATTTTCAGGGAAACTGGTGAGGAGAAAGTAACAAAATGTTGTGATGTCATAATGTAAATTCTGCCCATTATTATTCTATCTGTACGTGTCATATCGCAAGTACATAAAAAGAACATATGCATTTCCTCATTATTGTAACTATGGCTCTATATAATAGGAACTGATGTATCTTACTTAGAAAATCCTCTTGTTTATTGATTAAAAATATGTTTTCCAATCTTCCTTCAACTCAACTTTTCTCAACTTCTCGTTATGGGGATGGTATAATTTTCAGAATTACCATTGACCATAGGCAGCAGTGAGCATAATCTCAAACTAATATGCTTTCAAATCAATGCTTTCAAAGAAGCAGAAAAATATTATATCATGTGATTAGTTTTCTTATAATTATTTTAACTTTTTCTATGTTTACCTTTCATATATGAATGCAAAGTAAGAACTTTCTTGAATCAAACAAAGAAGCCAACATCCAGCATTCCTTTTCCAACAAATGGGTATTAGATGTTTTCCAAAACACCCATAAGTAAAATAGCTAAATAATAATAAGTAAATAATAATAATAATAATAATAATAATAATAATAATAATAATAATAATAATAATAATAATAATATAAAAAATAGTATTTTAATAAGTAAAATAGTTAGTGCCCAGTATTAATAATCAGAGACATATTGTTCTTAGATTTTAAACCTCCTTTTAAATTATTTTCATTGTTGTCATGTTCATCTGGATAATATTTGGTATCTGAAGCAGCAATATATTTAACGCAGTGTTTTACTGTGATGCAGTTGGCACCAAAAGCTTTGCCAATTAAAGGAGGCTGTCTACGGGACCATATGCAATTATATGGCTATCACCATGTCACTTTGGGGTCTACTTGTTGTCAGATAAATGTATAGTATGCTTTCTCATTTGTATTTCTATTGTAATTTTTCTTTGTAACATCTTTAAAATTAATCTCTTTTAAACATTTCCTCATTTCTGATTCAGCCTTTCTCCACTTTATGAAAATGAGGGAGACCATCTTTGCACAGTAAATATGTGCATATGATGTATATGCCACTTTTGAGGTTTATGAATATAAGAACATAAGAAATATTCCTGCAAGATAGAGAACCTTGTAAGAAAAACATTTAATAAAGCCTAGCTCACTCTCATTTTGTTTCCCATCATATTGTACGGCAATGTTTTCTATTCATTAGTTGTGTGCTTATAAAAAAAAAAGAGATTGTAAAGAAAAGTGGCCATACTCTGGCTAAATTATAAAGCAAAACTACAATGTGAACAGTCTTCCTCTTTCTTTTTTTTTGAAGCAATTTTAATGTATAAAAATTATTAATTTTGTTCAATATTATTTTTTCTGGAAAAAAAAGATCATGGTTTGACATTTAATCCCCACTGAGGATTGTGTAGGATTTAAAACAGAGACAGATGCACACAGAAAGAGCTGTCTATAAATTAGACTTGTATCCCATGAATATTTATTTGAAAAAATGAAAGAGGTTTAAATATGCACTGGAGAGATTTCACAGGAGCCCTTATTTAAAAAAAAAAAGTTTGATAAAACTTAATCTTGAAACCAAGGTGAAAGAGTGTGGAAAGCAGTGCCAAGGAAAAATCACTGGGAGAAAACAGGCAGATACTGTAAGATCTCCATAAAAGTTTCCACATCTGTATCGCCAGCCCTATAAGATAAAAGGATGAACAGAAAATATTTGCTGAGCCTTTCATCCCTAGATTTCTGACATTTTTAATGCAACAAAAATGTTTTCAGAAAAATATAAAACACTTATGAATTATTACTGACTCTTTTTTATAAAACAGCATTAAATATAAATCCACATGGAAAAATGCAGAAACTATCCAAGTTGCAGAACATCTGTATAAGTTGTAAATAATAGCTTAATATATAGCATATTTTATTACTATATTTATAGGTTTGCACACAGAGATATATAATGTGGGACAATATCCAACAATATCCAACTAAAATATGGATCAAAAATTGTTCCTTTGGATTTTTAATTTTTTTTAAAAAATTTCTATGCAATTTGTGGTTCAAAATGTTTTGAAATTTTATTACCAACACTAAACCTGCCCCTTCTCCCAGATTAACTAACTTCCCGATCACCCTGCAAGGTAAAATAAATAAGTTTTAAATGGTTTCTGAAAACAGCTTTGGAGTTAACCTAATTTGAGTAATGTGATATTTGAGAGGACGAACGCTGTGGAGAAGGCTGGATTCTAAAATTTGCCAAGATTTTAGAGGTGTTAACACACTTGCTTTCTAAATGGTCCCAAAGAAAAGAATATTCACAAAAAGTCTTATTCAAAAATAAAGGTTAAAATAAAAATCTAATGATGATATAATTAAAATTTTGATAGTTAAAACTGCCATTATGATAAGATGAACCCCGTTTGGCCAAACATTCGCTTTCTGGTTAAAAGGAGGATTCCTGAAGGGTTTTTCCTTCAACTGTATTTTTTCAATTTACCAACAGAAAGAACCATCATTCCTTTAGTTTATATGACTCTCCTGGGTTAGGGAAAATCCTAGAATTATCTCACAAGAACCTCCAGTACAGCAAAAGTCTGCAAATAGCTTCAGGAGCCAAGCTTCAAAGCAGCCTTGGTACTGAAAGCTGGGGCTTGGGGGAATAATCAGTTTGTTGTTGAAGAAGCAGCCATTTTGGAATTTATTTTTCAAACACATAGTAAATTTCTTAATCATTTTTAAGGACTATTATTCTTTATTAAGATTTTTAAAAAGGCTCTCTTTTTAAAGAGAGCCTATTATTCCTTTTTGAAGATCTGCCCCATTTTGGGGAGATTGAAGAGCAAATTATTAGAGATTTATTTGAAAAAAAATCCATCAGTTCATAGATCAGCTGTTATGTCCTGCACCGGCAGTGGCGGCCCCTAGTGGTGGAGATGGTTTCTTGTTCTGTTCTGATTGGCTCCCGCTTTTGGAGCTGAATAAAAAGAGGGCTGTAAAAGCAGGCCTGGTCTGCTGGTTGTTGCTGGTCTCTGTGAGTTAAAATAAACGTTATGTGTGAACATCTGTGGAGCCTCAATTATTACGGAACCCACAGAATATAATACTGGCGACGAGGACTGAGGAAAGTACGTGAGTTGCTGAGCTGCTGAGCGAGCCAAAGTGTGAATTTCTCCTCAGAGCTATTCAGATCCCTGGCCTACAGAGCAAACCATGGCATTGCCTCAGAACTTTGTGCCTTTTAACCCAGTGACCGAATCGTGGGAGGCATTTGTAGCCCGTTTTGAATGCTTTCTTATTGCCAATGAATATACAAACCTATCTAGTGAAAGGAAGCGTGCTTATTTCCTGGGTTTCTGTGGGGCAGAAATGTTCGAGACAGCCATGACATTGATGGCCCCCCAGTCAATTCATGCAGGGACTTGAGATGACTTCATGGCTAAATTAAAAAGACATTACGCCTCGACACCCTCCAGAATCGCCCGCCGGCACCTGTTTTACCATAGGGATCAGGCTGAGGGGGAATCGATAAACCAGTATGTAGCCGCTTTACGTAAAGTGGCGCGCCATTGCGAATTTGTTGATCTGGATGATTACCTTTTGGACCGGCTCGTCAGCGGTGTCCGGGATGAACGCCTCAAGCGGCGTCTCATCGCTAAGCAGGACCTCACATTTCAGATGGCATTAGATGAGGCATGTGCCTCAGAGCTGGCCACCCTCTCATTAGCTGATATGCCTCGAGGGCAGAGCCCACAGATAGCAAAAGGAGCAACAATTCATTTCAACAAAGCTGATCCACTATATGAGGAGGAGGAGGAGGAAGACGCTGTCCATCGCCTTAAAGAGGTTAAGAAACCAAATACTCATGCGGGAGATAGCCTCCCTCTGACTGGCTGTTTTGGGTGTGGGGGAAATCATATGCGAGCCGCCTGTAATTTCAAAGACGCAATTTGCCGCCGTTGCGGCCGACGGGGCCATATTGCCCGGGTTTGCCGATCGGTCCAGCCTGAGAGGGTTCCACAAAAGGGTCCGCCTCCGGCCCAGGGACCCCAAGCCCCTCCACCGGCAGAGCAGACAAGGCTTCCTCTCGGTTATCAGGTACAGGGGCTGGGCGTCTTATTCCCTTGTAGCTTAGCTCCTCTGCCCGGGATGATTGGGTTGGGCTACCTCCTGGCTCACCTGAGATCCAGGAGGCCGCAGGATGACTGCTATGCCATTTTCCGTGATGAGATGCGAGGAACAAGGATCAGGTGGCGATCTGAGGAACCGATCCAGCAGAAAATCCGAATTTCCGTCCTGATCGAAGGGCGGCCATGCTTGATGGAAGTTGATACCGGATCTGCAACTTTCATAGTCTCCTGGAGCACGATAAAGCGTCTGGTGCCTACTATTGCTAAGAAGCGTCTGAAGCCTTGTGCGCTGTTATTAAAAGACTATCAGGGACGGCCAATTCCCATTGTGGGTAGTGGGAAATTCAGGGTACAATTCAAGAAATTTGTAGGCCGCCTATCACTGGTAGTTGTAGATGGCTCATTGCCTAGTCCTCTGGGGGCATAGGGTTGTTCCAATGCCTCATGGAACGCCTACTCCACGGAATACCCGGGGTGGTGCCGTATTTCGATGACGTGTTGGTTTCGGCAGCAAGCACTCCGGAACTGATGTCCAGACTACGCCAGGTGCTAGTTAAGTTCAGGGATGTGGGGCTCAAAGTTAAGAAAAGCAAGTGTGTAGTTGCTGTGCCCCAGGTAGAATTCCTAGGGTTCCTAGTGGATAGGTCGGGTTTACACCCCACTATGGCCAAGACCAAGGCAATCCTTGATGCGCCGACACCCCGCAACAAGTCAGAGTTACAGGCATTCCTGGGGCTCTTAAACTTTTACGCAATCTTTCTGCCACACAAGGCTTCGGTTGCAGAGCCTCTCTACCGCCTGTTGGATAGCAGGTCCCCGTGGGTTTGGAATGCGAATGCTGCTGCTGCTTTCCAGGCTGTCAAGCAACTCTTGGTGTCTAACGCAGTTCTTACACAGTTCAACGAAAACCTGCCGCTTGTCCTCTCCTGCGATGCGTCTCAGTATGGGGTTGGCGCTGTGTTGGGTCATCGGCTGCCCAACGGGGCGGGAGCCCCGATTGCATTCTTTTCTCGAACCTTGGCTGCCGCGGAACGCAACTACTCACAGTTGGATAAAGAAGCATTGGCGTTGGTTGCGGGGGTCAAGCGGTTCCATGAGTATCTCTACGGTCGCCCGTTTGAACTTGTTACAGATCACAAGCCGCTGTTGGGGATTTTGGCTGGGGATAGACAGACTCCGCAAGTACTATCACCAAGAATGACCAGATGGTCGGTGTTCCTGGCAGCTTATTCCTATTCCCTGGTCTATAGGCCTGGGAAACATTTGGGCCATGCTGACGCGCTGAGCCGTTGCCCATTGATGACCAAGGTGGAAGACCCGGCTCCAGCGTCCCATGTTTTTCTGATTGACGGTTCCGCCTTTCCCGTTACTGCTTGTGACATTGCTAGAATGTCTGGCTTGGACAGAGTCATCTCAAAAGTTCTTGATTGGGTTCTCCGTGGATGGCCCCAGGGTCCTGTCAGCCCTGAATTGCAGCCTTATAAGCGAAGGCAGCACGAGCTCTCTACCCAACAGGGTTGCCTCCTCTGGGGGCATAGGGTTGTAGTTCCGCCCCCCCTCCGACAGTCCATTCTAGGGACACTTCACCGGGGTCACCCGGGCATTGTTAGGATGAAGGCCCTGGGTAGGAGCTACCTGTGGTGGCCAGGACTAGATAAAGACATAGAGGCCTGTGTGTCGGCCTGTCACCGGTGTCAGGAGACAAGACCGCTGCCGCCTAAGTCTCCCCCTAGAGAGTGGGAGGAGCCTAGGGGTCCTTGGTCCCGCATCCATATAGATTTTGCGGGGCCGTACCAGGGGCAAGTATTCTTAGTGGTCGTCGATGCTTTCAAGTGGGTGGAAATCGCACTAATGCATTCCACCACTTCAGAAGCCGTCATTAGAACTTTGCGACGGTTGTTTGTAACCCATGGGTTACCCGACCTTGTGGTCTCGGACAACGGGCCACAGCTAACGTCCGCCCACTTTGAGTCATTCTTAGCGGGCCTAGGAATACGCCATGCTCTCATTTCCCCGTTTCATCCGGCCAGTAATGGCCGGGCAGGACAACAGTCCGGTCAGTGAAAGAGGCATTGGCCAGGTCGGGCCCAGGGGGCTGGCAGGAGAGGTTGGATGAGTACCTCCTGGGGCAGCATTCCACACCGTGCCCACTTACGAATAAGAGCCCAGCAGAGTTACTCATGGGCAGGCGTTTGAGGACCACACTTGATAGATTGCACCCCCAATACTCACCTAGTCAGCCATTGGACTCCATGGGGGCAAACAGGAGATTTGATTTGGGGGAGGCGGTGTATGCCCGGAATTACAGCGGCCACCCCCTATGGTTCCCAGGAAAGATCGTGGGAATCACCGGCCCGTGCTCATACAGGGTCGAGTTAAATGAGGGTAGAGTGTGGCACAGACATTGTGACCAGCTCAGGGCCCGGCGTCAGGTTGGGGATGGGCAGCTGCCAGAGTGGGGCACTCAGGAAGAGCCAGGAGGTAGCCCAACCCAATCATCCCGGGCAGAGGAGCTAAGCTACAAGGGAATAAGACGCCCAGCCCCTGTACCTGATAACCGAGAGGAAGCCTTGTCTGCTCTGCTGGTGGAGGGGCTTGGGGTCCCTGGGCCGGAGACGTCCCCCACAGAAGAGGCTGAGGAGTTGGGTCAGCCAGTGACCATGGCTACAACGGAGCCACGAAGGTCCAGCCGAATCAAGCGGCGCCCAGCGTATCTTCAGGATTACGATTGTGCAAGCTAGGGGGAAAGAAGTGTTATGTCCTGCACCGGCAGTGGCGGCCCCTAATGGTGGAGATGGTTTCTTGTTCTGTTCTGATTGGCTCCCGCTTTTGGAGCTGAATAAAAAGAGGGCTGTAAAAGCAGGCCTGGTCTGCTGGTTGTTGCTGGTCTCTGTGAGTTAAAATAAACGTTATGTGTGAACATCTGTGGAGCCTCAATTATTACGGAACCCACAGAATATAATATCAGCTATCCTCAAAGGATGTTTTAAAAAACTTCTCAAACTACTTCAGAGATGCAAATATGTATAGAAAGTTACGCAACCACTGTCTGGGACTTTTTCCTCATGGACATTAACAAGGTTGAGAAATTCTTGAGAAAAAGAAAAGCTTATAACTAGTTGACAAACATTCCAGAGAAGAAATAGATTTTATTCCATGAAGACAATCTGGAATGAGTCAATTGGAATAAGGATGGCTTTTTATTGGTCTGATATTTGTTATTGAAAGAAAGTCTTAATCTAAAGTTTGAAAATGTATTTTTTCTTTATATATAATGCTTAAGCAATTCTTAAAGTTTATAAAATATTATTGAAAGTGTATTTAAAAGTATCTATGTTAAGAGAAAGTTAAAGAAAAAGATGTATTAGCCTAAAGAAAAGTTTAGAGTTTTAAAAAGGATGTATATAAGAAGAAAAATTATTCTGTGAGGATAACTTGAAGGGAGTGATCTAAATTTAATGATCTAAATTTAACTAACTCTAATTTAGTTGGAATTTTGTTGGTCTGAAAGGGAACTTTAGCTGTGTGTTAAGAGAAAGCTAAAAAAAGATATATTAGAATGTTTTAGAAATGTTTTTAAAGAAAAGTTTAGTGTTTTAAAATGGATGGAAGAAAGCATTTTTCTCTTTAAGGTTAAAGAATCTGAAAGAATACTGTGAATTTTGTTACTATAAATGATAATAGTTTATAAAGATTATTAAATGCAAATAGAAATACATATTTCTGCAATAAGGAAGATAAAGCAGAAATGGTTAAATTGATTGTTTTTTTCAAAGAGGAGAATGTATTTAATTATGTTTTTTATTTGGATATCACATCTGGATTTTGTGCTTTTGATGAAAAAATGAAACTTTGACTTTGATTTTGCGAATTAGATGGATTTGCTGTTATGGAAATGGCTACTTATATACTAATATGTAAAAGTAAAAAGTTGAGGCTGTAATGTTATCTGGTATTGTACTAAAAAAAAGTCAGAAGTCAACACTTTTTTCTTTCTTCTCTTGTACCTCATATTTTCTTTCTCTTTCTCTTTTTTCCTCCCCTTAATTTCCTATTTTTATTTGTACTTTATGCTCTGACAAAACAATAAAAGTCATGAGATAAAAGTTTGGCCAAACATTCAAGGATCTTTAGCCTGTCATAAAGATACTTTCATTAACTTATCTATCTCTATAAAATATCTAAAGTAACAGGAATTAACATTGGAATCCCTCTTAAAATTTACATCACATCTTTATGTAATGTTTATTTTGATAACATTAATTTTAGTGGGAGGTTAAACTAACTAGTTATATCTATGCAAGAATAGACATATTTAATTCAACACTATTATATATTTTGAGATAGATGTCACCCAATTATTATAGTAAATTTTTACAAATTATAAATTCTAATCTCTTCTTCCATTCTATAGATAAGAGTAACAAAGTAGACTTTTTCCAATTAATAGGATAACCAATATATAAACCATTTTATTTATTACTTCAATGAGCTTTGGTAATGACATTGTATAAATATTAAGGGGAGCCATAACATCTCTAAATATTATTTAAAATATTTTATTTTAATATATAAAATAACACATTTAATAAATATTAAGGAGAGTGCAATACATCTTTGATATTTTGAGACTGAATAGTGAAATAAGCCATTGATTCAAGAACCAACTTTCATTAAGGAAATAAGGAATATCTTTATTAGTTGCCACAATAAACAGTTGAAATTCAATGAAAAAAAGATGGCAGAACCCAATTCTTTGACATTTAATATAGTCAGTCTGAGCCATAGCAAAGAATTTTTCAACATCAGTCTCAATATAAATTCATAAAAAATAGACAGGCATTCTGACAATAGCCATCGGATGATTAGTATTTTCTATACTGTCACAGATAAAATGGAATCCCTTGTTCTAATTGACTATCTAAATTGCAAATTTAAATACCTTCATATTCTAGAGTACATTGTAGACCAATAATTTAGCCATAGATAACTCACCTCTGTTAATAAATGTTCAAAATTCAAATGCTTACATCCACAATACTTGCCTCCACTGAATCATGGAGGTTTTCAGCATTCACATTCAACTTAAATTGGAAAAAATGAAGGGATCAAGAAAAATATATTTCTTCTTTTGTAATCTTCCTCTGATTGTAAGCATTTCAAAAAATTTACTGGACTCATTGATTTAGGACAGAATTTGGGGTTATGATTAAATCAAAATACAATAAATGATAATAAAAGATTCTGTATTTTTATTATATTACATTTTTATATATATTTGAGGGTTTCAGGACAGAACATTTGTCTTTCTGTAAAACTATTGGCTCTTTCATAAAAGATATTGCACCCGAGGCAATATTTTAATTTAATTTGTTTTCTTGTAAAGAAAAAATACATTTTTTCCGTATGGGGTTTATTTAGGTGTTTTTTACTCAAACTTTAAAAGAGCATAGGGCAATATGAACTGCCTGAGACCATACTATTAACTTATAGCTATTTGGCTTTTACTTCTGCAATTGTCTAGGAGTTTTGGACCCTTTATGCACGGCAGGAGAGAAAGTCGAACACCTTTCATATCTCCACCTTTCATATCTCCAAATACTGTCTCCGGCGTATTTTTGGCATCACTTGGCAGGACAAAGTTCCAAATAGCTCAGTCTTGGAATGTGCTGGAATTTCTAGCTTGTATACACTACTGAAACAGCAACGTCTATGCTGGCTTGGGCATGTCGTGAGAATGGCTGGTTGCCAGATTCTGAAAGATCTCCTGTATGGAGAATTAGTGCAGGGAAAGCGCCTCAGAGGGAGACCACAGCTGTGATATTAGGATATCTGCAAGAGGGACCTAAAGGCCCTGGGAATGGACATTAACAATGGGAAACCTTGCTCTCCGATTGTTCAGCTTGGAGGCTAAAGACCAGCATGGCCTTCTCCAATTCGAAGAGACATTTGTTCAGCAGGCTGAGGCAAAGAGGCAGTCCCGGAACCAGTGAAATCTGGGGGCTGGGCAGGGGACAGGATGTATCTGCCCTCAGTGTGGAAGGGATTGCCACTCTTGAATTGGCCTTTTTAGCCACACTAGATGCTGTTTTAGGATTTCTTTCCAGAGCACGATACTGTAGTCTTTTGAGAACGAAGGATGCCAATGTATGTCTAAGAGAATGCAGATAAGTTGAGTTGGATCATATTATGAATTCTGACTGATTAATGCGTCTGTAGATTCCCAATTAACCAGGTTATGGTTGTTCCAAAGGTACATTTTTAAAAAAGGAAATTGGATTTTTCTTTGTTTTTCTTTGAAGACTTTTCACCTCATCCATGAAGCTTCTTGAATTCTGATTGTCATCTGGTCGAACAATTCCTGCAAAGGAATATAAATCCTTCCATTTTTCACCATTCAGTCAGAACTGATGAAACTTCTTGGATGAGAAGCAAAACATCTTGGAGGAAAAAAAGGAAAGTCTAGTTAACTTTTTTTAAAAAGCACCTTTGGGTCTGACTAATAAACTTAATTATTTAATTTTAATTGTCGATGGACATTACCTTGTAGATGACTCTCACCCCGTTAAAGACCTTGGAGTTTTCATATCAAATGATCTAAGTGCCAAAGCCCACTGCAACTACATCGCAAAAAAGGCTTTAAGAGTTGTAAACTTAATTCTGTGTAGCTTCTTCTCCAGAAACACTACAATACTAACCAGAGCATATAAACCATTTGCTAGACCAATTCTTGAATACAGCTCACCTGTCTGGAACCCACACCTCATTTCGGACATTAATACAATTGAATGTGTCCAGAAATATTTTACAAGAAGAGTTCTCCACTCCTCTGATTACAAGAAAATATCTTATGCCACCAGACTTGAAATCCTGGGTTAGAAAATTTAGAACTCCGCCGCCTTCGACATGACCTGAGTTTAACTCATAGAATCATCAGTTACAATGTCCTTCCTGTTGAAGACTACTTCAGCTTCAATCACAACAATACACGAGCACACAATACATATAAGCTTAATGTGAACCGTTTCAATCTTGATTGGAGAAAATATGACTTCAGTAACAGAGTTGTTAATGCCTGGAATGCACTACCAGACTCTGTGGTCTCTTCTCAAAATCCCCAAAGCTTTAACCAAAGACTATCTACTATTGATCTCACCCCATTCCTAAGAGGTCTTTAAGGGGCGTGCATAAGAGCACCAATGTGCCTACCGTTCTTGTCCTAATGTTCCTTTGATTGTATCCAATTTTGTATAGTTATTACATAATTATGCTTATATATATGCTTATATATCGTATAGTTATTTCATGCTTATGCTTATATATACTGTTGTGACAAATAAATAAAATAAATAAATTATTCTAGATACCTAAACTTTCTTGAGTGCCAATTCATTTGACATACTGTGTGTAGGTAAAAGCTTGAGACAGTCATTCCTAATAAGCATTAGGAGTGACTATCCAAGTACACAAAGATTAAGGTAAAAGGGGCACTCTGACCACTGGACAGAATGAAGCATACTTTTTTGAGAGGGACCAATGGCGTAGAGAGGATTTTATGCTGTACTTTCTTCCTTTCTAGCTGGCTGCTTCAGAAATGCTATTCTGCTGTCTTTTACGTATTAGGCAATTGAAATTCATTAATATAAAGAGTTTTTTTCCTTCTTTTATCTTTACTGATTTCTTTCGTATTTCATTTCAGATAAAAACATCTGTTATTTGGGCTACTCCAAACATTTCCTTTATAATCCCTTTGTGGGTTATAATATTGGCCATACTTCTTGGACTACTGGTTCTGGCTATGTTGACCTTAGCTTTGTGGAAGGTATGTTACATGTTGGAACAATTGGGGAGGATGTTAACCAAACAAAATTGGGAGTTAGAGAGAGGAGAGAAAAGAATTTGGCCTTCTCATCCAAACAGTCATAAATGTATGAGAAGGATATGTTTGTGTTGCTAGTCTTTAAAAAAAAGCTTGTTTTCAAACACATTATTACAAAGGTTAGTTATAAGTGAGATTGTAAGATCAGCTGTGATTCTTAAGACCTTTATATTTTGTCCAGCAACTCTTTATGCAGAATATAACAAAGAGGCATCACCAGTATTGTCAACATGCTGTAGTATTTCAGGAAAATAAACAAATATTGTTTTGTAAAATTGCATGTAATCTTATATTAAAATTGGTAGAGTCTTTTATTTTTTTTATTATATCATTAAAGACTTACAATCAATAAGTCATTGATAGTTTCTATTTCAGAGTATCAGAAACAATTATTTTCAAAGTACCTAATTTGAAAATTGATTTTCTTGTATTAAATTCAAATTTGATTTTTTTGTGCTAGATTATCCTAAATGTAATGTTATGCAGTTTCCTTAGGCAGTAATCAAAAACTTCTGATTGATTAGATGATATTCTGAGTGATTAGATGATATTCTATCAAGAAGACATGATGGGTAAGATTTACCCTGCATAGTGAGACACAAGTTATTCATTCCTGGCATTAAGTGCCGCTTATGACCTGCCAAGTAGAGCTCTATTTTTTTTAAAAAATGCATTCCATTTCTTTATATCATGTGTCCTAGACTGAGTTACTCAGAATTACTCATCTAGACAGATGATCCATTATTTAGACTGATTCTTGCTCAATATTAGGCTTTTATCTGCCCCTTGCTTACATTGTTGGAAAACAGATCAGTCACAATGCAACTTGGTATGAAATAGCAGTTCACCAACAATACTCAGTAGAGACTCACCAGCTTTCTGATCTTCCTGTTGGAATGATTCATGGTCACAGTTATGATGAGTTTCAGACATGATATCTTTAAAGATGTTTTTTTTTCTGATATTGAATACTTGGGTTTTCAGCATTATATCCTTTATAAAGCAACCTATTCTCATAAGCATTTCACATTGGGAAAATGAAGAACTGTAGACAGCCTAACTCCCCAGGCTTAAATATTTGTACCAAAGTATCTTTCTGTGTAGCTATTATTCTGCTACACAGAATAACATCATTTTTGATTACTATATGTGTCTGGATATAACTGTTATAAAGGATATCCACAAGATTGAGATATAAAGTTGAAGTTAATGTTATATTTTTATCATCCCTTTATCATCAACTCAAGACAACAAATTTGCTTAATACTTCCACCTCCTATTTTATCCATAATAACTTTGGCAGGTGGATTGGTTGAGAGACCGTGACTGGCCAAAAGGCCTTCAGCCAGGTTTTATGCCTAAGGGAGGCCTAGAACTCACAGTCTTTTATTTCTAGGCCAGCATTATAACCATTATATCTAACTGTTCTTCTCCCACAACACCAAGCTCTCAATACCAATGTGAATTTTTAATTCAATCATAGTCTGTTTCTGAGATATGCAACAGAATCTCAGTCAGGTCTACTAAAAAGTAAACACTGATTTATTCTCAGTCTTGGGAATACATTGTGCTTCTTGAAAGTTTGTTTGTTTGTTTATTTGTTTGTTTATTTAATTAATTTCTATAGTTCTCCATCTCAATCAATAACTCTGGATGACTTACAATTCAGAAAATATATTACAGTTAAAACACTAAAACATTTTAAAACAATTAAAAACAATTAAAAACATCCAAAATAAATACACATAGCAGTCAAGATACTTGGCTACTTAACAGTAAAGCTAGGAAACGGGCCCTTGACATATTCAGCACCCCAGGCTTTGAACAGAACCAGGTTTTTAGGGTATTATGAAAGGCTAACAAGTTGTTATTGTATTAGTGATAGATTTCCATACAACAGAATTTTGTTGTTGTTTTATGTAGCCTTTCTATCACTTACATAGCACTTGAATTAGTTGCCTACATGCAACAAGCAGTTCTGACTGTAAGCTGATTTGATATTATCTTATTATTTTGAAGAAAAAAAATGTACCAAAATGGCTTAATTTCAAAAGTGCAGATGTTTTGAGTAGCAATTCAAGCCCCACTTGCCAATGATTATGAGAATTACAATATATCTGGAGTCACTTGGATTTGCACAAGCATATTTAGTTTAGTCCTAATAGCAGTCTGAAATTTGGAAAGATGATGTTATAGTAATCGGATGATTGGTTTTTCCAATTTACTTATATTGTATTATTTTGTTCCAGTGTGGGTTTTTTGATAGAGCCAGGCCACCTAGAGATGACATGGCCGAAAAAGTGCATCTAACAAGTGACAAGACTACTGATACCTAGAAAATGTGTCCCCATATCAAGGGTTTGTGTTCATATTACCAGGAACCTTAATTTGGATCAAGAATGCTAAATAGCTGTAATTGGACCTATGCAACATTCTACATATTCAGAACATAGAAGACAGAAAATACTACTATCTCTGCCTCAGAACAGATGAGCAATCTTCCATCCAAAAACAGCTAATGAAAAAGAATTGTTTCAGCTTTTCAAAACTGATTCTTAGTGAAATTACTGGATATATCAAAAGCAGTCATAAATCCAATGGAGCAGAGATGGAAAGCCAACAACACTTAAATGGATGAAAGATGAACAAGACACAGTGTTCAACTCTACTGTATATTGGTAAAATCTTGAGGCATCTCCCTAAGAATAGAAACTTTTATAAACACTGGCTCAGGGAGGCAAGCAATATTATGGATAGTATTAAAGTACCTCCAAAAAGTAAAACTAGTCTTTCAAAATACTTCTTTTGTATTTATCTATATTTTGTAAACTGGGCATCCTACAAAAATAGGGTCTAAAATATTTTATTTTCACTATTTCACCTGTAAATAGAGTGAACATATTCTTTGCATTCCATATACTAATTATAAATGTTTGGAAAGAAGCAAAGTTTTACATTCCTTGGTAGGAGTAAATGTATTATAAAAATTTATAAAATTTCAGAGCTTGAAAATGAGCCTCAATACAAAAGCATAAAATAGAAATTTCCATTTATTTAATAACTCTACATCATGAACAAAACAGATTAAAATTGTTTGCAATATCATAATAGTAAGGAAAACTATGGTATTCTAGGAAAAAAACAGAAACCAAAAAGAAGTGTTGAATCTATATAGATTATTGTACTGTATTCTAGTAATATAATCCAGTTCTTTCCAACAGGGGGCCCAGGTCAAAGATTATGAAGGCAAGCCAAGAGGAAAACTAATCGGTAAATTTGATTTGATAGAAAGACTCCATGTAAACCAAATCAGATCAATAAATAAAAATAATTCCTCAACCCTTCCCAAGAAAAGTTCTGTGGTTCACAAATTATGCAGTTAATATTTGCTTTGAATGGATGGATTATTCTAAAGAAATAAATATTTGGAGATGTACATTTAAATAAATCATTCCTAAACTCACTAAGAGACATCTGGCTAGCAGATTAAATTTTGAAAGGACCTTCATCAATTTTGTTCAGAAACTTTTTGAAACAACCAATGTGTTTCTCTGTTTTTGCTCCTGTGATTCCCCATAGGTGCAGGTTATTTAGAATTGTATATCTTCCAACAGGAATGTTTTTCTGCTCTCTAACAATGATGGTTCAGTGACATTAATTCTGATGCATATAAGAATGACTCCAGCAACTCTTAGAAGCCTGGCGGATCTCTCCCATGGAGTAGGAGATTCCCATGGAGTGGGAGATTAGCAAGCAGATTTGTTAATATTCTTACTTGTTTTTTATAGATTGTATTTTTTTATTGGGCCAAGTCCAAAATGATTTCCAGTCTGTAGATTATGTAATGATAGGACTGAAGTATTTTCCTTTGAAAAAAATCAAAATACATTTGTGTTTTTGGAATATTTGCAGCTATAGTTTTTGACAAAATAATGTATTTCTGCGTACAGTGAAAAATTCTGCACTAAGTCTTACCGAAGGGTTTATATTTTCAGCATCTCATTATCTTCTCTTGGATTGGTTTATGGATGCTGTGTCTAACATCAGATTTCCTAGTTTCAATTGCTCCAATAATCCTACTGTTTGTTCTACAAAAACTAAAAATTGTTATGTACTTTCTGTTGTCATGAAGGTAGACCCAGAGAAAAACCCTATCCCTTTCTGCTGCTAGAATCCTTTGAACATTTTGTATATTTTTCTGCAATCAAGAAATGAGTTAGATGCAATGTATCTGCCAATCCAAAGAAGCTTCTGAAAAATATCAGTTTCTAGAAGTTAACTAAGTAGCTGAACAAGTTGCCCTTGTTTTATTCTGAGACTTTTTTTTATTAAACTCATAGAGTTTAGCCCACAATCTTCTGATTCCTGGTGGTCCAAGTATTATCAAGTCTGACCTTGTTTGACTTTTCCAGATCAGCCGAGGTTAACTAGGTGTTATTACCGATTTTTCTAAATTTCCTATCCATTGGCTAGGCTGCTATTATTTTAGAGAAACAGAGGCTTTGCAGGACTCAAAGAACCTCTGCAGAGGAGTATTTAAACAAGCTGTTTAAAATAAATAGGGGAAGCCTGTAATCACTCAACTAAGGACAGGCAACCTCTGGCCCTTGGTCTAATTTCATCTGGCCTTTGATCTAATTTCAAAAGGCCTCTGCAAATGATGAGCTCAAAGTTCTGTTAAGAATAAACTGTTCTCTGATATTATGTTGACTGGCAAGGAAAAGTAAATGTCAGAGAGAATGAGAGAATGAAGGAGGTATTAGAAAGGAGAAAATGATAGTCCATTCACTTTTATTCTAATTTCACTGCCTTTCTCCAGATGCATTATACTAGCATTGTTCCCTATTACAACACACACACAAAATAATTTTGCATCTAAAGAGGTTATATTATTCCCTCTAGTTTTTGTCTTAGCCTAAAATCGCTACTTGATCATAATTAAACTTATTGTGATTTTCATTTTCATAAATAGTCAAGAATGAAGTACTATTGAGTTGTTTCCTCTGTATTTATATACCATGTAAAAGATGACTGCTCTACCTGTAAAAGCAGTTTCACATCAACTGATTAATATCCATCTATGTAAGCAAAGCAGTTAGTATTGCTTTTGGCAAGAATAGTAAATATTGATTTATAATCCAGAACTGGCTACACTCATGTACATCAGTGGCCCATAATTGTCTTGAATGAATGAGATAGAATATGTTTTTTTTAAATGTTCTTATGTGCAATACTTTTATATTATCTATGTACATGGTGCATGTTTACACTGGCATTTGTTTTTCTTAAAAGAAGTTCAGATATATTGATTAAGAAATAAAATAACTGTTATCTTAACTCCATATTTTGTTAACATTTATTTAAAACAGAATCAGGCTTCTACATGGTCTCTGATCAGACAATCTCTATGAATAGCCACTAACACTAATCTACTGCTTGCCAATGGCTATGAAAATTCAACTATTTACTTCACCTACATAGGCAACCCTGAAATAGATGCACAAATCAGTATGGTAATTGAACTTTGTCTTTCTCACAGTTCTCTTCATCTGCTAAAATAAATAACACCAACAATGCTGGAGAACAACCAGCATTTGTGCGTGTGAAGAAGGACCAAGTACAATCAGGATCAAAGTCAACCTTTATTTTATTGAGTTTCTGGTCATTGATTATTTCAGTGAAGAACAAAATAAAAATTGGGAAAGGAAATAATATCAATGAGTTTGTCTCAAGCCCATTTTGGGCAGTTACATGTTAACCCAGTATCACACACAAGTGAGAGATACATATGATATTAAAGTTTTCATATTTCTAGTCCTCAGGATCTTACATTCTTTTGCAAAAATGTTTTCAACTTTTAGAGACCACTTTCAGAAATTTTATTGATTATAAATGTTAAGTTCGGGCAATGAAGAGGCAGGAGACAATACAAGTGACAACAGCTCTTTGGTTTATTGTGATCCCAGCGAAAACCAACAGGCAAAAACCCCTCTTTAAATACTATTTTGGCTGAGGCATCAGCCAATCAGCAACGTGCATGTTCCCGCCCAAATTTCCCTCCTAAAGTTCAAATACATTACACTCCTCTCCTCCCAGAACGCATTGTACCATTATTTACATAAAATTTGCATGTTATTTTTCCACATAGTCACGCAGGTAGACAGGGCGTCTCCTAACTCTTTCTGACCTGCACAATTCATTCCCTGGGAGTGAGTCGAGCTGGTCGGAGGGACTGTTTGTTCCTCCCAGCTCCTCCTCTGGGCCATCCGGCCCTGGATTATTGGCAGAGTCGTCCCTGCTGTCCTCTGGAGGAGCCGGTTGGCGTTGCTGGACTTCTTCATACTCAGCTAAGTCCTCCGATCGCCTCAGGGTTGAGTTAGCTGTTGGTTCAGATATTGGGTAGTCAGGGTCTGGCTGTTTGGTTTCTGGATTGTTTTGTACTCTTTTCCGCAATTGATCTATGTGGCGTCTCCACACTCGGCCCCCATGTCCACTACATATGATTTCGGGCCTGTCACTCCTATAATTGTTCCCTTTAGCCACGCTGGGCCCTCACTATAGTTATGTGCCCATACTGGGTCACCTGTTGTCATTGCTCTGGTTCTTCCCTTTGTACCTTGGTACCCATCAGGTACCAGGGGGCACCTGAGTCTTCTACCCATCAATAACTCCGATGGGCTGTGGCCGGTGGTCACACAGGGAGTTCTATGTTGTACTGCCAGGAAGGTATCAATTTTGGATTGCCAATCTCCTGGGCTTATTCTAGATAGCGCTTCCTTGGCACTGCGAACGAAATGTTCTGTAAGTCCGTTCGTCGCCGGGTGGAAAGGCGCCGAGAGGACATGTCGGATGCCCTCTTCAGCTAAGTACCCCTCAAACTGGGTGGCCGTGAATTGTGGGCCATTGTCGGACACTAGAGTGTCGGGCAACCCGTGTGTTACAAATAAATGCCTCAATACTGTGATTACAGCTTCCGCTGTTGTGGTTTTCATGAGTAAAGGAAATAAATAAATAAATAAATAAATAAATAAAAGTAAAATTTCTAACCACTTCGAGTAGGCATCCACCACAATTAAGAAGGTTTGCCCATGGAACGGCCCGGCGAAATCTATATGGATCCTGGACCAAGGACCCTGGGGTTTCTCCCAATCCCTTATGAGGGCTGTTGGGGGTAGTGGCCTTGATTCTTGGCATGCTTGGCATTTCCCTACCCGGTTGCTAATGTCTTTATCCATTTGTGGCCACCACACGTAACTCCTTGCTAGGCTTTTCATTCTTACAATCCCCGGGTGGCCCACATGCAATAGTTCCAACACATGCCCTCGTAATTTCTCTGGAATAACCACTCTATCCCCCCATAACAGACAACCCCCTTGTACCGACAGTTCCGAAAGTTTTTTTGCAAAATCTTTGAACCGATCCCCCGGTGCAGTGGGCCATCCCCTCTGCACCCAACCGATCACAGTTCTTATGACAACGTCTTTGTAAGATGCCCTAGTCACTTCCGTAGATGTGACTGGGCCAGAGTCCAAAGTGTCAATTAATAAGACAGGCGTCTCTGGGGCCGGGTCTTCGATAGTTTCTGGCAACGGGCATCTACTTAGAGCGTCCGCGTATCCCAATTCCTTGCCCGGTCGGTGAGACAGTTTGTACGAGTATGCTGCCAGGAAAATAGTCCAACAGGTCAGCCTGGGTGATAATGCAACCGGTGTTGGACGGTCCCCCACCAAGAGTCCCAACAAAGGCCTGTGGTCTGTGACTATTTCGAATTGCCGCCCAAACAGGTACTCGTGGAATTTTTTAACCCCAGAAACTATGGCCAGGGCCTCCCTGTCTAGTTGGCTGTAGTTCCTTTCCACTGCGGACATCATGCAGGAAAAATATGCTATAGGGGCTCCGAACCGTTCGGTAACCTGTGGCTGAGAACAGCCCCTACCCCATAGGGTGATGCATCACAAATTAGTATTAGTGGCAGCGTCCCATTGTACTGGATTAGGAGGCTATCGCTGGACAAGAGATTCTTAACGCCATCAAATGCCCTAGCCTCAACCCTGCCCCAAGTCCAAACCGATTTTTTCGCTAACAGTTTATGTAGCGGTTCGGCTACTGTTGCCTTATTTTTTAAAAATACCGCATAGAAGTTTACAAGCCCCAAAAATGCTTGTATTTCTGTTTTGTTTTTTGGAGCAGGGGTCTTTCTAATGGCTCGCACTTTGCTCTCAGTTGCCCTTCCCTATCTATCCGCTAACCCAAGAATTCTACAGATTCAACTCCTATCTGGCATTTGTTGAGTTTAACCTTAGGCCCCGCAGACCTGAAAATGCCCAAGACCTTCCGCAGTTTGACCCCTAACTCTTCTAAGTTCTCTGCTGATACCAGTACATCGTCGAAATATGGAACTACTCCCGGTAGACCCTGTAGGAGTTGTTCCATTAGGTTTTGGAATAACCCGAGGGCTACACTAACTCCGAACTGAAGTCGAGTGCATTTAAAAGCGCCTTGATGTGTGACAATCGTCTGCGCTTCAGCTGTGCCGTTGTCTACTGGTAATTGTTGGTAGGCTTGAGCCAGATCGAGTTTGGCGAAAACCTGTCCCTGTCCTAACGAGTGCAACAAATGTTGCACTACGGGAACGGGGTATGCACTCTTTTGCAATGTTTTGTTAAGCGTTGCCTTATAGTCAGCGCAAATCCAGACTGATCCGTCCGGTTTGACTGGGGTCACTATGGGTTTCTCCCATTTTGCATGGTCAACGGGGACTAGTATTCCCTGGTTTACTAGTTTGTCTAGTTCTCTGTCAATCTTGGGCTTAAGGGCGAAAGGGACCCTCCTAGCCTTTAACCTAATGGGGGCCACCTGCGGATCCAAATTAAATGAAATAGGGGTCCCCACGTACTTGCCCAGGCAGTCTTGGAAGACGTCCTCGAATTCTTTCAGCAATTCATCCTTCAGGTTGACCCGTTTCTGTGAACCCCGGTTACTTCCATGCCCAAGGCTCTGAACCAGTCCAGACCTAGCAAACTGGGCAGGTTTCCATCTACGATGGTGATCGGCAAGGTTTTCTTGAAGTGTCCATATTTCACTCTGACGGACATGACTCCTCGAACAGGGATTCGGTTTCCCTGGTAGTCTTGCACTTTCAGCTTTTGGGTTTGCAGCTGGCGTTTCACGATGTCTGGCAGGTCCCTTGCGATGGTGTCCCAAGACATAATCGTGATTGATGAGCCAGTATCCACCTCCATTTTACACGGGACTCCTTCGATGTATGTCCTGGTGAATATCTTCTTTTCTAGCCGTGTCGCTGCGTGGCCCACTCTTACAGTGGTCTGATTCAACTTCGCGCCTTTTTTGAACTGACCAATCCCTGGCCGCTTCGCTGATCTGGCGCTCTGTTGATTGGCCGGTTTGAATTTTTGGCGGGAAGGTTGAGAGGCTCGGCAGGCCTGAGCTATGTGTCCTTTCTTTTCACACCACCGACAAATTGCGTCTTTGAACCTGCAATTTTGTCGTTGGTGTTGGCCTTCGCAGCTCACGCACTCGTCCCGGTCGCCTCTCTCCGGCCTCCCGGTGTGAAAAACCTCTTCCTCTTCTTCACTGTCCGATTCGGCCTGGATTTCCTCGCTATGGACTGGCGTTGTTTTCGCCGCGGCATTTGGCATGTTCGGCTTTTGTAAGGTTTCTGCCGCTTTGGTGGACATCTCGTGTGCTCGTGCATCTCGTGACATCTCCAGGGCTATCGCCAGAGTTAGGTTGCTTTTCGATAGCAGCCGTCTCTGTAGTCGGATGTCCCTGACCCCACAAATGAGTTGTTCTAGTAAAGAGTCCTCCAAATCTCTGTACTCACAGTGGTTTGCGGCTTTCCTTAACGCGGCCATGTACACGCTTATCGATTCACCCTCTCACTGAACCCTTTGCCTCAACTCGAACCATTGTACAAACTTTGAGGGCACTACGTGTGCTCGTAGTGTCATCTGTAGCGTTTGCCATGGCACCGACTGTACCGGCGTTGGTTCCGACAGCGATTCGGCGGTATCGAAGACTTCTGGTCCGCAGTGGCTCAGGAAGTAAGCGCGCTTCCAATTATCCAATACTCCTTGCAGTTCATTCGCTTTGAGAAAACACTCGAAATGAGCCATGTACGACCCCCATTTCTCCTTGGCTGGGTCGAATGGCGCTGGCGGCGTATAGCTAGAAATCGCTATGTATCTGCCCTTGATACTGGCTGGGTTTGAAGCTCCGTTACTCCTTCAGCTCTTTTCCTAGTCTCACTGCCTCAACATCCCACCTTCATTGCCAATGTTAAGTTCGGGCAATGAAGAGGCAGGAGACGATACAAGTGACAACAGCTCTTTGGTTTATTGTGATCCCAGCGAAAACCAACAGGCAAAAACCCCTCTTTAAATACTATTTTGGCTGAGGCATCAGCCAATCAGCAACGTGCATGTTCCAGCCCAAATTTCCCTCCTAAAGTTCAAATACATTACAATAAATTGTACAGCTTTATAGAGCTATTTATAGAGGTAAATGCATGACCAAGTTTTCATGTGTATCCTAGTATTTGACTTACTTGCCTGGACCTGTCCAGCTATGGTATTTTTCCTTTGTCTGATTTTGAACACCAGCTAATCCCCACCCCCAAAGTAAAAATGTAAAGATAGGGATCAATCTGTTTCTCTTGTATAAGGACAATCAAAGAAATATGAAGGCTATTGATGCATGTGGTAATACAGAAATATAAAATTAAACTGTTCTACAAGATCTTCTACAATCAGGATACAGCTACAAAGTGATGATTAGAATATAATAGATTTTTTTATTGGCCATGTGTGATTGGACACACAAGGAATTTGTCCTGGTGTATATGCTGTCATTGTACATAAAAGAAAAGATACGTTCATCAAGAATCGTAAGGTACAACACGTAATGATAATCATAAGGTACAAATAAGCAATCAGGAAACAGTCAATATCAATATAAATCATAAGGATACAAGCAACAAAGTTACAGTGGAAGGAGATGGGTGGTGGGAACGATGAGAAGATTAATAGTAGTGCAGACTTAATAAATAGTTTGACAGTGTTAAGGGAATTATTTGTTTAACAGAGTGATGCGTTCCGGGGAAAAACTGTTCCTGTGTCTAGTTGTTCTGGTATGCAGTGCTCTGTAGCGTCATTTTGAGGGTAGGAGTTGAAACAGTTTATGTCCAGGATGTGAGGGGTCTGTAAATATTTTCACAGCCCTCTTTTTGACTCCTGCAGTATACAGGTCCTCAGTGGAAGGTAGATTGGTAGTAATTGTTTTTTCTGCAGTTCTAATTATCCTCTGAAATCTGTGTCTGTCTTGTTGGGTTGCAGAACCAAACCAGCAGTTATAGAGGTGCAGATGACAGATTCAATAATTCCTCTGTAGAACTGTATCAGCAGCTCCTTGGGCAGTCTGAGCTTTCTGAGTTGGCGCAGAAAGAACATTCTTAGTTGTGCTTTTTTGAAGATGTTTTTGATGTTAGCTGTCCATTTTAGATCTTGCAATATGGTAGAACCTAGAAATTTGAAGGTCTCTACTATTGATACTGTGTTGTCTAGTATTGTGAGAGGTGGAAGTATGAAAGGGTTTCTCCTAAAGTCTACCACCATTTCTACGGTTTTGAGTGTATTCAGTTCCAGATTGTTCTGGTCGCACCATGAGGCTAGTCATTCAACCTCCTGTCTGTATGCAGATTCATCTTTGTGTTGAATGAGACCAATCACTGTTGTGTCATCTGTGAACTTCAATAGTTTAACAGATGGATCGTTGGAGATGCAGTTATTGGTATACAGAGAGAAGTGGGGAGAGCACACAACTTTGGGGGGGCCCTGTGCTAATTGTACTGGTATCTGATGTGATTCTGCTTAGTTTCACCTGCTGCTTCCTGTTTGTAATTAGGCCTTGACGCTATCAAGAAAAATTTAAATTAACAAGAAATGCTATAAGAATAAAATTCTCATTCATTTAAAAAAAGGCAGTATTTTAAAAATGTTTAAATTCTGTTATTTTAAAATATTTAATGTAATGCCTTTAAAAAAAAGTTATGCCAGTTTCCTAACTTAAACCAAAAGTTATAAACTGAATTGTTGATAACCATTTTTAGTCAGATGAAAAAAGATTTGTTGTCTGAATTACTGAAGTGGTTTTGATGAGGATGAATAAATGGGAATATATGTTCAAGGTTTTTAAGTATCCATATTGGTTACCAGTCTCTTCCGAGTTATAAGAGATTTGTGACCAAGGACAGCTGAAGGATCATCTGCTGCTTTTTCTTCAGCAGCATGTCTAACTACTAAGCTTATTATCTGATACCTTTCCCCAAATGAGTCTCCCATCAGAAGAGAGGTGAAAGGTGACTGCTAAAATGGAACTCTTGAGTAACATCATCCCATTTGTGTAATTATTGATCTAAGTATTTGTGTTGCCCTCTCCTTTTAAGCAATAATGTCTAATCGTAGCTTGATTAAAATTGTATTATGTAGTGCATTCTTTTTTTTAAAAAAACCTTATTATTGCATGTGTTTTATACAGTATTTTGAATGGAAACCATTATACTTGGTTAGTCAACTTCACTTTGACTAGGCTGATCAAGTTGTACTTTTAGGGCATCTGCTGGGTCAAGAACTATACAGGGCTTTGGAGTACATTTCAAGAACCAGATTTCAGAGGAGAGTACAGCATTTTTAAAAAGTAAAATATAAAGTATTTCTATCCTTTTTATTGCTGTTGCCATATTATACCAGTATTTTAGGAACTGCTTAAATGACCTTTCTTCATAGTTAGAGATCAATGGGAAGTCCTAAACAGACAATGATACTTTGAACTTAATTACTTGTAGCAAACTTCCTTTTTTGCAAATATTTTGGGGGGAAAATGCTTCACATTCTTCTCAAGTTATTGTTTATGGGCAAGTTCTTTATTTATGCTGACTGGCATACATCCATGTTGAAATAGTGTCTGAAGTTAGCGCCTCTTAACAATGTAAAATCTTGACTTTAGCTTATGCTGGCGCCATAATATGACACAGCAGGAATGTTTTTAATATCTAAGAAACTAGTGTGTTTTTAACTGACTTCAGATTGTGATGCAGAGACGTCATTCATTGTTGCTACCCTACTGTGTGTAAAGCAAACAAATAACAACAAAAAAGCAGTTGATTAGAAAAGAGAATCAGGCAAAAAAAAAACAACCACTTCCAAGTCCAATATTTGGTTCTCACTGTTGTCTTCTGTGCTTACTCAAAAGTTCAAAAGAACAGGATGTTTAGTACTGAGGTAATTCTATTTTTGCCCTTTTTTAGTCAAGGGTTATGTCAATATTATACTGTTCCAGAAACAATCTTCTTTGTGGGGCATAAATACTGGTATATCTTCCAAAGGTGAGTGTAACAATTCAAAATACCTTTATTGTCTGCTCATTAGTTTTAAAGTTGAAGATGAGGTTAATGTCAAAGCATCACTGATTTTCATCTTGAAGAGAAGCAGAAAAAAATTACAATTCTTTCTTACATCTAAAAACCTTTTTACTGTCTCATGTACTATTTGAAGCTAAAATATTGAAATGACACTCTTCCTACCCCCTCCCAATATATGGAGAAGTAAAAAGGCTTTCTTGTTTATCATTTAAAAAGTGTCTGTCTTTGACAATAAACAGCATGTAGATTGATAAATGCTACCTATATAAAGAGAAGTTTAAATATCTTACCTACAGTCTTAACTTAAAGCACTATTGATAACCTGTGACCCTGGGGCTCCGTATGGCTGACTCTATGCCTTGAATGAAATCGTCAATATCATTCTAGAAGTTGCTACAAAAATGTAGAAGTTGCTACATTTAAAATAAATAAAAAATAAGCCACTCCGGGGAAACTTCAAGACAAATGGGACAAAAATAGATTAATATGACAGAGAGAGAAATGTTATTTAATTCAGGAGAAATAATCCTATTAACTGCTTTTAATTAATTACAATTCATTTTATTTCAGCCAAATATAGATTCAAGGAAGTAGAGCTAGGAAGTTACTTGAGCAGGGGATTGGACTAGAAGACTTTTAAGGTCCCTTCAAACTCTGTTATTCCAATTTCTGTAATCTGTACTCTGTATTTAAGAGATTAATAAAATATCTTTATTGGATACAAAACATTTGTATTTGAGAGCAGATTGTTTAAATCTCCAGATGCATCACCAGTCAAATTCAGCCAAAAGCTTTTGTCTATTATTCTGCAACTTATTTTAAAATCTAGTATTAAAGTTCCAAATGATCAAAAGTTTTTTTTTTCATTTAAAGAGCAATAGCTATTATTGATAATGCCAACTTTAAGTGACAAATGACCATTATTCCAAAACCATTTGGAAGGTCAGTTTATTGCATTACCATCTGCCTGGAACCAGCTAAGGTCATTATTTCAAGGCAAACATTAAGCAACTGCAAAGCCAGCAGAAAATTGTTTCCCAAGCTGTATGGAAAGCCAGCCAAGTGAGCGGGAGCCATTAATAGTCATTTCATCTCCTTTTCCTTCAGCTACTAAGATCTTATAAGGATCTGTCCTAGGTTTCTTTAAAAGAGTCAACTCATCTTCTGAAGCATTGCTATATCAGCCATGGCATTTGGCTACAAAATACTCATACTTTTGAAATAATTTCCTTTCAAACAATATATTACATTGATCTCTTATGCTTGAATGGCTGCTGCTCTTCAACCCAAGAGGCAATGGAAATAACAAAATCCAAATAAGAATTTGGAAGTTGGGCTGGGAGCTCACTCATTATAAGCCAATCAACTGCAACCTGATGCTCTCCAAATGTATTTTAACCTCCAGAATTTGCAACTACTATAGCCTTTGAGAACATAAGACATCTAATTATAGCTATCAGTGATTATTTATTAATTAATAAATTTATAAAATTTAATAAAATTTAAATTTATTTAAATTACATTGGTGAATGAAGTTATCTCTAGATGAACATGATCCTTCAGGGTATGGACCAATTTAGGATATATGAGAAAATTTTACAGTGTGAACAATTCTATTCACCAACAGAAAATCAGAGAATGAAGAGACCAGAAGGGAAGTTAGTGTTACAGGGGAGAGAAAGGAAATTCCGAAGGGGTAAACAACTTAAAATGCTTGGGAAAGTCTGAAAAATGAGATTATAAAAACCCAATTTAACCCAATATCATAGAAAAAGAAAGGCAAGGCACTCTAAAGCCAGAATAGTTTCACAAAAACTCTCTGATAAATTGAGAAAAAAATGGAAAGAGAAATTAAAAATGGAAAGAGAAACATTTAACTAAAACAGAAAGCAGAAGATAGTCTGAAATGAAAGATGAAGTGAAATGGATGATGCATGATCATCGGAACTTTTTTTTTAACTCTTCAAGCATTTTGTTACTACCGATTCTCTCCGGAGAACCAGTAGTAAAAAATGCTTTAAAAAAATTTTTTTAAAGGTTCCCAAGCTCACGCGCCACAGCTGATTTCTCCCCAGCTGTTCTACTTATCTTCCGAAGCCTCCTTTTGGTGTGTACTGTGCATGCACGTGTGCAGTGTGCATTTGGTGTGTACTGCACATGCGCACGTGCAGTGCATGGTTAGTGTGCAGCTTGCATGCACAGCCAGCAAACCAGTAGTAAACCACTTCAGATTTCACCATTGCTCCCAACATGAATGGGAATACCTAAGAAACAAGAAAGAAGTCAAAGAAACTATCAGTCCACTAAGAAGTTGGAGAAGATGGCAAGGAAGTGGTGATGCATGATCATCGGAACTTTTTTTTTAACTCTTCAAGCATTTTGTTACTACCGGTTCTCTCTGGAGGGAGAAAGCAGAGAGAAAGCAGAACTGTTTCACTTTTTCTTTGCATCTGTCTTCACATAGAGGGAAAAAATAGTTCAACCTACCAAAAGCAAAACTATAGGCAACAGAATAAGAATGCAAGTCAAAATAGGCAAGAAAATGATAAGAGAACACCTAGCCATTTAGACGAGCCCAAATCACCATCATCAGATGATTTTCATCCCACAGTTCTGAAGGAGCTGGAAGATGTCATCTTAGAACTACTGAATATAATTTTTCAGAGCTGCTCAAGCACTGTAGAACTGGAAACATGGAAAAATATAAAAAGTAAAAAAGTCCCAGGGAGAAAAAATGGGAGAGAGAAAAATACATTAAAAAATGACTTTCCCCTCTTCAATAAGACAAGTAAAACAATTTCAGTAACTTTTCACATTCTACTGTGTTTCCCCAAAAATAAAACAGGGTCTTATTTTCTTTTGACACTCCCCTCAAATAAGGGCTTGGCCTTATTAATGGGTGGTCTTATTGTTTTGGGGATGCAGGAGGCGGTGAGTGGGACTAGATGTCCAATCGCTGCCGTCGTCTCTCCTTCTTGTTCTTCGCACCAGCCGAGCAGCTCAACATGTCCCATCCCATCCCAATGGCAACAGCTGCTTCCCTTTCCCACCGTCTCTTTATCAAGAGGGGTGGCAGGTGGGGTGGGGGAGAAGCAAAACACGTAGAGTGAGACGTGCGATCTCTTCTCCCTCCCCCTTGCCAGGCATGACAGGGCTCCTGCCCCTCGCTTAGCCACCCGCCCGAACTCGTGAGGTTTTCTTTTATAGCATGTTTCCCTGGACATAACGGTGAGGAAAGCAATGGAGCTTGAAAGGTAAGACCTGCGTCCCGCTTCTCGCCCGCCCCACCTGCCACCCCAAAATTGCATCCCTAAAAGGGATGGGTGGCTAAACAAGGGGCAGGAGCCCTCCCATGCCCGGCAAGGGAGGGGGAGAAGAGATGGCAAGAGGAGCCACATCTCGCTCCATGCATCTTGATTCTCCCCTGCCCCACTTGCCACCCCTCTCAATAAAGAGATGGAGGGAAAACCGCCAGGCTGCTTGTGCCATTGGGGTGGGGTGGGATGTGTTGGGCCGCTGGGCCGGAGTGAAGAACAGGGAGGGGAGGGCATGTCCCCCCCCTTCTGACTCCCACTGGCCTCGCCTTCTCAACTCATTTTAGTTGTGCGGAAAGCAACCAGAGGAAATGGTGGGACCGGCTGCACATGCGTGTAAGTAATTGGGGGGGGGGCTTATTTTGCGGGGATGGCTTATATTATCACATGCACTGAAAAGCCCGATTGGGCTTATTATCTGGACATATTTTATTTTCTGGAAAACACAGTATAAGATTTAAACCAAAAATCTCTTCATCCATATCATCTTTATCTACTAACAAATAACAAGCCTTCATCATTCATTCTTAATCAGAAAAAGTCTATTAAGAGTTACCAGAAACACACACACACACACACACACACACAAATTAACTTACCGTATATACTCGAGTATAAGCCGAGTTTTTCAGCACATTTTTTGTGCTGAAAAACGTCCCCTCGGCTTATACTCGGGTCTATACGGCTTATACTCGAGTTTTTTTTTTTTTAAGCCCCTCGGCTTATACTCGAGTATATACGGCTTATACTCGAGTTTTTTTTTTTCTTTTTTTCACATTTTACCGGACTGAAGCCCTGCCGGTGCAGTGAGAGGGCGGGGCGGGGGAGCCGCCAGCCTTCTCAGCTGAGGGAGGGAGGGTTTCCCCAACCGGTAGGTGCCTCATTTCCCACCCTCGGCTTATACTCGAGTCCCCAGTTTACCCCAGTTTTTGGGGTAAAATTGGGGACCTCGGCTTATACTCGGATCGGCTTATATTCGAGTATATACGGTAATTTGAAGTTGGACATAATATATATGATTATGATATAGTTCTATATAGATCTATAGATATAGATAGATATACATGATATATATATTATGTCCAACATCAAATTCATGAGTTAATCAAGAAATATTCTGCTCTTGTATTGGGATTTTTGGTATGTGAGATGTTGCCATAGCAGGGGTGAAATGCTCATGGTTTGGACTGGATCGCCTGATCCAGTAGCGATGGCAGCTGGTGGTTTGGAGAACTGGTAGCAAAAATCCCTGCCCCTGCTCCTGCTGAGCCGCACCATCATCAGAGGTTTTTTTTTTTACTTTTAAAAGCATTTTTTCTTCAACTGAAAAAATGCTTTAAAAATTAAAAAAAAAAAGCCTTTGATGATCGCGCAGGTTAGCTGGGATCATCAGAACCCTTTAAAAGTTTTTTTTTTAAATAACCTCTTCGGCCGAAGAGGTTGTTAAAAAAAAGCTTTTAAAAGGGTCCTCTGGCGATCCCAGCTGAGTTGCCTAATCATCACGGGCTTTTAAAATCATTTTTTAACAATCTCTTACAACAGCCCCTACCCATGCCCACCCAATCGCCCTGTCCCCACTTACCTAATTGCTGCTCCTTTCGGGCTCGCAAAGCCTTGCTTTGCTTCGGCTGCTGCAATCCATCTCCTCGGTGAGCAACTCAATCTGCCTGCCTCCAATTAGGTAAGTAAATGGGGGGGGCTTTAAAAATAGTTAATTGGGTTTTTTTAAGGAGTTTTTTTTTGTTTTAGACAGCAATTTAAAGTTAAGGATGTTTTAAATTTAGCTGCTTTAATCTAAAACAGGGTCTCCAACCTTAGTAACTTCAAGGCTTGTGGACTTAAACTCCCAGAGTTCCTCAGCCAGCTTTGCTTTGTTGGCTGAGGAACTCTGGGAGTTGAAGTCCACAAACCTTAAAGTTACTAAGGTTGGAGACCCCTGATCTAAAAAATATAAATAGAATAAAATAATAAAATAAAACATTTGTGCAGCTTTCTGAGATTTGATGTGTTTCTGTAGAGTTTCACTCTAACTACAAAACACACAAAATCTCACAAAGCTGTATGTGGCACTTTGTGTGTGTGTGTGTGAATCAGTTTTGTTGTGTGTGTGTAAAGTGTGAAAGTTGGTTTTTGAGCTTTTTGTGGCTGTGAGAGGTTCCTGCTTGTTGCAGGGGCCATTTTGAGTGAGGTGAAGCTGCTTTTACATTGTGTGTGAGTCAGTTGTATTGTGTTATGTGTGTAAAGTGTGAAAGTTGGTTTTTGGTACCTCTTATTGTTTTATATACTTTGTTTATTATTTTTATTATTTATTGTTATTGGCCATGCCCACCCAGTCATCTGACCACCAAGCCAAGCCCACCAATTAAGCCACACCCACAGAACCGGTAGGGAAAATTTTTAGATTTCACCCCTGTGCCATAGGTAATTGATGCAATTGATGTAATTGATACATAAATCAATTAGGGTTTCAGATACATTGAATATATTAAAGGCAGAGAAAAAAAATCTGCACATCCCCCTGTTCAGGAGTTTTGTGTGGGGAAGAACAGAAGTAATTGTTTCAATTAATAAAACAGATCAATAGAGATTTCTGTATTATAGCTTTTTGTGAATTTGGGCAGAGTTTAGAGTTGATGAAAAATTGGAATTTGGTCAACAATTATGGAATTTTTCTCTCACAACTCAAGTAATTTTTTGTGGACTTACTTCGGTCCCCTGAACTTAAATGGTCTATTTTTCTTAATTAAAATCCATATCATTTCCTTATTAATTTCTGATTTTTTCCCCATATTTCAACAGTATAGCATAGGATACCCTTTAGTACTAAAAATTTTCTTTGAGATCATATATTGTTGGGCATTGCAGGACAGTGTAATTTATGTCATGGTTCCCTAAACATTCAACAAATATATTTCCATGAATAATGATTAATTCAGAATAATGTAGTCCTTAAACTGCCCTAGTCTTTTAATTAAAAACAACAACAACAGGATCTTCTGCTTGTACTGGAATTCAGAATGCAGGCAAGACTGAACGCTAACCGTGTCCTTTCTGGAGATAGAGTTATTCCTTGAGCAAGAATAACACTAAAGGATGATATGGCTGAAGGATCTTGCCTCCTTTATACTACTTGGAGAACCCTGAATTGGTTAAGAATTGGAGTGCATAAATGTAAAACCAATATGCTCAAGTGGAGTCTATTAGCGGATAACAACATGCTATGTGAATGTGGAGACACACAGAATCCTGCCAATATGCTGGTATATGACTTGTTTTTGGTCAATGACAAAGGCAAGAAGTTGGCTTCATTCTACAATTTGGAGGAGGGGGGGGGAGAAGAAGAATAATCACCACCGTGGGGGCACTGGAAGTTCTTTCTTGTAGTAACTGTTATTCTATGATGCCACACAAAGTTTTCTATCAGTTTTTGCCAGAGACCGGTTTCAAAGTCAGTGGAGGCACATGGCTCAATAGCAGCTTAAGTGCTGTGGCTCCAGCCTCCGAACCTGGCCCCATGCCCAAAAGTGACTCTGAGAGTGAGGGGAAGGGCCGGTAAGGCTTACCTCAGAAGCACCGATTCCTTTGGCCCGGCTCCAGGAGCCAGAACCAGGCCAGTAGGAGGACATAATGAGGCCAACATCCCCTGATTCCTCCCTTCCTCAGGCTATGCCTACAGATGCAGCTGATAACCATACCAATCAAGCCTGGACCGATCCGCACTTCAGAAGATTAGAGAGGCAGCGTCATCAAAGGGAAGGGTGGGGCAGAAGCCCCACCCCACAGGATATATAAAGAATTTTGGGACTGCTTTCAATTCTACGGGAAGCAAATTAGCTGAACCGTGTCGAAGTGAGCTGAAGTCTTAATCTGTTTGAACTTTTTGGCAGGCAGCTGTATTTTCCCGGCCAGGACTGATAAGAGCCATGTATCCACTGGCTGAAGGCCAGCTCGTTACTCCAGAATGAGGACGGAGACAGAACATTAAGTTTCTATTTGTCTAGATATCACAGAGGTTTCTTTCACAATGTTTTTATAGTGCTTGTGTAGATGACCTCAACGTCTCTTTCCAGACTCCAGTACTTTACTGAGCAAACTGGTAAGGTATACAGTGGTCATCCACTGTGATGACGTGTCCCATACTTCATCTAGGCTCTAATAATCAGGGTTGGAATCCATGTGATCCAAGACTTCCAGGTTGGAGTAGTCTTACCAGTGAATGCCAAGAACGGAATGGAGAGTATGCATTTAAAATGTCTGTACAGAATCCAAGACTTACATTCATGTAGAAGAGAAGGGATAACTACAGTTCAATAGACTTTCAGGTTTTTGATGATAAAGATGTTGGATTGATTGAGCACTCTAGTACATAGTTATCCCAAGGTCTTATATATTTAGAATGAAATATGTATCAATATTATATATAAAATGAAATAATGCCTTGCCTTATAACCTTTGTTTGTTCACTTGATTTCTGTAGTCATCTAATTGATATGTGACTCTAGGCAACTAACAATAAAATTCACAGAAGTTGTGAATGCTCCAACACTGGAAATTTTTAAGAAAATGTTGGATAACCATTTGTCTGAAATGGTGTAGGGTTTCCTGCCTGGGCAGGGGGTTGGACTAGAAGACTCCAAGGTCCCTTCCAACTCTGTTGTTGTTGTTATTATTATTATTATTTACACAAAATGACAGTATACACAGCAAAAGAGATAATTATGCTGGATTTCGTATCACAGATCACTAGTTGAACACTTCCCAAGTGTTTAGGACTGTGTGATGTATCGGCGAATTATGCGAGCAGATCCCAGTAAGGTGGCCTTCTGCAGCTGGCCAATGGTGATCTTGTCAGCACCAATTGGGCCGGATAGCTCAGGCTGGTAAGGCCTGTTATTAAGAACACAAAGCCTGCAATTACTGCAGGTTCAAGCCCGGCCCAAGGTTGACTCAGCCTTCCATCCTTTATAAGGTAGGTAAAATGAGGACCCAGATTGTTGGGGGGGCAATAAGTTGACTTTGTAAAAATATACAAATAGAATGAGACTATTGCCTTATACACTGTAAGCCACCCTGAGTCTTCGGAGAAGGGCGGGGTATAAATGTAAACAACAAAAAAAAATTGCTTTTAAGTGCTTGCCTAGTTCTTTAGGCACAGCTCCCAGTGTGCCGAGTACCACTGGAACCACCTGCACTGGTTTATGCCAGTCTCTCTGCAATTCGATTCTCAAATCTTGATATCTGGTGATGATGATGATGATGATGATGATGATGATAAAGGCAGTAACTATTCTTGTTCCCAAATATATTCCACATTTCTTCCCAGAAATCGTTTGCGATTTCATGCACCTAAATTGAATTTGAATACAGAAAATATGTACCCTCATACACACACACACACACATCTGATAAATAGAGGAAAATAATATTAGACAGAGAGTGGGAGGGAAGGGGAGATAGAGAGAGAGAGAGAGAGAGAGAGAGAGAGAGAGAGATGTAGAGATAGATATATAGTACAGATTGAGATATAGAAAAAGATAAGAGTTAGTTAGATAGATAGATAGATAGATAGATAGATAGATAGATAGATAGATAGATAGATAGATAGATAATCTATATAGATAGATAGAAATAGATATAGAGATGTAGAGATGTAGAGATATAATAGAGATATAGAAAAAGATAGAGGTAGTGTTCTGTCCCGCCCCCCCAACCACAACCAAGAAGACACGCGAGCTGGCTATATTTGCCAGCAATTTATTCCTACGACAGATATCAGTTCTGGCAACGAACCTGCGATTGCCTGCTAAGTTCTCTTATCTCCTCAGAAGCCAGTGTAGCTGCAGTTCGTTGCTGGAGCAACCAAGAATTCAGAAATAAACAGAAATCCAGAAGCCAAATATTGCAGTCAAAGTTTCCAAGAGTCAGTTTTTGTCCGTCACAAGAAGCTATAGAGCAGCTCCTTCTGCTTTATACCCTGTGGGGTGTGGCTCCGTGACTCAGCACTCTCTAGGCCTGCCCCACCCCTTCTTTTGTTGTTCCCACCTCTCCTTTCTGTGATGCCTGGGATTTAACCAGGACTGATTGCCAGCAGCTGGGTCTTGAGGCATTGCCTGGGAGGGGGAAGGTGCGGGAGAAAGAGGCCTCATCATTTCCTCCACCTGGCCTGCCACTGGGACCTGGAGCAGAGCCAGAGAGGAAGGTCCTGCAGAGGGAAGCCCTGTCGGCTCTTCCCCCTCACTCTCTGAGTCACTCTCTGCCAGGAGGCCAGGCTCGGGAGCCAAAGACACAACAGATAGATAGATATAGCTACATAAATATAGATCTGTGATTGCAAACCTATGGCATATGTGCCACAGGTGGCACACGGAGCCATATCTGTGGGCACATGAGCGTTGCCTTAGCTCAAGTCCAGCGCACATGCCCATGCTGCCCAACTGATTTTTGGGCCTTCTGGGCCACCAGAAGTCAGGAAACAGGTTGTTTCCGGCCTCTGGAGGGCCTCTTGGGGGAGGCCATTTTTGCCCTCCCCAGGCTCCTAGAAAGCATCTGGAGCCTGGGGAGGCTGAAAAACGGGTGTACTGGGCTCACCGTGCCATTGTGTGCCAAAAGCAGGGGGAGCACAAGGGTCACATGCGCATGCACAGGAGCGCATTGAATTATGGGTGTAGGCACATGCACACACAATCCTCCTCCTCGCTTTTGGCATGTGATGGCAAAAAAGTTAGCCACCACTGATATAGAGATAGAATAGAGATAGATAGATGATAGATAGAGATGGATAGATGATAGAGATAGATAGATAGATAGATAGATAGATAGATAGATAGATAGATAGATAGATAGATAGATAGATAGATAGATAGATGAGATATAGATATAGATAGATAGATAGATAGATAGATAGATAGATAGATAATCTATATAGATAGATAGAATAGATATAGAGATGTAGAGATGTAGAGATATAATAGAGATATAGAAAAAGATAGAGGTAGTGTTCTGTCCCGCCCCCCCAACCACAACCAAGAAGACACGCGAGCTGGCTATATTTGCCAGCAATTTATTCCTACGACAGATATCAGTTCTGGCAACGAACCTGCGATTGCCTGCTAAGTTCTCTTATCTCCTCAGAAGCCAGTGTAGCTGCAGTTCGTTGCTGGAGCAACCAAGAATTCAGAAATAAACAGAAATCCAGAAGCCAAATATTGCAGTCAAAGTTTCCAAGAGTCAGTTTTTGTCCGTCACAAGAAGCTATAGAGCAGCTCCTTCTGCTTTATACCCTGTGGGGTGTGGCTCCGTGACTCAGCACTCTCTAGGCCTGCCCCACCCCTTCTTTTGTTGTTCCCACCTCTCCTTTCTGTGATGCCTGGGATTTAACCAGGACTGATTGCCAGCAGCTGGGTCTTGAGGCATTGCCTGGGAGGGGGAAGGTGCGGGAGAAAGAGGCCTCATCATTTCCTCCACCTGGCCTGCCACTGGGACCTGGAGCAGAGCCAGAGGAAGGTCCTGCAGAGGGAAGCCCTGTCGGCTCTTCCCCCTCACTCTCTGAGTCACTCTCTGCCAGGAGGCCAGGCTCGGGAGCCAAAGACACAACAGATAGATAGATATAGCTACATAAATATAGATCTGTGATTGCAAACCTATGGCATATGTGCCACAGGTGGCACACGGAGCCATATCTGTGGGCACATGAGCGTTGCCTTAGCTCAAGTCCAGCGCACATGCCCATGCTGCCCAACTGATTTTTGGGCCTTCTGGGCCACCAGAAGTCAGGAAACAGGTTGTTTCCGGCCTCTGGAGGGCCTCTTGGGGGAGGCCATTTTTGCCCTCCCCAGGCTCCTAGAAAGCATCTGGAGCCTGGGGAGGCTGAAAAACGGGTGTACTGGGCTCACCGTGCCATTGTGTGCCAAAAGCAGGGGGAGCACAAGGGTCACATGCGCATGCACAGGAGCGCATTGAATTATGGGTGTAGGCACATGCACACACAATCCTCCTCCTCATGGCATGTGATGGCAAAAAAGTTAGCCACCACTGATATAGAGATAGAATAGAGATAGATAGATGATAGATAGAGATGGATAGATGATAGAGATAGATAGATAGATAGATAGATAGATAGATAGATAGATAGATAGATAGATAGATAGATAGATGAGATATAGATATAGATATAGATATAGATATAGATATAGATATAGAGAGATGAGATGACGGGAGGAAGAGAGGGGAAAAGAGAGAGAGTCAGAGATGACATGTATATTGTAAGGGAAATTATATCAATTATTGGGGGAGGGGAATTCAGCAGTGAAATCCAGCCGGATTTATCTGGCTCATGCGAACTGGTAGGGGTGGCGGCGGAAGGCTCTGCCCACCTGCCGGGACGTCATTACGTCTCATTTTTGACTCTCTACGCATGCGCAAAAGGCTCTGCACATGCATAGAAGAGGCGCGCACGCTCACATTTCCAAACTGGAAATGAAGGTAAGTGCATTTCACCACTGGGGGAATTCTTAGAAGTTGTAAGGAGAAGAGGGACTGGCCTTGACGGGCAAGAGAAAAAGCTACTACCAAGATGTAAGAGATTTGAGGACAGGAATGTAATGTGATTAAGCACCTCAAACATGCCCTCCCTAATTCTCACAAATGATAAAAGGAGGGAGGAGAGAAATGCATTCAGGTTTGCAAGATTCTGTTACTCTAACTTTACAATTAAAGTAATACTGATCTACGTGACATAGATTCCTAATCCAATTTACCTTGAAAGGCTGACTGAAGTGCATCACATTAATTTACAGTACAGTGCTACCTCAGTACTCATTGTTAATTGGTTCCAGGAGACACAGTGAGTATCAAAAATAATGAATACCAAACAAATTGTTCCCATAAGGAACAATGTGGTAAATCACAAGGCAGCTGACATCAAGTTCTAGCTGTACCACTGTATGGTATTTTTCAGTTTTCAGGTACAGGCAGTGGTGAGATTCAAACAATTTAACAACCGGTTCTCTGCCCTAATGATTTCTTCCAACAACCAGTTCGCCAAACTGCTCAGAAAGTTAACAACCGGTTCTCCCGAAGTGGTGCGAACTGGCTGAATCCCACCACTGGGTACAGGCATAACTTAGCATGTACAAATATTCAGCAGAACAGCATTGCCCTTTTGATGCTGATTTTCTTACTTTGGGGGAGGTATGCTGGGTCAGACAAATCGGCAAAACATTACTGGGCAATTACCTGCTAATTTAGATACTATATATTGGTGTGTGTTTTCTCTATCTTCTTTCTGCTTAGGACAACTGCAAATCTGAAACACAATTATTATATATGGCAATGTGTTCACTTCCACTTTTTCTTCACCATGAAATCAAATAGGGACTTCATAAATGGTTCCCTCCATCCAATGCCCCTTGGAAAATTAGTTCTGCAACTTTCCTTTTCAACTTTAATACTCCAAAGTATAAAGTAAAAATAACAACACAAAATGTACAAGAAAAATGAGAAAAAGATCTTTTCTAAAAAAAGGAGAAAGGAAAATTATTACTTGTAACGTTTCAGCACTGAAACATCTGCATTATGTTGGCTTCAGTGATAATCTATTCTTTCTACATTCTCATGAGACAATTAAGGACCATAAATTATTAAGCCTTTCTTAGTTTTAAAAATCCAAATGCTTTGAAAGATATAAAAACCTAGATGTCTTATCCCATCTTAGATTTTGTATCAGTACTTGGCAGATTTAAGCTTGAAAAGATAGGAGAAAATTCTCAGATGTCATAGAGTAGGTCTTTTTTATGATCCTAGAGGGAGTATTCAGTACACACATACACTCACACGTGTATTCTTCACCAATGAACTTCTAAACTTATAATACATATTTGAAAATCTACCCATAGCCTTACATAACCTGGCCTTTTCCCAGCATCTCCGGACAGCATGACCACTGAAGTTATAGTCCAACACTTCCAAAGGGCAGAAGGCTGATCCTAATTTTTAGTTTAAAAAACATAAATTATAAAATGTGATTATGGAAAGACTTAACAAAGATTAGATCTGCTGGTTAATGTTTATTCCTTTTTAGGATGTATCCCTAAAAGACTGCATCTGTAGTCAGATCACATGTAATCACATGGCAACAAGATAAAGTGCATTTTTATGCACTGCTAAAATGAGGCAAATGAATTATTAAGACTTGAGCATTCAGTAAAATCATTATAGAAAGTATTTCAATGTTCAGTTTGATTTATCCAGATACATGTTTTTTCTTCCTTTGAAGGAGGAGCTGTATATTTTCTTACCATAGAAAATCAAGTTCTAGATTAATCTAGATTGTGTTAAATCCTTTAAAATCTAATTCAATCCAGGTTATCCACATAATATGTGCAAATATAACCTGCAGTAGTGGCTCATTTTGTAAATTTGCCAGGTATTTCTTTGAAATAAAAATAAAAAAAATTCTGGCTGCAAGCATTTCTAATTCGTTTCTTCTTGCATGATTGTTTTTCATAATGACATAGTTTTACTTCTTTGCAACATTTTGAATTAATATAGTCTCATTTTGTAGTTTCTGTAGCTATCTAAAACAGTATCCTATGGAGTTGCAGCTGAACCAAACCTTGATTAGCTCAACTATGAGGACAGGCATACAGTAAGTCTCATAGTAATTTGAACACGGCACCAATCTCAATGTCAGGGTTCCAAGTAACACCCCCAACCAAAGAAGACTCTGAGGCTAAAAGTTCCCCAAAGTTTCATTTTATTAGAGATGTCATATTGGCACATCTGGGAAAACTCGAATCTGAAAGCTTTCAGGTTTTTCCCACCTAAAAGAAAGTCCAAGTCCCTTCCCCTGCACCACATGTCCATCACATGGTCCAATCAATGCACCATCCCAACTGGAGATGCTTCCCGGTCACACCACTCCAGGTGCATGTAGAATGTCCTAGACTCTCAGAGAAAAGAATGTTATTATGGTTAGATATTTCTACAACTCCATGCAATCCCCCCTCCCAGTTTCCCATGGTACTAAGTAGGGCAGCCCTGACAATCCAAAGAAAAAGATGGCCTCCAGCAGAGCCTTGCTGGAAACCAGTTCTGGCCCAGTTCTGGTTTTGAAGGCAGCTAAGTAATCTCAGCCCTAGGTAGGATAAAACTCAGGGGTGAAACGTAAAATTTGTTACTACCGGTTCTGTGGGCATGGCTTGGTGGTGGTGGTGGTAATGTGACTGGGTGGGCATGGCCAACTTTTTTTTTTTACTTTTAAAAGCATTTTTTCTACAACCTCTTCAGCCCAAGAGGTTGTAAAAAATGCTTTTAAAAGCCTCTGATGATCAGACAACTCAGCTGGGATCACCAGAGGAGCCTTTTAAAAGCATTTTTTCTCAGCCAAAGAGGTTGCAGAAAAAATGCTTTTAAAGGGTTTTGATGATCCCAGCTGAGTGGCCTGATCGTCAAAACCCTTAAAAGCATTTTTGTACAACTCTTCCGGCTGAAGAGGTTGTAAAAAAAATGCTTAATTTAAAGGGTTCTGACTATCCCAGCTGAGCCGCATGATCATCAGAGGCTTTTTTTTTTAACTTTTAAAAGCATTTTTTCGGCCGAAGAAAAAAATGCTTTTAAAAGTAAACAAAAAACAAAAAAACCTCTGATGATCATGCGGCTCAGCTGGGCATGTGCGGGGGGGGGGGGAGGCAGGGATTCTCTGAACCACCCACCACCATCGCTACCGGATCGAGCCATCCTGTCTGAACCAGAAGCATTTTACCCCTGATAAAACTGCAAATCACTTCTGAAATCTTGCTAAGAAAACTTCAGGGACTATTCCAGACAGTTACCAAGAGTTAGCACTGATTTGAAGGCACAGGAAAAAATATATTAAACAATAGCAATAAAAATCTCATTTTTGTGTTCAGACCCATATATATAGTTTTATAATTTCATTTGTATCCTCATATTATCTCTGAGAACTCAACGTAACACACCTACGAGTCTTCCTTAATTTTATTTCAGTAATAACTCTGTGAGGTAGATTGGCTTGAGAAACTAATAACCATCTCAAAGTCAGCAAGTGAATACTATGATCAAGTAGGGACTAAATCTGGGTTTTCCTAGTTCAAGTTCAAAATATTTACCCCCTCCGGAAGCAATGCATTACATTTGTCTGTATGTTTTCTCCCAAACATCTTTGTCAGAATTCTAAACTGCAATTGTACAGAATTTCATATAAAAAAGATCACAGCATATATTGTAATGGTTAAATTTAAAATTATCATCTGAATGCCACTTTGGGCACTTCGTCCTTCTTCCAACCCTGTAGAATCTGGGGTGGGTGGGGATATAAAAGCACTTTTGCTTTAACATAATAACCTTCCAAAACATGAACAGGGCCAAATTTGGTGAGAGAGACGAAGCTGACAAAACAAAGATCTAAACTGAAACAGATCAAATCTCACCAGGGAAGAAAAACATCCTGAATATTTCCCCCAGTGCATCCCTGTTCTGCACAGCTGAAAAGTGGTTGAAAATGTTCCTGACAGTTCCATTATGAGGCCTCTCTCTTCTTCCTCCTGGTCATGTGATCCAGAGCAGTATATATGCACCCTGTACTATATTTCCTAGCACACACACATATACACAGAGACAACACTTCAAGAGATTGGGAAAATGTCAGAAATGTTAGTTTCCAGGCAATTGTTCAGCAGTTCGTATAAATCAGGGGTCTCCAACCTTGGCAACTTTAAGCCTGGTGGACTTCAACTCCCAGAATTCCCCAGCCAGCTTTGGTTTTTGTTGTTGTTGTTGTTGTTTTATTTTATTTATTTATTTATTTTGTCACACAGTATATATAAACATAAGCATGAAATAACTAAACAATATATAAGCATATATTTAAGTATGAGTATGTAATAACTATATTAATTGGATATAACGAAAGGAAACAATAGGACAGGAAAGGTTGGTGCTCTTATGCACGCCCCTTACAGACCTCTTAGGAATGGGGTGAGGTCAATAGTCAATAGTTTTTGGTTGAAGCTTTTGGGATTTTGGGAAGAGACCACAGAGTCAGGTAGTGTATTCCAAGTATTAACAACTCTGTTACTGAAGTCATATTTTCTGCAATCAAGGTTGGAGTGGTTAACATGAAGGGCCTCTGGTGGCTCAGACTGGTAAGACAGTCTGTTATTAACAGCAGCTGCTTGCAATTACTGCAGGTTCAAGTCCCACCAGGACCAAGGTTGACTCAGCCTTCCATCCTTTATAAGGTAGGTAAAATGAGAACCCAGATTGTTGGGGGGCAATAAGTTGACTTTGTATATAATATACAAATGGATGAAGACTATTGCTTGACATAGTGTAAGCCGCCCTGAGTCTTTGGAGAAGGGCGGGATATAAATGCAAATTAAACCCCCCCAAAAAAAACCCATTAAGCTTAAATCTTTTGTGTGCTCGTGTATTGTTGCAATTGAAACTGAAGTAGTCTTTGTTTTTGTGTTTTGTTGTTGTTGTTGTGAATTCTGGGAATTGAAGTTGTCAAGGTTGGAGACTCTTGATATAAATGCCTGTGTCAGACCTGGGCATTTTACAGTCCACATCCATCCTTTCAGATGTATCTATCCTGCCTTCAGCGGTTGCAAGAAAGCGGCAATGGCTGGGAAACAATTGTCAGGGAGGGAGCAGGAGAGAGCGCTAGCCCTTCACAATAGCCTCAGTTTCTCATGCAGCCCCTTAGGAAAATTAATTGTCCACCACTGGCTTAAATTGTTAAATATATTTTAGAGGGTTAAGCTTTGCAGTCACCCAACTACATTTTTATTCTGCCTTGTACATTACCCAAATCTTTTGCATCATGATAATCCTAAGCATGTGCATAGTGATCCTTTCAAAGAGATTTGTGTGCTCTCCCCTCAAGAAAGATGTCTTTGATTTCTTATAATTTTCAGCCATCCAAGGATCTATTTGGGATAATAGCTCACATCTGGGATGTCTAAAGTTATAGCTAGGAGCCTTCAAACCATCACTCAGGCCCTATTACATCATGATTAGATTATTATAATGTGCTCTATGTAGGATTGCTCTTGAAGACCACTCAGAAGCTACACTTGGTTCAAAATGCACCGGTGTCAGAAGAAATAGGCACCTCTCAATGTGTTCAGATGTCACCACTTCTGCATTTGATGCAATGACAGCCTGATGGCTTCTGATTGCAAGGTAATTATCACCTACGAGTAAAGACCACTGTGGTGTAGGGCCAGTAGACCTGAGAAACATTTGTCTCCATCTCCGTTCAGTATATTCCAGAAAAATTAAGTCATCTTGTGGGACCTGAGAAGCATGCCTTTTCTGTAGTGGCTCCTTTATCTTCTTTACCTTCTGTAACAACATTCTCTCAGAATAAGGATGGCACCGTCTCTCTTACTGTTTTGGAAAGCTTTGAATATCTGGCATTGGTCCCAGGTCAGGTTTGATGTTTAATGGCCCTTGTTTTGTTGATTCTGCTAGTTAAATCATTTTAGTCTGGGCTGGCTGTTTGATTTAATAGTTTTAACTGTTTTTAAGATTTTCTTTCTAGTTTTGTACATTATCCAGAGGCCAAACAAGTTGGGTGTCCAATAAATTTAAATAAATAAGTTTATTTGTTTATAACAAAGTTATAAACAATTTTATAAATAAGTTATAAACAAGTTTATAAATAAGTTTATAAACTTATTTAAATAAATAAGTTTAAGTGATTGGAAGCACCAGGCAGTGTGAAGTACCCTTTTTCCTTCACAGAATCAGAAAACTGTTCCGTTGCCCTCTAAGAAGCATATTACAAAGGCAAGTTTGAGACCATCTAGTGAGAATTGATTATCTGCCCTGGAGGTACAAACAAAAAGGGGTATTGATTAAGCTACATGGAGTTCCTGAACTAAATCACTCCCAAATGTTGATTTTGCTTCCACCTACTCATAAAGAGTTAAGTACATTTCCCATATGCTAGGGGGAATTCAAGGACACTGAGTGTGTTTGTGTGTATGTGTGTATCTATAAAATGTGTCTCAGAGCTTTCTTAAATGTGCTTTTAGATTCATGGTCCTTCGATGGAGTATGGTGATATAAACATTGGTTGCATATTGTGCCATTAAAATGGCTCCATATTGTCCTGTAAATTCAGCAAATATATTTTGTTTATACAAAGGAATTTCTGAAGCTTGCAATCCAGAATATTTCCATATGGAATATTTAAAATATTTTTTTTAAAAAAGAAATGCAGTGAACAACTCTGTTTTGCACTTGTTTCATATTGCTTATTAGTAATCCTTGGCTCTATAGTAAGTGCCAAATAGTCAGTATAAATCAGAATAAAGGATTAAAATGAACACTGGCATGACAATATCAGTGGCCACTTTTCTTCCAAAATGCTTATGGTTGCTATGTTCAGTTTTTTAAATGCTTTCAAAGCCTTTAGAAGGAAGTCAAAATATTCTGTAAGGAAAGTGAGAATGGGGAACACTGATGATTAGCCAGTAAAAAACAATTTCTATGCATGTAAGTTTTTCATAATCTTCTGCCTTTCCAATGTGTTGGGCCTCAACTCTCACTTTCCACCAGCATGGCTAATGATACCAAATGTCTTGCTTTACATCTCTCATAATTAGACAGGCATGAATTCTGGAAAATATGATTCCATATAACTGAAATTATAGACAATTGATGGACAATTGATGGAGGCTCTATTGGAGATACCTCCTTACTTGCCTTACTTCTGTATCTTGTTCAGGTTGCCTCCAATGATATTCAGGGTGATCTCCTTTGATGCAAAAACCTCAACTTCTTAAACTCTTCTGTGATGCTTAACCCAGCCATGTGGATATCTATATGAATGGAAAGAGTTAACCCTCTGTTGAGAGAAAATAAAATGGGATACAAAAATACATAAGCCAGGGAACAGAAATGTTTGTCAAATAATGCTACTGCATCTGGGTTTATATCTGAGAGTTGGAGCTAGTGGATAATCTAAATCAGCAAACCAAAGAAGAGTTAACTACTAGTCAATGATGGAGAATCTTCAACCTAAAGAAACAGCTGACAATGGTTTCTTGGAATATCATTATTGGCTTAGATGGTCGACAAAAAAGATAATCGCATTCTCTGAATCTGGCTCAAACAACATGTGAATCAACATTCACTGGTACACAGAATGCATCACTTTTGCAGATCAACAGAATTGCCAATTGCAGTGGCTCAGACAGTTGCAAGTTTTATGTTAGCCTTGCAAGGTAGTCCAGGGAAAATACAGAAGTAGGACTAGCTTTATCTGTATTGTAAATTACATTAATAGAATCTTACAGGTCTGAAGGTATCCTTCTTTCCCTTCCTTCGCTTATACTCTCTAAAAAACTAGGGAAAGTCCCTTCTGAGATGCTTTCACAACTTCTTCTCCTTTAGATTCAAATTTCACTTACCAATCTATTATCTAGATGGCAGCTGTTCCTTTTGTCTTCCAAGTTTTTCCCCACGTACCATTACAAGAGCTGACCTTTGCTATGATGATTGAACTCACTTATTCAGTTTATTTACTGTGTTACCCTGAAAATAAGACATATCTTATATTTTTTTGAACCCTGAAATAAGCGCTTGGCCTTATTGCCATGTGCTCAAAAGCCCGATTGGGCTTATAATCAGGGGAGGTCTTATTTTGGGAGGAAACAGTTATTAAACCTATATTCTACTTTTATACAAGAACTTATGGAAATGTCATAGTGCTTCCTCCTTCTATTTTTTCTCACAACATGAATAAGAGCAACTGGCCCAAAATCATCCAATGTGGGTCTCTAACTGAAAGAGGACTAGAACCTGGGTCTAATACTTTAACCATGATACCAGGGGTGAAATGCTCCCAGTCCGGACCAGATTGCCTGATCTGGTAGCGATGGTGGCTGGTGGTTTGGAGAACCGGTAGCAAAAATCCATGGCCCCACCCCCCCCCACCCCTGCTGAGCTGCGCGATCATCAGAGGGTATTTTTTACTTTTAAAAGCATTTTCTCAGCCTAAAAATGCTTTTAAAAGTAAAAAAAAAAGCCTTTGATGATCGCGCAGCTCAGCTGGGATCATCAGAACCCTTTAAAAGTTTTTTTTTTTTAAAAGAAAGCTTTTAAAAGGTTGGTCTGGTGATCCCAGCTGAGTTGCCTAATCACCAGAACCTTTAAAAAACATGTTTTCTACAAGCTCTTCGGCTGAAGAGGTTGTTAAAACAATCCTATTAAGAGGATCAGGCAACTTCAGCTGAGATCTTCAGAGGAGCCTTTTAAAATCTTTTTTTCCTCTGGAGATCCCAGCTGGGTTGCCTGATCATCACAGGCTTTTAAAATCATTTTTTTTACAACCTCTTACAACAGCCCCCGCCCATGCCCACCCAATCGCCCCATCCCCACTTGCCTAATTGCTGCTTCTTTCGAGCTCGCTAAGCCTTGCTTTGCTTCGGCTGCTGCAATCAGTTGCATCAGCTAGCAACTGAATCTTCCTGCCTGCAATCCATCTCCTCGGTGAGCAACTCAATCTGCCTGCCACCAATTGGGTAAGTAAATGGGGTGGGGGGCTTTAAAAAATAGTTAATTGGGTATTTTAAGGAGTTTTTTGTTTTAGACAGCAATTTAAAGTTAAGGATGTTTTAAATTTAGCTGCTTTTATCTAAAACAGGGATCTCCAAACTTAGTAACTTCAAGGCTTGTGGACTTAAACTCCCAGAGTTCCTCAGCCAGCTTTGCTTTGCTGGCTGAGGAACTCTGGGAGTTGAAGTCCACAAACCTTAAAGTTACTAAGGTTGGAGACCCCTGATCTAAAATAAATAAAGAGATAAAGAGATAAAGAATAAAGAGATAAATAAATAAAGAGATAAAGAAATAAAGAAATAAAGAGATGAAATGATAGAAGGTGTTGAAGCTACAGGAACCTTGGGGGGCAAGTGACCACGCAATATTGGAATTCAACATTAAGCAAATACAAGTAGTAGAACAAAGTCAAACTAGAGTCTTGGACTTTAAGAGAGCTAATTTCAATAAACTTAGAGAGATCTTGAGAAGGATTCAATGGATGAGAATCCTCAGGGGGAAAACAACTCAAGAAGCTTGGGAAATTTTGAAAAGTGAGATTATAAAAGCACAGTCTAACACAATACCAATGAAGAAGAAAAATAGTAGATCACAAAAGAAACCAGCATGGATGCATAAAGAACTATCTGACAAATTGAAAGACAAAAAGGACAAATATAAAAAGTGGAAAGAGGGGCAAATAACTAAGGCAGAATATCAGCAACAGCCCGAGCCTGTAAAGATGAAGTGAGGAAAGCTAAGGCTCACAATGAACAAAGGCTAGCGACAAAAGTAAAAATAATAAAAAGCTTCTTCCAACATGTTAAAAACAAGAAAAAAGTCAAGGAAACAATTGGCCCATTGCTGGGAGAAAGTGGCAAGAAGATGACAAGCAACAGTGAGAAAGCAGATCTACTTAACTCATATTTTGCATCTGTCTTTACACAAAAGGAAAAACAATCCAACCTATCAAAAACAGCACTACAAAAAACAGATTAGAAACACAAGTTAAAATAGGGAAGAAAATGGTAAGTGAACACCTGTCTACCCTAGACGAGTTCAAATCACCAGGACCGGATGGATTACACCCCAAGGTTCTGAAGGAACTGGCAGACGTGATCTCAGAACCACTGAACTATATCTTTCAAAGATCCTGGAGCACAGGGAGCTGCCAGAGGACTGGAAAAGAGCTGATGTAGTTCCCATCTTCAAAAAGGAAAAACAGATCCAGGAAACTACAGACCTATCAGTCTGACCTCAATACCGGGAAGATTCTGGAAAAGATAATCAAGCAACGAATCACCGAACACCTAGAAGCAAACAAAGTAATAACCAAAAGCCAACATGGGTTTGTCAAAACAGATCATGCCAGACTAATCTTATCGCATTCTTTGACAAAATGACAAAATTGGTAGACCAGAGGAATGCTGTTGATATAATTTACTTGGACTTCAGTAAAGCATTTGATAAAGTAGACCATAACCTACTACTAGATAAAGTAGAAAATGTGGGTTAGACAGCACCACCACCAGATGGATTCGTAACTGGCTGACCAACCGCACTCAACGTGTAGTCCTCAACGGAACTACATCCACATGGAGGGAAGTATGCAGTGGAGTACCCCAAGGCTCTGTTTTAGGCCCAGTACTCTTCAACATCTTCATCAATGACTTGGACGAGGGGATAGATGGGGAACTCATCAAATTTGCAGATGACACCAAGCTGGCAGGAATAGCCAACACTCCAGAAGATAGGCTCAAGTTACAGAAAGATCTTGACAGACTTGAACATTGGGCGCTATCTAACAAAATGAAATTCAACAGTGAAAAAGTAAGGTTCTACATTTAGGCCAAAAACAAAATGCACCAGTACCGTATATGTGGTACCTTGCCCATTAGTAGTACCTGTGAGAGGGATCTTGGAGTCCTAGTGGATAACCATCTAGATATGAGCCAGCAGTGTGCAGCAGCTGTTAAAAAAGCCAACACAGTTCTGGGCTGCATAAACAGAGGGATAGAATCAAGATCACGTGAAGTGCTAGTACCACTTTATAATGCCTTGGTAAGGCCACACTTGGAATATTGCATCCAGTTTTGGTCGCCACGATGTAAAAAAGATGTTGAGACTCTAGAAAGAGTGCAGAGAAGAGCAACAAAGATGATTAGGGGACTGGAGGATAAAACATATGAAGAACGGTTGCAGGAACTGGGTATGTCTAGTTTAACAAAAAGAAGGACTAGGGGAAACATGATAGCAGTGTTCCAATATCTCAGGGGCTGCCACAGAGAAGTGGGAGTTGGGCTGTTCTCCAGAGCACCTGAGGGTAGAACAAGAAGCAATGGGTGGAAACTGATCAAGGAAAGAAGCAACTTAGAACTAAGGAGAAATTTCCTGACAGTTAGAACAATTAATAAGTGGAACGACTTGCCTTCAGAAGTTGTGAATGCTCCAACACTGGAAATTTTTAAGAAAATGTTGGATAACCATCTGACTGAGATGGTGTAGGGTTTCCTGCCTCGGCAGGGGGTTGGACTAGAAGGCCTCCAAGGTCCCTTCCAACTCTGATGTTATGTTATGTTATGTTATGTTATGTTAAATAAAATAAAATAATAAAATAAAATATTTGTGCAGCTTTCTGAGATTTGGTGTGTTTCTGTAGTGTTTCACTCTAACTACACAACACACAAAATCTCACAAAGCTGTATATGGCATTTTTTGTGTGTGTATCTGTTGTGTTGTGTGTGTGTGTAAAGTGTGAAAGTTGGTTTTGAGCTTTTTGTGGCTGTGTGAGGTTCCTGCTTGTTGCAGGGGCCATTTTGGGTGAAGAGCAGCAGTTTTTACATTGTGTGTGAATTAGGTGTGTTGTGTGTGTGTAAAGTGTGAAAGTTGGTTTTTGTTACCTCTTCTTGTTTTATATACTTTTTTATTTTTATTTTTATTTTATTGGCCACCCCCACCCAGTCATCTGACCACCAAGCCACACCCACCAATTAAGCCACGCCCACAGAACCAGTAGGGAAAATTTTTAGATTTTACCCCTGCATGATACTATCCCGGCTTTCAGTTCAGTGGTGGGTTTCAATCAGTTTAACAACCGGTTCACTCTGTGCAAGTGCATTGCATTTCAGAACTGCTGAGGTGCAGCAATCTGCTCTGCCGCACCTATCAGCTGGCCTAAAAACGAATGAATATAGGTAGGTATAGCACAGGGGCAGGTGGGCAGCCCAGTTGACAGTCGGAGTGAACCAGTTCGCTCTCAGCTCACCATTGGAGCTACCGGTTCACCCAAACGAGTGTGAACTGGTAGAAACCCACCACTATTTCAGTTGTTCTGGATATCAGGAGATACACCAAGCACATGGGGAAAAGCTGTCAGAGTCCTCTTTTTTTTTTTTAATAGATAGGCCTAAGTGAAAATGCTACCATGAGATAAGCGTACATTCCATGATTAATGAAATATTTGTGCAGATAATCCAACTCAAAAATCAGATACTTTGTCCAAATCAGGTTTATTGTGACCAAATCAGTGTATTACAAGTGATGGAAGAATGAATCCATTGTAGCAAGGGATTCATCCTAGCATTCATTAACTCTGCAGCTGTCTTTGACAGTGTGTATTGATCAGCTCATTGGAAGGCACTTGCTGTTGAAAGAATGCCAGATAAGCTCATCGGATTCCTAAAGCTGTTCTATGATGACTTAACTTGCAGGGCTTCCATTCAAAAATGAACCATCAGAAAGTTTCCAAGATTGCATTGGGTTACTCCAGGGATGCGTCTACTCTTCATTGCTGTTCAGTACAAGTATTGACAATACTTACTATCACAATCAGGATCAGAATTTCCACTGCTAAGCAAGGCAATTGTTAAGCAAGTCATACTTTACAGTTTTACAACTTTTTTTGGCCATTATTGTTAAATGAGTCACTGCAGTTTTTAAGTGAACCCCATGGTTGTTAAGCAAATTGAGTTTCCTCATTGACTTTCCTTGTCAGAAGTCCATTGAGAAGGTTGAGGATGATGATCACATGACCCCAGGATGCTACAACCATTGTAATTTTCAAGACACACTAAATTAATGGTTGTAAAGTGAGGATTACTACAACAGATACCTTCATGAGAAAATAGTATGGAATTTAATTTGACTATGTTTATCACTAAATTCATGTATGCAGATGACAATTTTTGCTAGAATCTACTGTTATTCTCTGTGACATCAGAATAAGTTCATCTTCAATGAAATGCTCAACTGGTACCACCAGGGCAACTTTTGATTTATGGCAATTATGGCAGAAGTCTAATATTATAATTTGGTCAAAATGCAAATGTTTCAGTCACTGATATTGATACTATGATTTGGAACCAAATCATAGACACTTCTACATCAGAGATTCAAAGTCTGGAAATTTTCCAGTGCACTGTGACCATAGGAATCTTAGCATCACCTTGTAGGTCAAGGCGAGTTCCATAATGCTCAGCACAATGGACTTTAGTCTTGATTACAGCCTAAAGTAACGTAAGTAAGGAAAGGAGCACAATGTGAAAAAGCACAATGTGAAACAAATGCAATGATTTGAGTTTTTGGCATGCTGAGAACACTGCTTGCAAAGCCCATGATTTGGACAATGGAGAGTATTGTTTTTTGTTTTTAATGTCCTCAATTACAAGCAGAGAAGAGTTGTTATTCAAAGCAGTTGGCCCTGAGAACAAAAAAAACAAAGAAAAAGGTATGTGAGGGACCTGGTGTCTTCAATAAACTGCTAGCTTTTTTAGATAGCAAGGGCATCTTTGAAATCCAAACCCATCCTCCAAAATCCAATCCCCTTCCTGTTACCAGAATATTTGGCAGAAGGGTCAGCACCGGAGCTGTGAATCATAAGATCTCCCTCTCCCTCTCAAGCCAGGAAGAAATCTACGCAACTATGTTTTGTTTGCTAGGATATTTACAGGTCAAAAGGAAATCAAGGTAGCAAATGGTCTTTACTTTGTTTAAATTCACAGTATTTTTAGCCTCCCAAACAAGATGATCTGCTTGTAGTATAAAGCAAATCGAGCAGCTTCTACAGTATTTTCAACATTTTGTACCATAGCTCCACTTATAGTTTTCTACAGACTTGAAACCACAGGAAGGCATTGTCTGTTCCCATTCATATCCAACATTTTCCTGTAAAAGCTCACATGGAGTTTAACATGGTTTTAATTAGCTTGTCCAAGTTAACCTTTTGCCCCTCTGTCATTAGGCTAAGAGACATGTGGGCAGGCTTTTCCATTTATGTTGCAATTCTCATCAACTGGTGTAATACAGCATTAAGATACTAAATGTTTTACACTTGCTTTTCCCTGAGATTCATTTGATCAAAAAAGTCCTTTTGTCTCTTGACAATTTCTTTTAAAGGAGGATTTATGGATAAAAAAATGCCCACAACTTTTCAAAGCTCTAATAAAAACAAACTTTAAGTGTGATGCAGAGTTATGATAAGCCTAAAGCATGATGGTTTGAGCAGAAATTCAAACCAGCAACTAACATGTTCTAAAAATCCAGCTTTTTCACTCCAGCTTCCTTACCTTTTTTCCAAGTTTCAGCAATGGATAAAACCTGCAGTGTAGGAATATTCACCTGGAATTTGTGGACATCTTCTTGTAGAGCTCATTTTGACTTGGAAGAGGGGAGAAAAATGAGAAAATCCTCATCAGAAGTTCTGCTAGCATGCAAATTTGCAGTCCATTAGCACTTCCAAGATTTTCTGGAAACATATGACTTCAAAGGACATAGAGATGCACTTTACTTCAAAGCCCTGGAAATATTAAAGCTTTTTAGCCTTCACTAATACTTAAAAAAATCAAGCCATATTCCGCTGAAAATCAATGTTAAAAAGGGTCTGTAACATGTGCACAAATATATATTGGCAAATGTGTAATAGAAAGAAAAATAAAGTGAAAATGAAGGAAGGAAGGAAGGAAGGAAGGAAGGAAGTTATTGTTTGTTACTGCATGGCAATAAATTCATCAATTAGCAAACTGGAAATACAATGAGTGGGTGAATAAGTGACTTACATTTTTTCTGCTCAACTATTGACCAGCACAAATTAAACATTTTCTGAAAGTTCTAACAGCAAGCTCTAAACCCACAAATATATAATCAGCTTCCTGATGAAAGTGTTTCTAACTAAAGATAATGAATAAAAGTAAAACAACTGAAGTAGGTTACAATGGTTTAAAATTAAAATTGATTTTAAAATCCATTGGAAATGATTTGAAAATGAGAAGATAGTGTACATTTCTAGGTACATAAAAAAAAGACTTCATTTTACATAAAGCCTGAAGTCTTTTTTTTATGTACCTAGAAATGTTAATACTTTATGCCAAGAATAAGTAACTTGGTGCCCATTTGGTATAACTAACAGTACCATATGGAGTACCATATGGCCACACTTGTAGAGCTGGTATCAGAGCTGAAGTCCAAACATTAAACTGTAAACCATTATTTATGCCTGGGTAGTATGCTAAGCAATAAAATGAATTGTTTATATTTGACTTAGTGACTTAATGACTTATATTTTGTCATTCCTAGCCATTGGAATTAGGAAACCATGTCATATTGCTCAGGGTGTTGTGTGCACATTGTTTATTTAATGGTGCTAGCTGCCCGGGATCAGTGCATATTGTGTATTCAAGAATTGGTCTAGCAAATGTTTTATAAGCTCTGGTTAGCACTGTAGTGTTTCTGGAGAAGAAGTTACGTAAGATTAGGTTTACAACTCTTAAAGCCTTTTTGGTAATGTAGTTGCAGTGGGCTTTGGCACTTAGATCATTGAATATGAAAACTCCAAGGTCTGTAACAGAGTGTGGGTCATCCGTAAGATAATGTCCATCGAGTTTGTATTTAGTGTTTAGATTCTTTTTGACCAATGTGTAAGACAGAGCATTTGCTGGTTGAGATTTGGAGTTGCCAAGTTTTTGACCATTCCGACACAAAGTCAAGGTCTTTTTGAAGGATAGCTGTATTGTTGGTAGTGTTAAATAGTTTGACATCATAAGCGAAGAGAACACAATTACTTTTAATATGGTCACAGAGATCATTAATGTACATTATGAAGAGTGCTGGTCCAAGTACACTGCCTTGGGGAACGCTGCTATTGATAGGAACAGGATTTGATAGGGCACTGCCTATTTTGATCACTTGTTGTCTGTTTGACAGGAACGCCGTTATCCAATTGTGAAGGGGTCCGGAGATGTCGTAGGATTTTAGTTTTAGGAGAAGTTTGTCATGTACCAATGAGTCAAAAGCTTTACATAAGTCTATGTAAATTGCATCTATTGTTTTACCTTGATCAAGATTTGTAATCCATATGTTTTTGCAGTGAATAAGTTGTAAGTTACATGATAATTTTTTTCTGAAACCAAATTGTTTATTAGAAAGTAGATTGTTTGTTTCTAGGTGGAGGGTAATGGATTGGTTGATGACAGGTTCCATAACTTTACAGATGACACAGCATAGAGAGGTAGGTCTGTAATTTTCAATTAAGCTGGGGTCTCTTTTTTTAAGACAGGAATGACTGTGGCTAGTGACCAAAGTTTGGGAAGGGAACTGGTCATGAAGGCTTTTCCAAAGATTATGCTTAAGAGTTCTGCTATATTAGAGGAAAACTTTTTTAAGAAGTATGCACATAGTCCATCAGGTCCTATAGATAGGGATGGTTTCAGTTTGTGAAGAGCTTTTTCAACATTTTCTTCAGTGAAATCTATATGTGTTAGGTTGTTGTTGGTGCGGTTGGGGAATGTCGGGTATGAGCCATTACTGTTAACAAAGACTGAGCCAAAGAATGTGTTAAAGAGGTTTGGTTTAATGTTTCATCATCATTTTCTTTGCCATTAGATTCTTTTAGTGGTGGGATGGATCTCGAGTCATTAAGTTTGTTGTTACAAAATTATAAAAAGCACGATTGGAATTTGTGCGCAGAAGGTCTTCTTCTTGCTTCGTGTGGTAATTGGTGCATTCAATTTTTATTTGGTTGCATATATCTCTGTAGCGGTTTTTGAAATTAGCTACATGTCCCTTTTTGTTTTTTCTCCAAAGGGATTTTTTTTTTTTGGATTGAAGCTTTTTTATTGATATGGGTAATTTGTTTTTTCTGATTTTGGTGGTGGTTTGTGGTACGTAGAGTTTAATGACTCTATTCACTTTGAGTAGGAAAACTCTGTAGTGGCCTTCAGCAGTGATTCAGGTTGAGAATAGATTTTGCCAGTCATGAAATGAGAGGTCGTTGTTTACAAGGTCATAGTTGGCTTTTTTGAAATTGTAGTTTGGAATACTATTATTATGATGATTTTTGTAAGGGCGTATATTGAGACAAAGTCTATCATGATGTGGTCACTGTTGGAAAATGGTTCTTTTACTTGTAGTCCATAAATTGAGTTTGAGTTGTTGCAGAAGATGAGGTCAAGACAGTTGTTGAGTCTTGTATTGTTAGTTACAAGTTGTTCAAGACCTAAATTTGTAACAGTGTTGTATGGATGGGTTCAGTTTTACATTCATTTGTTATCCAGTTAATATGAGGTAGATTGAGGTCACCCAGGAAGATGAGAGGATATGGGCAAGAAGTAGCCCAAGTTAGTAGTGAGGTTAACATGTTTGCATGTCGATGTCGTAGTCAGGGGCTCTGTAGCATAGTAGGAATCGAAGTGTGGTGTTAAGGGACAGGTCGCATACAATAGTTTCTGGGACAGCAACTTGAACATTTTTTGGATTCAGTGACTTTTTATGAAAGATAGCTATTCCACCTCCTCTGCGAGTTTCACGATCTGATCTAAAAACATGGTACACTTTGTTTGAAATAATGGAGGCAGGGATGGATGAGTTCAGCCATGTTTCAAATACAAATATAATATCAAATGTACCATTGTTTAACATGAGGATAAATTCAGGCAATTTGTTTACAATGCTTCTTCCGTTTATCAATTTGCATTTAAGATCTGCTACATTTGGTGAAGAGGAAATAAGGGGCATGTGTACCTATTTATTGATGATAGTTGGTGATCCACGAATGTTTGGAGGTTCTGTTCTAAGGGCGTTTTAAGGTTGGTTGGTTAAGCTACGAATGGTTGGAGGTTTTATTCAATGGGCAGTTGGAGGTTGGTTGGTTGAGCTACAGTTGGTTGAACAATGGATGGTTGAACAATGGGTGGTTGGGAGTTCTGTACGACGGATGGATGGACGGGTGGATGGGGGTTAGTTGGTTGAGCGATGGTTGGTTGAGATTTTTGTACGACGGATGATTGGAAGTTCGGTGCGACAGTTGGTTGGATGCTTTGATTGGTGGGGGGGTTGGATGTTGGCCAGTTGGTTGTAGGTTTTCTTTTTATGAAGTCAGCATGGTAGTCAATGTAAAGGTTGGTTTCTCCTTCGTCTTGCCTTTGTTGGAGTTCTGTGCGAAGTTCACAGGAGGGAATCCGTTGAAGAAAAGATAGATCAGGTCTTGCTCTAAGTTTGCTGAGGCTGAGGTTGGTTCTGGCAATTTTGTTTATGGCTTGAATGAACTGTCTTTTGCTGATCTCATTTATGCAGATGACTCTACAGAATTTTGGTGCCACTGAGCCATCGCTGTTTTTGTATTCAGGTTCATCTCTTATATCTTCAGGGGAGAGGGTGGGTGAAATGTAATTTTTAATGATGTTACGAACTTGAGTAATATCTGATTCACTGGTATTATCTAATTAATTATCTTTTAATTATCTATCTTCAGTATCACAAACTGATCTGATCTGATTGATGTCAAAGAAAGAAAGAAAGAAAGAAAGAAAGAAAGAAAGAAAGAAAGAAAGAAAGAAAGAAAGAAAGAAAGAAAGAAAGAAAACAATCTCTTTCATTTATAGGTCTATCTTATATACCTACTAGGCATCGTAAGCATGAAAGTATTTACTTAATTAAATTTTATACTGACACAATTCTAATTTCTGTGAGTATACATTTTAAAAATACAGAATAAAAAAATTGAAATATTTTAAGATACCAAATTAGGCCAACACAAGTGTTGCCAATGGTAGATCTACCATTAAAAGCTCTTCAATATACATTTGATTTGATCTACAGTATATCTTGTTCTTTGCTCCAAGTTAGGCAGTACACAAAATATTCCTTTTTAGCTCTTACCCAAACAAATCCTATGAAGTAAATCAGTCACATACTGGCCATGCCCATGCCCAGTTTAGCAAAGGGGGGGAAAGCCGCAATATGTGATGCCGCTATGACGAGTTTGACTGAAGTAGAAGAAGTTAAGTGACAGAGACAAAGTGTATTTCCAGAACTGGAAATGGAGTGTGTAATGTATTACTGTAAGTTTTGGCGGGACTTTTAGGCGGGAAATATCTCGTTTCTGATTGGATGCAGCCTCAGGCTGAAGTGTATATAAGGAGAGGTTTTTCTCCAGAGTTTTGCTGGGTCACACTATATTAAAGAGCTGTTGTCACTAACCTGGTCTCCTGCCTCGTCAATACCCAAACCTAACATTGGCGACGAAGGTGGGATATTGAGGCAGAGCACCAGAACAGAGCTGAACTCACTACGAGAATCAAACCCAGCAAGGTGACGGCGAATGCAGCGATGACCGGCTACACGCCACCCACTCCGTTTGACCCTGCCCAGGAGACATGGGGAATATATATGACCCGTTTCGAAAGTTTCCTGGAGGCAAACGAGCTACAGGGAGTCTCCGACAACCGCAAACGGGCTTACTTCATAAGCCACTGTGAGTCAGCAGTCATCGCCGTCGCAGAAGCCCTAGCGGAGCCAACACCGCTACACTCCGTATCGTGGCAGACCCTTCAGACCCTCCTGAAGAATCACTACGCACCAGCCCCGTCCAAATACGTTCGACGGTACGAGCTTGGGGAGCGAGGCAACAAGAAGGCGAGTCTATCAGCGACTACATGGCAGCCCTGAGACAAGCCTCCAAGCATTGCGAGTACCGCGATCTGGACGAAGAGCTGCTGGAACAACTTATACGGGGGGTCAGAGACATCCGTTTGAGGAGACGGTTGCTAGCCAAGAGCAACCTGACATTGGCAAACGCTCTGGACGAAGCCAGAGCCCATGAGATGTCCAACCATGCAGCAGACACCTTACAAAAGCGACTCACGCCGATGGCGGGCGCAAAGCCGAGCACAGTCCACCACGAAGAAACCTATCGTGAGGCAACCAGCTAAGAGGAGGAAGAAGTCCACTACACCGAAAATCGACAAGGAAGACCCGGAGGAATGCGGAAGTTGCGGGGCGACATCAGCGCCAAAGATGTAAGTTCAGGGACGCCACTTGCGGCGGTGTGAAAGGAAGGGCACCTGGCTCAAGTCTGCCGAGCACCCCAACCTTCCCGAAAATTCAAATCGCCAATCAGAGCGGCTCTGAGTCAGAGATGCAAACCCCACATTCCGCCGAATTTCAAACCAGCCAATCAGAGCGAGATCGGCGAGGCGACCCGCGATTGGCCAGGAAAGAAAGAGCCAAGTCAAACCGAATGACTGTTACCATAGACCACGCAGCTACCCGCATCAAGAAAAGATCTTCACAAACCCGACAATTGAAGGCGTACCGTGCCGACTGGAAGTAGACACAGGATCAGCTATCACAATCATGTCCTGGGACACTTTTGTGAAAGCCTTGCCGACATCGCAAAGCGCAAGCTACAGAAACAACGGCCCGGGTGCAGGATTACCAGGGCAACCGCATCCCTGTTCGAGGGACAACGACCGTCGAGGTCAAGCACGGGACATACGAAAAGACCCTGCCCATCACGTTAGTCGAGGGAACCTTGCCAAGTTTGCTGGGGCTAGACTGGTTCCGGGCGTTGGGAATGGGGTGACTGGCGCCCACCGGAGCGGATGCAACCTGCAAACGCCTACTGGAGGAATTCGCAGACGATTCGAGGACCGTTTAGGCAAGTACAAGGGACCCCTATCTCCTTCAATTTAGACCCCAAATAGCTCCCATTAGGTTAAAGGCAAGGAGGGTTCCTTTGCACTCAAACCTAAAATCGACAAAGAGTTAGATAAATTAGTCAGCCAGGGGATACTAGTGCCAGTTGACCATGCCAAATGGGAGACGCCAATCGTCACCCCTATAAAACCAGACGGGTCCATAAGAATTTGCGCTGATTACAAGGCTACCTTGAACAAAGCATTGCAAAAGAGCGCCTACCCAGTTCCAGTAGTGCAACACTTATTGCACTCACTAGGCACGGACAAGTTTTCGCCAAATTAGACTTGGCACAAGCGCATCAACAGCTACCCGTAGATGCTAGCACAGCTGAGGCCCAGACCATTGTAACGCACCGGGTGCCTTTAAGTGCACCCGTTACAGTTCGGGTGAGTGTGGCCCCGGGGCTATTCCAAAATTTGATGGAGCGGCTCCTACAAGGGTTACCGGGAGTCGTACCCTATTTCGATGATGTGTTGGTATCAGGGGAAGATTTAAGAGAACTGGGGAAGCGATTAAGGAAAGTTTTGGCCATTTCTAGGTCGGCAGGATTAAAAGTCAAAGCAAGCAAGTGTCAGATAGGGGTCGAATCTGTTGAATTTTGGGCTATAGAATAGACAAAAAGGATTCACCCCACTGAGAGCAAAGTCAAGGCGATAAAGAGAGCCCCAGCACCCAAAAACAAGACAGAACTCCAGGCTTTCCTGGGTCTGGTAAACTTTACGCCGTGTTTTTAAAAGACAAGGCAACCGTTGCTGAACCGCTGCATAAATTGCTTGGAAAAACACTGCTTGGTCGTGGGGAAGTCAGAGAATAGGGCATTTGAGGCAGTAAAAGTTTGCTATCAAGCGATAGCCTGTTAATACAATACAACAACAGACTGCCGTTAGTATTGGTTTGTGATGCGTCCCCTATGGAGTAGGAGCGGTACTTAGCCACAGACTCCCAAACGGCACTGAAGCCCTATAGCGTTCTATTCACGAACGATGTCCCGGCTGAAAGGAATTACAGCCAGCTAGATAGGGAGGCTCTAATAGTGTCAGGGTGAAAAATTTCACGAATACGCTTTTGGGCGAGATTTGAAATTGTCACTGATCACAGACCGCTATTGGGGTTACTGGCTGGCGACCGCCCAACGCCAGTAGCACTCTCACCTAGACTGACCAGATGGACTATTTTTTGACCGCATACTCCTACAAGCTGCAGCATCGGCCTGGAAAGGAGCTGGGGCATGCGGACGCATTGAGCAGATGCCCATTGCCAGGGAAATCGAGGACCCCACCCGGGCACACCGTTCTACTAATTGACTCTTTGGACTCGGGGCCAGTCACATCGCAGGAAGTGGCTCGGCCTCCTACCGGACGTTGTTTTAAGGACTGTAATCAGTTGGGTTCAAAGGGATGGCCGCTGCGCCGGGCTTAACGCTTCAAGGAATTTGTAAAGAAAAAGGGAATTGTCTGTGCAAGGGGTGCCTGCTCTGGGGGATAGGGTGGTAGTTCCAGAGAAGCTGAGAAAAAGTTCTGGAACTCCTGCATGAGGGTCACCCAGGAATTGTGAGGATGAAGGGTTTGGCTAGGAGCTATGTCTGGTGGCCCCTAATGGACAGGGAAATCAGTGACAGGGTTGGCCGATGCCAAGTATGTCAGGAATCCAGACCACTACCACCCACGGCCCCAGTTTTGGAGTGGAGAAACCCCAAGGCCCTTGGTCCCGCATACACATTGATTTTGCCGGCCCTTCCACGGCCAAACATTTCTAATTGTGGTGGATGCATTCTCCAAATGGCTGGAGATCATCCTAATGAAATCCACAACCGCTGAGCTGTCATCTCAGCACTAAAACACCTTTTCGCCACGCACGGGCTACCGGACACCCTCGTGTCCGATAACGGCCCACAGTTCACCGCAGCATTATTTGAAGGGTACCTGGCTGAAGAGGGCATCCGACATGCCCTCTCAGCGCCGCTCCACCCTGCGTCGAACGGCCTTGCTGAACGTTTTGTCCGGAGTGCGAAAGAAGCGCTATCACGAAGCGGCCCCGGCGATTGGCAGGCACAAATCGACGCATTCCTAACCGCCCAACACAGGACCCCTGTGGCCACCGCCGCAGCCCAGCCGAGCTATTAATGGGCGGAAGCTACGGTGCCCGCTAGACCGGCTACACCAACTACGACAGGACGGGTTCAAAACAAAACCAGATAGAATCCGAGAGTTAAACATAGGAGACTCGGTGTGGGCACATAATTACAGCGACGGCCCTAACTGGAAGAGGGGATAGTCATAGACAAACGGGCCCCAAATCTTATCTAGTGGAACTAGACGATGGCAGAATCTGGAGGCGCCACATAGATCAATTAAGAAACAGATTGAGCGATAAGGCAGAATTAGGCGAGAACAGCCCTGACTATGATTTAATTAACCCACAGCTGACCGCCAAGAACAAACAGAAAGCGTAAGCAAAGAACCAAACAGAGACTTATCTGAGTCAGGCGAGGTCCAGCGACACCCTCCGGTCCCTCTAGAGGACAGCAGGTCCGAGCCGGCGAATAATCCAGGGCCGGATGGCCGGGAGGAGGAGCTCAGAGGAACGAAAAGTCCCTCCGGCAAGCTCGACTCAACTCCAGAAAGTGAACTGCGCAGGTCCGGGAGAGTCAGGAGACGCCCCACGTACCTGCAGGACTACGTAGAGAAGTAATATGCAAATATTGGCAAAGTGCCTTCTGGGAGGGAAGGAGTGTAATGTATTACTGTAAGTTTTGGCGGGACTTTTAGGCGGGAAATATCTCGTTTCTGATTGGATGCAGCCTCAGGCTGAAGTGTATATAAGGAGAGGTTTTTCTCCAGAGTTTTGCTGGGTCACACTATATTAAAGAGCTGTTGTCACTAACCTGGTCTCCTGCCTCGTCAATACCCAAACCTAACAGAGTGGACTTGAACCCTTATCCTCTTAATCATAGTCCAATACAATCACTTCATAGCAACCTTTACACAACAAACATTTATTTACTAAAAATATTTTGTCCATAATGTGGTTTGACTTAAGAAACCCATTCTCTATTTGCTGAAACTCTAAGTAGTGGGATTTTGCTGGTGAACCAGTTATTTTATTGACTGGAATTGTTACTACAAAAGGGCTATCTCCTGCTAAAGATTCTCCTCTCCCTTATTCTTTTTCACAATGAAGGGATGTTGCTGTTCATTCTATCATACCATAAGCAATTCCATGTGAGGCTGTTTTTTGTGTTCTTATTATGAATGGACGGTAAGTTTCTGGTTCTGTTTGTCGGGAGTTGATTCAATATGATTAGATTCTTTTACAGGAAGTTCTCAATTTACGACCACAGTTGAGCCCAAAATTTACATTGCTAAGTGCGAAATTTGTGAGTTTCACCCATTTTACGATTTTTCTTGCTACATTTGTTAAAAGAGAACCACTCTAGTTAGTATCATGGTTGTTAAGTGAATCTGGTTTTCCCATTGACTTTGCTTGCCAGAAGGTCGCAAAAGAGAATCACATGACTCCAGGACATTGCAACTATCAAAAATGTGAGTCAGTTGTCAAGCATCCAAATGTAAATCACGTGGACCATGGGATATTGCAACGATGGTCATAAATATGAAAAATGGTTTTAAGTCCCTTTTTTTAATGCTGTTGTAACTTCAAATGGTCACTAAATGAAGTTTGTATGTCAAGGACTACTTGTATTTATTGTGTGATGTTTGTGGCTGAGCTTTACTGGGTTAGGCATTGCAGTGGTTATTGTCAATGTTCTTTAACCCTGGAAACTTTTAAGTTGTGTGAACTCCAACTCCCAGAATTCCTCAGTCAGCATGACATGTTGAAAGTCATCAAGCTTCAGAAACACTGCTTGTAACAGTAAAGGCCTAACTGAGCTCTCAGAACTCAAGACTTTGAGACCATAAACTAGCCATCCCATTCACTGAGTAAAGATCAAACCTAGACTTTTTTCCAGATGTCAAGATGTCAGTGTTTGGCACAGTCCACGTGACTTGCAGAATCACAATCTTAACAAGGAGGGTGTATAAATCACTGTTTTTCAAACTTGGCAGCTTTAAGATGTATGGACTTCAATTCCCATAATTCCCACCTGGTATACAGTAGTATATGGTAATTCTGGAATTTGAAGTCCACACATCCTAAAGCTGCCAAGGTAGAGATACTGGAGCCTTAGACTCTCGTAGATAATACTGCCTTGAACCTTTCTGAGCAGCAGTGAATTGATAAGATAGCTTTGGGAAAAGTCTTTATCCATAATCAGTTGCTCCTTTCACTCCTCTGCTTTTCTATTTTCTTCCCTAGTTGCTCTTGGACCAGATGTCTTTAGTAAACAAAACAAAACAGCCAAGACTTCACAGATGATTTTCAAACAGAGCAATTACAAACAGGAAAATAAAATAGTTTTCATATCATAAATCAACTTACTCCCAGCAACTTTTTAAGAATTCTCAAATTCTGAGTAACAGACCTTTTCACAGGGTGCAGGCCCTAGCTAGACAGTTAGTGGGACCTAGGCAAAGGTGAGTGGCTGCTGGTTTGGACCGGTTCACCCAAACTGGTTGTTCCGATTCTGCATGGTTTGAAGAAAAACAGGACGCTGACCATTTTTCCAGCCAAAATCGGCCTGGAAACAGCCCCAAAAATCTGGCTGTGAGAGAAAGAGAAGCTGGGTGAGATGGACCCAGACGTGTCTCAGGTCCCCTCGTCCCAGAAGCAGCAACCTTGCACTCTTTCCTTCTCTGCTATCCCCCTTCTTCGCGCGGGATTACCCAGCTATGGAGACAGAGAGGGAGAAGGGGGAAGAGTTTATGTGTAGTCCCATTTCTGTGTGGCACTCTCCCCTCATGCTAGCGGCCATCGCTGCGCCTTCTCTCTCTCCCTCTCCATTTCCACTGCTGAGTGATCCCGTGCAAAGAAGGGGGCTGGCAGAGAGAGGAGAGTGTGAGATTGCTGCTTCTGGGATAAGGGGAAGTGCCTGGGTCCAGCTTATTCAGCTTCTCTTCCTCTCATAGCCAGCTATCCCAGTTTAGCGCTCTCTCTTTCTTTCTTTCTCAGACACACATGCATGCATGCACACACACACATACACACACACACACACAGAGTTTGGATCTTTCTTTCCTCCTGCCCCCCTCACCAGAGACCCCTGTATTCCTTCCCCAGCCCTGCTTGTCCCATATAGGTACCACCCACACAAGTTGAGTTGGCCATGCCCACTCAGTCACACACCCCGCCATGCCCACACAGCCAAACCCATCCAGCCAGTCATTCGGGCAGAGAACCGGTTGTTAAAAAATTTGGAGCCCACCATTGGACCTAGGTGAGTTGTAGAAATGAAGAAGGCTGAATGGGTGGGTGCAGATTAGCAGCAGCAATTAATGGAGATTTTTTTAAAAAATCTGACTCCAGATTTCAAGCCTTTTTTATTCTCTTATAATCTTTTCTGCCATGATCTTCTCTCGTTCTGTTTGGTTTACTAATTTATTAATTAATTGCATTTAATTTCAGTTGGCACATTGTGTTCTTCAGACTTCTTGTTGCTTCTTTTAATAGTATGTCAAACCGCAAGGCTTAATAACCAAATTAAGTCTTAATTAGTGACTATTAGCTTCTAAATATAATTCATTTTTCTAATATTAAAGTTCTTACTGCACATATTAATACTTAAATATTCAAGTTAACATCTCATATTCATCTTAGTATTACTATAGGAAAACCTAGACTAAATATACAGGATGTCTTCAACTTATAATCACAATCGAGTCCAAAATTTATGTTGCTAATTGAGAAATTTATTAAATGAATTTTGCCTCATTTTACGACTTTTCTTGCTACATTTGTTAAGTGAACCACTGTAGTTGTTAAATTACTAACATGGTTGTTAAGTGAATCTGGCTTCCCCATTGACTTTCCTTGTCAGAAAGTTGCAAAAGGGGATCACATGACCTTGGGACACTGCAACCATCATAATTATGAGTCAGATGTCAAACATCTGACCATGGGGATGCTACAACGGTCATAAGTGTGAAAAATGGTCATAAATCACTTTTTCAGTGCCGTTGTAACTTTGAATGGTTACTAAACGAACTATTGTAAGCTGACTATTTTACTCTATAACCGAGACTATTCTATACCTTCTGCAGTCTTCCAATTCAGAATACAAAGCTGAAGGTAGACAACCTAAAGCTGTTTGCCGAGAGAGATTGAGAATCTGGTCTCAACATATCATAACTCTTTTCTTTCCTTCCATTGAGGACCTGTATACCGCACAAATCAAGAAGAGGGCCGTGAAAATATTTACAGATCCCTCACATCCTGGACATAAACTGTTTCAACTACTACCCTCAAAACGACGCTATAGAGCACTGCACACCAGAACAAGTAGACACAAGAACAGTTTTTTCCCGAAGGCCATCACTCTGCTAAACAAATAATTCCATCAACACTGTCAGACTATTTACTGAATCTGCACTACTATTAATCTTCTCATAGTTTCCATCACCAATCTCTTTCCATTTATGACTGTATGACTATAACTTGTTGCTGGCAATCCTTATGATTTATATTGATATATTGACCATCAATTGTGTTGTAAATGTTGTACCTTGATGAAAGTATCTTTTCTTTTATGTACACTGAGAGCATATGCACCAAGACAAATTCCTTGTGTGTCCAATCACACTTGGCCAATAAAAATTCTATTCTATTCTAAAAAAAAAAAAATTCTATTCATTGTTTCAAGTTCAGATTTAGTGCAAGAAAAGAGCTTGAACTGCACTTAATATCTATTGAAATTAAGGAGATTTGACTCATGATTTCTTCATAGATTTTTAGAGGAACAGTTTTGGTGCTCCAACTTTTCATTGGTGCAATGAAATTGAATGGAATGAATATTATTTGCACATATTGGCCTTCCTGCCTTACAGCCCTGTAAATAGCAATTAGCAATTTTAGTGCTTTCCTAGTGCTTTCCTACTTGAAAACCATCACGGATCCGCTGTTAGACCCCTTGCAATTTGCATACCGAGCAAATAGATCAACAGATGATGCTGTTAATATGGCTCTGCACTACATCCTACAACATCTTGAGTCTCCAAAGACATGCAAAGGTCCTTTTTGTAGACTTTAGTTCAGCATTCAATACCATCATTCCAGACATTCTTCTAACTAAGCTAAACTAGCTACAGGTACCCGAACAGACTTGTAAGTGGATCACAAGCTTCCTAACAAACAGGAAGCAGCAGGTGAAGCTAAGCAAGATCACATCAAATACCTGTACAATTAGCACAGGGGCCCCCCAAGGCTGTGTGCTCTCCCCACTTCTCTTCTCTCTGTATACCAATGACTGCATCTCCAATGATCCATCTGTTAAGCTACTGAAGTTCGCAGATGACACAACAGTGATTGGTCTCATTCGAGACAATGACGAATCCGCATATAGAGAGGTCGAATGACTAGCCTTGTGGTGCAACCAAAACAATCTGGAACTGAACACACTCAAAACCATAGAAATTGGACGTTGGTCTTACCTGAGACGTCCTTTCTCAGCAAGGAGGAAAACGGCAGTCAGGCAAGGGTTAACTCTTGTGTCAAGCTTGTAGGACCGAGTCTTTAATTTATTCCAAGCCCCGCCTTATCCTGTTGTCTCCCCAGTTTTTGGCGAGGAAGCTGTCTCAGACTCTACGTGTCTTCCTAAAATGACAAACAATTAATGTACGGGCCCCCCCCCCATGGACGAAGATCAGCCCCAGAAGGGTGGGGCTGACTGCCGTTTTCCTCCTTGCTGAGAAAGGACGTCTCAGGTAAGACCAACGTCCATTCTCCAGACAGGTGGGAAAACGGCAGTCAGGCAAGGGACATACCAAAGCTAGGTGACTGTCCGGGCGGGTGAAGATAGGCCGATGAGTCATGGGTTGTCGTGTACCCTTTGCAACACTCGTCTACCGAAGGAGGCTTCTGCCGATGCGTAGGTATCGAGTTTATAGTGTCTGATGAAAGGCGACGGTGAAGACCAAGTTGCCGCTCTGCATACTTCTTCTAAGGGCGCCTGGGTCGCCCAAGCTGCCGAAGTGGAGGCGCTTCTCGTGGAGTGTGCCGTAATGTTTTTTGGCCGAGGTAGAGATTGTAAATCGTATGTCATGGCTATGGTGGCCCGAATCCATCTGCCAATGGTAGGTCCCGAGACTTTGGAGCCTAACGAAGAAGGTTGGAAGGAAACCAGGAGAGCTTCTGTTTTACGAAATGTAGCAGTGTGATGTAAGTATATCTTTAAGGCTCTGCGGACATCCAACGTGTGCCATTCATGTTCCCTCTGATGTTTGGGTGAGGGACAGAAATTTGGGAGAATCAGTTCCTGAGAACGATGAAATAGTGAATTAACTTTTGGAATAAAGGTTGGATCGAGACGAAGAGCTACCCTATCGAGGTGAAAAATGTAAAGGTCTTTACGTGTTGAGAGCGCTGCCAACTCTGATATGCGGCGAGCTGAAGTTATGGCAATAAGGAAAGACACTTTGAAAGTTAAGATTCATAAAGACGCTTCTCGGAGTGGTTCAAATGGTGCTCTCATTAATGTATTGAGAACTTTGTTAAGATTCCAGGAGGGGTACCTGTGAATAGTGGGAGGATGCAAGTTAGAGGCTCCCCTCAAAAACAGTCTGATGACTGGATTCTTTGCCAGGGACTCTGATGAGCCGAAGGTAAGTACTGAGGAAAGAGCCGCAACTTGACGTCGAAGAGTGTTAGGGGAGAGACCTGACGTCAAGCCTTCTTGCAGGAAACCAATGATGTGAGATAAGTCAGGATCCCTAGGTGGAATGGACCTCTTGGAGCACCACATCGAGAAAGCTTTCCAAGTGAATTGGTATATGCGTTTCGTGGATGGCCTTCGTGCTGCCTGAATTGTGGGTACCGCGTCTGGAGGAATGTTGAGACCCGCTAGGATGTCCCGCTCAACCGCCAGACGGTGAGCTGTAACCACTGAGGTTCTGGATGGATGAGAACACCCTGACTGAGAGCAATCTGGTTGTCTGGTATGCGCCAAGGTTTCGCCACTGATAGAGATTTGAGGTCCGCAAACCAAGGCCTCCGAGGCCAATGAGGCGCCACCAGGATGAGTTCGGCCCTCTCTTGTAGGAGTTTCCGGATGACTTTGGGAATTAATGGAAGCGGAGGGAACACGTAAAGCAGTTCCGGTGGCCATGGTGATCTTAGTGCATCTACCGCTTCCGCTCCTGGCGACGGGAACCTGGAGAAAAATCTGGGTAGTTGATGATTTGAGGGAGTTGCAAATAGATCCACCTTGGGAAGACCAAATCGAAGGGAGATCCTTTGAAAGAGATCTGGATCTAGCTTCCACTCCGCTTGATCTAGATGATGGCGACTGAGGGCATCCGCCCGAACATTTGCTGTGCCTGAGATATGGGAAGCTCGAAGAGAGAGAAGGTTGAGTTCGGCCCAGTGGCCGAGTTTGAGTGTCTTTGTCATAAGAATTCTTGAATGTGTGCCTCCCCATCTGTTTATATGGGCTTTTGCTGTTGTGTTGTCTGTGAGCACAAGAATGTCCTGACCCTTCACTAAGTCGTGGAAGTGGAGAAGGGCTTTGTGAATTGCTCTTAGTTCCAAAAGGTTTATATTGAGTCTGTGTTCCTGTGCTGACCATAAGCCTTGGGCCATGTTTGGACCCAGATGGGCTCCCCATCCTGTGAGACTGGCATCGGTCGTAAGGACAATTCTGTTGGGTTCTCTGAAACGACTGCCCTTGGACAGAGCGTCTGACAACCACCACTGGAGTGATGTTAGTGTCTTTGGTAGGAGACGAATTCTTGTTAGTGACGTGGACTGGCCTCTTCGCTGATACGGGAGCAAGGTCCATTGCAGTTCCCTGCTGTGTAAGCGAGACCAGGGTACAATTCCAAAAGTGGAAACCATCTTTCCCAATAGTTGGGAAAGAGATTTCAAGGAACTGGACCGGGAATTAATGATCTGCCTGACCAGATCCTTGAGACTGTTCTGGCGGCCCTGGGAAAGGTATACTAATGACTGTTTGGAATCTATGATAGCTCCCAGGTGTAAAATAGAGTTGGTAGGGGAGAGGTGGCTTTTGGTCCAATTTATGGAAAATCCATGTTCCTGTAGGATATGGATAGTGGTATTTAGGTCCCGATGAGCCCAGGGTTCAGATTGGGACATGATGAGAATATCATCCAGATAGAATTGGATACGGATGGGATGAGAGCGAATGTGACCAATTAAGGCTCCCATGACTTTAGAGAACACTCTAGGGGCTGAAGATAACCCAAAAGGAAGGGCCCTATATTGAAAATGTTGACCATTATAACAGAAACGAAGGAATTTTCTGTGTCCAGGGGCAATGAGAACATAAAGATAAGCTTCTGTTAAGTCTATTGATGACATGAAATCCCCTGGGCGAATGGCTTCTAAAATAGAGTGTAAGGACTGCATCTTAAATTTTCAATAGGAAATGAATTTATTTAAGGATTTAAGGTCCAGAATTGCCCTCCATCCCCCCGAGGATTTAGCTACTACAAAAAGCCGAGAATAAAATCCTTTGCCCTGTTGAGACTGAGGAACATGTTGAATAGCCTTGATATGGAAGAGATGAGCAATGGCCCCTTCCATGATGGAACGGTTATTACTGTCATGAGAAATGGGACAAGGAATAAAAACCCCCGGGGGAATGGAGGTGAATTCTAAAAAGAGACCTTCCCTAATAGTATGTAGGACCCAAGCATCCGAAATGGTGGATTCCCAGTGGGCGGAGAAAAGGGACAGACGTCCGCCAATGGGAGGGGAAGAAAGAGAATTACTTGGATCTGCGGAAGCCCCTTCCCCTACCCCCACGGAAGGGCTTTCTGGAAGAATTTTTGTAAGATGTTCTGACCTGATTGTCCTGTAGAAAGGAACCTCTGGGTTGAAATGGTCTGTGTTGGCGTGACTGGTAGAAACTGGAATCGGAACCTCGAAAGGACTGATGACGAGGATAAGGAGCTGAACGAAGATCGGAGCGCCTGGATAACGATGGAAGTATCTTCCGCTTATCTTTTGTTTCATTCAAGAGGGGTTCCAGTGACTCCCCAAATAATTTTTCCCCTGAAAAGGGTGATGAGGCTAGTCTCCATTTGTTTTTTACGTCTGCCTGCCAATTACGAAGCCAAAGGAGTCTGCGTGATGTAATTGAAGATCCTATGGCCTTGGAGGCGAAACGAGCGGCATTGAGTGTGGCATTTGCCAAGTATTCCAGTGCTGCAATAATCTTGTTAAGGTCCTGGTGGGACCTCGTTTCAGATGGGTTTGTTCTTGCTTGTAATTGCTTCAACCAAATGATGGTCGCTCTGTTGAAAAAGGATGCTGAAGCAGCAGCCTTCACTGACCAAGCTGCTGCCTGATGCCCTTTGATTAGAACCTTTTCGGCCCTTTTATCTTCAGGACGAAGATATTCCTCTGGAGGTCCCGTTATGTGGGAGGTGGAAGAAAGAGAGACTATAGGATTGTCTACTATCGGAACTTGTAGAAGGTTGGACATTTCAGAAGTCATATTATATAAGCGTTTGTCTAGGCTGTTGGGGAAGGGTCCAGAACCTGGGACACCCCATTGTCGTTGAACCACATCTGTGAATAGTTTGGGGGACGGTACAGCGTCAGCCGTTATTGCTGGTTCAGAGAATAAAGACGTGGAGGGATCATCCCCTTTCTCCTTACTAATTCTTGTTGTGGCCACTTCCCACAATCGGGTGGTCATTTGGGCCTTATGCAATAGTGATTTAAAGACTTGAGGATTGAATAAGCCAATGAAGGCTGGTTGTTCAAGATCCAAGCCTTCATCTTCTGAAAGGGCCTCATCTCTAGGAATCTCTCCTTCTGACAAATATTCTTGATCTGAATGGTCGGGAGATACCATCTGACCGTGTTCTGACATAATGTCTTCAGAACCTAGATGTTCCTGTTGAGATCTGGCTAATGGAGCATGAGGCCTAGGCTCCTGTTGATAACATTGCATGAAGCTGGATCGAATTGCATTAGCAATCAGGGTCCCAAACTCAGGAGGAAGGTGCAAACCCCCCCGGGTCCTGAATAGAATTGGGATTGGGCTCAGTTTGAATGGGTTCCCTGGTATTGGAATGATGGATTGGTACCATATCAGTTTCTGGCATAGTCTGAAATAAAGGGGCACCATCTATAGGTACCGGGTTAGACCCTGTAGTTGGTTGATCTGGTGACCAATTAGAAGGTAAAGAGGTAACAGAAGCTGCCCTGTGAGGGGACTGTTCCTCAGCCTGTGAAGGGGTAGTACTCACAGTGGACTGAGGTCTAGAAGTGAGAGAGGCCTGGTGCTGGGCTTTGGAAACTGCCTTCTCCAATGCCCTGTGTCTCCTCTTTTCCTCCACCGTGGACTTGGATATGAGCTCAGATCCCCTTTTGGAAGATCTGCCTGTGGGGGCTGATGGGGGCTGTGGGGGTCATTTTCAGGAACCCGGGAGGTGAGGTTTCTTTCTTTGGTGGTCTTTTTGCTCATTTTCTAATAATCCTCAGAAATAGGCAGACAAAACTCAGTAAGGATCGCTGCTATCCTCGTCTCTCCTGCAGGGCTGCCCAATATGGGGACCGGCCAAAGAATTTTAATTGCCTCCAAAATGGCGCCCGGAGCCTTTTCGCGCCAAAATTAGCCGTTCCGAGAGATCGCGCCAATATGAAACTGCCCCCTGTGGCCTCAGAGGCAAAGCTCTAGTAAGAGGCTCCACTCTATGCCTCCCCCGCTATCTCTACCAGCCGGTTGTTTACTTGCGTGGGGAGGATTCCGTAGCGTCAGCCAAATAGTTCCCCGAAGCTGGCTGTGATCGGAAAGATAAGGGCTGTGCAGAGATCTCTCGGTGCGCCGTTTTAGCTGCTCAGCAAAAGCTTTTAAACGCAGCGTGCAGAAAAACTCCGCCCCCTTTGCAGAGTTGGGAAGCCAAGCAAACCTCTCTGAGCCCCGGGAGGTTGCTGAGTAATAAATCTGCCAGCCGGCAAGTTAAATAGCTTCTGCAGACCTCTGTTTGCCGATCGAGGCTTGAAATCCCGAATCCCTTGTAAATATTGTAAATAGTACTAACATATTAACTAAATAAAAGAGAAAATAAATATTAAAGCTAGAGCTAAGTTAGGAGCGCAGGAAGACACGTTGGTCCAGCTTGGGACCGAGTAAAAAACTGGGGAGACAACAGGATAAGGCGGGGCTTGGAATAAATTAAAGACTCGGTCCTACAAGCTTGACACAAGAGTTAACCCTTGCCTGACTGCCGTTTTCCCACCTGTCTGGAGAAGGTGGTAGACTTTAGGAGAAACCCTTCCATACTTCCACCTCTCACAATACTAGACAACACAGTATCAACAGTAGAAACCTTCAAATTTCTAGGTTCTATCATATCGCAAATGGTCAGCTAACGTCAAAAACATCATTAAAAAAGGACAACAAAAAATGTTCTTTCTGCGCCAACTCAGTAAGCTCAAACTGCCCAAGGAGCTGCTGATTCAGTTCTACAGAGGAATTATTGAGTCTGTCATTTGCACCTCTATAACTGTCTGGTTCGGTTCTGCAACCCAACAAGAAAAACACAGACTTCAGAGGATAATTAGAACTGCAGAAAAATAATTGCTACCAACCTGCCTTCCATTGAGGACCTGTATACTGCACGAATCAAGAAGAGGGCCGTGAAAATATTCACAGACCCCTCGCATCCTGGACATAAACTGTTTCAACTCCTACCCTCAAAACGACGCTATAGAGCACTGCACACCAGAACAACTAGACACAAGAACAGTTTTTTCCCGAAGGCCATCATTCTGCTAAACAAATAGTTCTATCAACACTATCAAACTATGTACTGAATCTGCACTACTATTAATCATCTCATAGTTCCCATCACCAATCTCTTTCCACTTATGACTGTATGACTATAACTTGTTGCTGGCAATCCTTATGATTTATATTGATATATTGACCATCAATTGTGTTGTAAATTGTACCTTGTGTTGTAAATTGTGTTGTGTTGTAAATGTTGTACCTTGATGAACGTATCTTTTCTTTTATGTACACTGAGAGCATATGCACCAAGACAAATTCCTTACTGGCCAATCACACTTAGCCAATAAAATTCTATTCTATTCTATTCTATTCTATTTAATAGCACTTAGAATTATATGCCACTTCACAGTACTTTACAGCCCTCTCTAAGCAGTTTACAGAGTCAGCCTATTGCCCCCAACAATCTGAATCCTCATTTTACCAACCTTAGAAGGATGGAAAGCTGAGTCAACCTTAAACCAGTGAAGATTAAACTCCTGGCAGTAAACTGAATTAGCCTGCAATACTGCATCTAAGCATTGAGCCATCACAGTTCCTTACTTTTATGCCTTACTTTTGTACTTCCCACTGAAAGTGCTTAAAGCTTTTTTTATTTTACAAGAATCTGGTTTTATATGGGTTACCATCCCATTTACAGACAGACCTGGGATTAAGCATATTGAACTGAATGGAAGTGCTTCTGAACTGATGCATATATTTTTGTTTTGTTGCTTTAGAGACCGTCCCTATGCATTAATCCTAACTAGTTCATAGAAGTAACCAGGAATAGACGGTCTACTCCAGTTGGTCAATCTTCGGTGATCCCTGGTCTCATACAAATGCATCCAGAAAAACAAGACATGGCCCCATTACTGGAAATAACATGGAAGAAGTGATATGGGTAGAAAAAATGGTACTGGTCAAGGCAAAAGACTGGTGGAGATAAAGGGCCAGAGGTCACATCTGGCTGGCCTGCTTATTCATACTTGTGTTTGGAACAGAAACTGGGAGTGCTTTTTTTGTAAAGTACATAAAACAGATGCAAACCAGAATCTCATTCTGAAAGGGCTTCCTTAGTAGACAAACATCATTTAGATCAAATGGTGTGAAGCAGAATGTGCAAGTATCCATTCTATGTATGCACTTGGATGCACTTCATCTTTAGAATTTATGGAAATAATTAATGAAGTTCTCTTTTCTACAGCAACTAGGAAGCTTAGTTCCGCTGGCAGCCCTCTTATTGAAAATGCCTGCATAATATGGATGGCTTGAGTCTTCCTAGGCATCTCAGAGTTAAAATGTATGAATGAAAGAGCCGTCAGACATGAAGTAATCCCAATCAAAGGGTGTTTTTCTTCAGTAAGAGATCAGATTTTTTTTCTTACACAGGAGGATTTTAAAAAGGTTCCTCCTGGGAAATGGATTTCTTTATGCACCATTTTTTTCAAGAAGTGCTAATCTAGATAAATTATACAGAAGAGGATACGTACCATTTATAATCTAACCTTCTTTTCCCAATAGTATTTGTCCAGATGCTTCTCTGATATGTACCAGCAAATTTTTAAAAAGGAGCCTTTTCTAAGGCTCGCCCCCAATTTAATACCCAGACATCTGCCTCATCTGAATATGGACATTTACTGATAATGTGGCTTGTTTTCAATTAAATAGCATTGGATGCAGAAGGCCCCACATTCTTCTCAAGATCTTAAAACACATTTGGAAAGACTCATTTCAGAGCAACTGCCAGTTTATAGACAATTCTGAGCTAGATGGAAAATTATAAATTTGGGGTAGGGCAGCTTTTTATATTTGTGCTTGGCACTTACAAAGAAAGGCACTCTATTGAGAAAAGACTAGAGACCCCAATTTCATGTCTACCTTCAGTCATGAAAGCTCATAGAATCTCTCTGCCTAATCTACATTATTGATTAATACACAGAGATAATTTGGGCAGAGATAACATTACTTGGACTGCTTGGAATTCCTTTACAAAAATAAGCAATGTATTTAAAGAATAAATTATATTTATATATGACTTTTCTTTTTATTCACACTCTCTAAGTAGCAATAGGATAGCGTAAGTTCGGAAAGACCCCAAAAGTGAGTGAGTAGGCTAAAGTTGAACAGGCAATAGAATAAACTTAAACTTCTATCAGGCTTTTGTGATGTTCCTTATACGGAGCGGAATATAAGGCAACTATTCGATTACTGTAATACAAATATATATTCCTAAGTATTCTACCCTCCTGATAGTATAGTCTTTTACACAAGTGGTGAAGCTTCTGTTTGAAGAATACTATAGAGCTATAGAGTAATATAAAAAACTATATAAAACTATAGAGCTATGTAGTAAGAAGGGACATGGTGGCTCAGGGCCTAGGACATTGAGCTTGTTGATTGAAAGATTGGCAGTTCGGCGGTTCGATCCCTAGTGCTGCCGTGTAACGGGGTGAGCTCCCGTTACTTGTCCCAGCTTCTGCCAACCTAGCAGTTTCGAAAGCGCGTAAAAATGCAAGTAGAAGAAATAGGGACCACCTTTGGTGGGAAGGTAACAGCGTTCCGTGCGCCTTTGACATTGAGTCATGCCGGCCACATGACCACGGAGACGTCTTCTGACAGTGCTGGCTCTTCGGCTTTGAAACGGAGATGAGCACTGCCCCCTAGAGTTGGCAACGACTAGCACGTATGTGCGAGGGGAATCTTTACCTTTACCTTTACCTTTACCTAGTAAGAAGAGGCAAATTGGCCTTGATCCACTTCAATCCATCAATTTGATTTAGACTGATGTGTCAGTTCAATTGGAATTGATCAAATTGGATCAAAATGGACATTTGAGTTCAAATAAAATCAGATTGTAAAAATGAATGTGCACTTAGGTTCAAGTCATTTAAATCTTTGCTAATGAATATTTCCATAAGAATATTAAGTAAATGTGGAAGCAATTGTATTAACATTCTATGATCAAAATGCAGAAGTCTCTACTACAAGCACAAAATACTGTTCCTTATTTTTGTTGGTAAGGGATACAGTTTTCTTAAGGCAAAGCTTGATGTGATGGGGGTAACTTTTTAAAAAAAATCTGTACATAATAGGTCAAGGATAAGCACTGGATATATTGTAAAAAGATAGCCATGAGGAGAGACTGCATGATAAGCAATGGTACATCTTTTTAGTAATTCATGTGTTTCTGTCCATAGAAAGGGAAACTAATATGGTTTTCTAACACACATCAGGGTTCACTGCCCATAGATGATAGTCTTGATAAGATTGGCAGTTGCTGCAAAAAACATTACTTCAGTTTATAAAGATAAAGCAGAAGACACACACAAAATTTTAGTGGGTCAGAAGTAAGAAGAGTTTTCAAAGGCACTTTTCTGAGCATTTAAGAGACTTTGAGTGAGTTCCAAAGAGTACAGTATAGGGAGATCAATCTGAAAGCATGTTAATGGACTTTTAGGCAGGAAACTATAAAGTAGCAAATGTATCAAAGCAACATGGAAACAGTCTAAAGTGGGATATCTAAAGAAAAGACACATGGTGAGTAAGCAGTTTCTTATGTATTCACACCCACATCCACCCATGCACCTCCTCCCCCCGACCCCACATACCTCCACACAAAGGCAGGCTTTCTTTCTCTACTCCCTTACTCCATATCAGTTCCTCTGTAGATATTGCTACAGTAAATGGTAGACAACATAGGTAATACCTGATGCAGACTAATACCAATAGCCTGAGGTGGGCTTTACATAATTTAACAACTGATTCACTCAGAACCAAAAATGTGAGGGTGTGCATATGTTTGCTTTGCAAACGCGCACCTTGCACACATGTGCGCAGTGTTAAAAACATGCCGATTGTATAAGATGGGATAGTGCTGGGACAAGTAGGTGGGGGTGGGCCCAGCCCTGGCCATAATTACCAGTTCACCTGAGCCAGTCCAAACTGGATAAATCCTACTCCTGCTAATAGCTTTTGCAACATTATTCAAAAATACGTTTTCGTTAGGATAACAATTGCAGAAGTGCCTTTTTTTGTGAAGATTCTTTCTCCCTGTAGGAATCTGGCATGAAATAAATAAAGCTTAGAGCTACACTGCCTCTCCTACAAATCACTAGTATAGTAACTAATAAATTAAATATTGAACTAGCAGGGATTCGTGTTCAATTCCACTTCTAAAATAGTAACTGAAGATTATCCCTAAATAAATATAGGATTTGCATCCTTGTCCCAAAATCAATGCATAATCCAGTACAGTTAGAATAATTTCCCTCAAAAAGCTTGGGAGAAGGGAGAAAGAGAATTTTGAAAAAAGTAAACAAGCAAACTATTATCTTTGGAACTAGGAAAATATAGGCAAGCATCAACATGATAGTTCCACAGATGAAATTCCTTGCTAAAAGAATAATTACAGAATAAGAGACAAAATAGGAATTTCTGTCCTGGAAAGACTTTTTTTGTGAGTTATAGTACGGTCATCATCATTCATTATTAATGCATAATATATATAGGTAAAGGTAAAGGTTCCCCTCGCACATACATGCTAGTCGTTGCCGACTCTAGGGGGCGGTGCTCATCTCCGTTTCAAAGCCGAAAAGCCAGCGCTGTCCGAAGACATCTCCGTGGTCATGTGGCCGGCATGACTCAACGCCAAAGGCGCACGGAACGCTGTTCCGTTTCTATATACTCCTTGAAAAACATAAAAATAAGTTGTGAGACATTTTATAAGACTGAGAAAATTTACCATGATTTAGTTTTTCAGATTGCACAGGGAAGTAATTGTGCACCATTCTGAAGAAGATGTCTGAAACTTGTGTGGGATATCAACATTTTGTTAGGGAAGGAACTTGAGCAGTAAGTTCTGCTTCCCTAATTCCATAGTGATTTAACTTATGAAATCAAAGTCCATGTTTTAGAAAAGTCAACTTCTGCATATTTTTTGCCATTAAGTCAGGTGAGTTAACTCATAAAGGGATTTATACTCCATATTTTGTCTATGTGTGTACATTGCACAAGATAATAAAATAAAAAATGTTTTCTCAACCTTGGAGAAACATCCAGTTTTAAAATATTTAAAATTGTGATAAAGTTCCTAAAAATAAATTAGCTGAATGGTTGAAGTGTGCACCGAGGGTTGCACTGCTGAGCTAACAATTTGGACTTTAGAAAAAAAATATCCATCTTCTGGATGGATTGCCTTTTTCATTGCCTTGCATTTCCTTCTGTGGGAATGCCTCATTTCACTTTTAAGATAATTAATTACATAAAAACAATATCTTAATTTGCCTGGTTAATTTATGTGGATTTTTGAATTGTTCTTAAAGTTATTCCATTCTATTCTGAGATCCAATAGTTGTCAAAAGGAAATATGCTTGAATGGATTAATGAATAAAAAAGAAGCCAACTTATTTTTGGACTATCCTAGATAAGATGCACTGTTTAAAGTATTAAAAAATTATAGTTTTAAGCTTTTCTGAAATGCTTATTTTCATTTATAAAACATAAATGAAAACATCTATAACCAAATTCCAAAAATATATATCTTAATTTTCTCACATTTTTCACACCACATTCCTCAAAATGAACTCAAGTGAAAAAAAAGTCATTTAGTCTGGCGTTTGGATGATTTTGGGCGAGAATTCCCAGACATCATGGCTGAAAATCCCATTTGGAAGCTTGTGAGAAACTGTTTTCTACTTAGTTTTTGCCAGTAAAAATCCAAGAGGATTTGGAACTCAGGTCTGACAAGATTGCCAAAGACAACTCCTAGAAAATCACTTTGGAGCATTTTTGTTAAAATATATGCCTCTTCACCTCCTAGCATGCAAGCAAGCTCTATGGGTCATCAACTAATTTTCATGAACTTTGTATAGCTTTGTAAAACTGGCCTTTCTGCACTTCTGGCTATACAAATAAAGCAGTCTTGATGTTGAAAGTGACCACTGTTCTGCCTTTTTCCTCACTGCCTGGAATTAAAAAGCCTCTGGTGAGCTAGTAGGCCCAAGAGTTCATGCTGCTAACCATGGAAACAAAATATGCATATGAAACAGCAGAATGGAGAGAAAGATATATCTTCTAAAATTACAAATGAATTAAAATAATTAAAATGAATTATTGGAGAAATAGGTACGAAGTGAAGGAATGAAATCGTCATGTTTAGCCAAAAAAGGCAATATTGCTGTAAAACATTAAAAGGAAAATGGTCATTCTACTCCCAGTCAACTCCCAAATTTGTTTGTCTTTCTTTAGTTGTTCTGTGACAGTGAGCTTTACTAAGGAAGCAAGGGTTAAAACCTTCCTCCTCATGCATGATGGTCCCATCCTGATTGGAGCTTTATGGTGTTAAGAGAAATGCAAAATAGAATTTTAAAATATCATATAATTAAGTCTTAGACAGTTGCCTCAAACAGCAAGATATAGCATATAAATTTAATAACAAACAAATATGCAAAATATTTTGAATTGTCAATCTTTCCAGTTTGAACCAGGTTATTCTGGTATCAGAAACTTTCCAATACTGATCCAACTATATTGGATGTATTCTGAACTTTATATATTTTACACATCTATATTTCATTTTTCCCAATTTTGCAATATTCACATGACTACATGCTAGATTACAAGTTCTAGCATGATGTAATTTCTCTTTGATTCTACATTCTATGTCAACTTCCCCAAACTGTTACCCTGTGGATACATCCCCCATGTAGTACGGATATTGGCTGAAGACCATGGAAACTGCATTTTAATATGAATTATTATAGAATTAAACCCACATATTATTGGAATTTATAGACAATATTTAACACCTGACACTGAATCCAAGAGACAAAAATGCATCCTTATCAAATGCTGCCAGATACATATTGCAAATTTTCTCATCACCAAGGGTGGACTCCCTATTATGAGTTATGTTAGTTGTATCATAACATTTTCAGAGCAAATTTATTATTTACCAGAAAGAAGAAAATATCAGTGGAGTTCAAACTCCTAACAATAAATTCCTTGTGCCATTGTTTTTCACAGTAATGCAATGTAGCCATTTATAGACTTGGGGTAAGAATTCAAGAAACGGATTGCAATAACACTGTTCCTTTGACTTTTATTTATTCTTATTTGTTCTTTTTCTTTGAGACGTCCATATGAATATTTCTAACATTTCTCATTTATGAAGTTGACTGTCTAGATAAGTAGAAAAGTTGTTTCATTTAAATTATTTTCTCTTTTCCACTTTCTTGAGGTTTTGTGTCTTCTCTATATTCAGTGTAATCACTACTGCTCTACAACTTTTGGATGGAAAAGAATGTCCAGTATATAGCAGGTGGTCAGTGCCAGAGAGAACAGTTTGAACCAAATTAGGCCTTCAGCGCTCACCAGATTAGAAATTGACCTCCTGTCTTACTTTCTTTTATATTATATATAAAAAATATGTATATCGTAATCTTTCAACTTCTAACATTTGTGTATTCTTCTAACATTATAATGTATTCTATTCTATTATATATGAGTATCCATAATATATTTCCCAGTTTCTACTTTCTACCTCTTTTTTTCTAACTTTTAATAAAATAGCCGTCATATTAAGAAGCATTCTATATCTATCCATCATCTCTTGGCCCTTTTTAGAATTTCAACTCTTTATTGATTTTTTGGTAAATCTTTCATGCTTGTCCCTTTCTTACTTTCATTGATAACAAATGGTTAGATCTATACAAGGACACAGGTATTCTTTTTATATGTTTATTCATTAAAATGTTTTCTGTTTTACTATAATAAAACTTTAAAAATTAGCTGCATGCTTTGTTACTGAACATGTCATTCAAACTGCTGCATCCTGATTATGTTTGTCTTTTCTGCCTTGCAAATAAAACCTTGGCCTTTTAACTTTGATATTAGTGAATGGCAGTCTAGGGAGGTGTTTCCCAACTTCTGCAATTTTAAGATGTATGGATATCAATTATCGGAATTCCCCAGCCAATCTGGAATTTGAAATCCAAACATCTTAAAGTTTCAGAGACCGAGATGCATAGGAACAGAATCTAAAAGAAGTTCCTCCCCGACTACAGAGTTAAGTCTGTTTTATTAAAAGAACTAAATATATAAACAAGAATATTTGATCCTTCTCACATTTCAAGAGTCTGACTACTAGAGGATGATTACTAACAAAGAAGAAACTCTGTTTTCTTCTAGAAAAATATTGCCCATGAGAATTGAAAAATTTGACTGGTAAAATACTTACAAAGTTCTACTACCAAAACATCCATATTTTGTCAGTAATTCAACAGTACAGTTCTAGAAGTTTTCCTGTATAATGGCTCAGAAGTAAAATGTTCTCCATATATTGGGATAGAAAACTCTGGGAACACACTTCTGAAAGATGCCCTTAGCTTTAATTCAAAGAAGTGGTGTAAAAGGTGCAGAAATATTGTGATGTAATGATAGGACGAGGGAAATTTCCCTCCTGCCATAAAACCCACAAGAGAATGTTCAACCAATCAGTATGGTTTACTGATTATATAATGGTTTACTGATAATATAATGCAAATTATACCATTCTAATGGCAGAAAGTGAAGAGGAACTAAAAAGCCTCTTGATGCGGGTGAAGGAGGAGAGTGCAAAAGTTGGCTTGAAACTCAACATTAAGAAAACTAAGATCATGGCATCTGGCCCTCTCAATTCCTGGAAGATAGATGATGAAGAAATGGAGGTAGTGACAGATTTTATTTTCCTGGGCTCCAAGATCACTGCAGATAGGGACTGCAGTCAAGAAATTAAAAGACGCTTGCTCCTGGGGAGGAAAGCTATGGCAAATCTAGACAGCATAAAAAGCAGAGACATCACCCTACCAACAAAAGTACGTATAGTCAAGGCTATGGTTTTCCCAGTTGCAATGTATGGCTGTGAAAGTTGGACCATAAGAAAGGCTGAGCGCCAGAAATTTGAGGCCTTTGAACTCTGGTGCTGGAGAAGACTCCTGCAAGTCCCTTGGACTGCAAGGCAAACAAACAAGTCAGTCCTAGAGGAGATCAACCCTGACTGCTCTTTAGAAGGCCAGTTCCTGAAGATGAAACTGAAATACTTTGGCCACCTAATGAGAAGGAAGGACTCACTGGAGAAGAGCCTGATGCTGGGAAATTGAGGGCAAAAGAAGAAAGGGACGACAGAGAATGAGGTGGCTTGGTGGAGTCACTAAAGCAGTAGGTGTGAGCTTAAATGGACTCCAGAGGATGGTAGAGGATAGGAAGGCCTGGAGGAATGTTGTCCATGGGGTCACGATAGGTCTCGGACACGACTTCGCAACTAACAACAACAAAATTCTACCTCCGATTCAGAAATAAAAAAAAAATACTGAACACTTTCTTTAAAGAAGTTATGATTATGTTGGCTGACCTTTTCTGTATCTTTTTATCTATCTTTGTGCAATGAGTAAAAAGCAAGGTATTAATTGCATCTCTAAACTTGATTATTTTAATAAGTGGCATCAACAAGTACTTTCACAGAGCCGCTGATTTTGTCCCAAAGACTTCAGAAGCATTCCTGTGGCATCAATTTACAGTGTCCCTATTTCTGATGTTCTTGCAAAGCTCAATACATTTCCTAAGTTAGCTAAGGTTCCCAGAAAATTACAATAGGGGAGTATAAAAAATCAGTATTTAGCCAATACTGTAGTTCTCCCTGTTCTCATCCTGGCCATGGTGCATAATTGGCTGATCAACCACACTCAATGTGTATTCCTCAATGGAACTGCATCTACATGGAAGCAAGTATGCAGTAGGCTACCCCAAGGCTCTATCTTATTCCCAGTACTCTTCAATATGTTCATCAATATGATTTGAACGAGGGGACTGATGGGGAACTCATCAAATTTGCATACGACACCAAGCTAGCAGGAATACCCAAGACTCAAGAACATAGGCTTAACAGAAGGATCTTGACAGATTTGAACATTGGATGCTATCTAATAATATGAAATTCAATAGTGAAAAAAGTAAAGTTCTACATTTAGGTAAGAAAAACCAAATGCACAGATATAGTATAGGTGGTACCTGGCTCAATAGTAACTGTGAGAGGGATCTTGGAGTCCTAGTGCACAACCATTTAAATATGAGCCAGCAGTGTGCAGCAACTGCCAAAAAACCAGAGACAGTTCTGGGCTGCATTAACAGAGGGTTAGAATCAAGATCACATGAAGTATTAATGCCATTTTATAATGCCTTGGTAAGATCACACTTGCAGAACACTGCATCCAGTTTTGGTCGCTACAATTTAAAATAGGTGTTGACACTCTAGAAAGAGTGCAAAGAAGAGCAACCAATTTGTAGGATCCAATATGGATTGGTCACCAGGATCACTGGTTTAGTTCTCAAGCTTTCATAGTCGTGCAGAGCCTATCCTCCAAGAATTTCTCTCTAGCGGAATGTATGCTAAAGAGAAATTGTGAAACTGTAAACAATATGCAATTTATTTATTTGCTCAATAAAGAGTCTATTGTTAACCCTTTTGTATGAATATATACTTTACATCATAGTAACAAAAGACCAACATAGAGCTCCTGATGGGTCTACAAATTTTTAAGTAATAATGTTCCAACCACAAACCTTCTTTCTCAAATATTGTATTTGTGTTCTATGGTCTTTGTACAGATACAAAATCTACATATTTCTGTTGTGCTTCAACCACATCACATTCCCGCTACTGTTGACTTGCTGATTTCTTTCTTGATTGTATAAATGTAGAGGCTGTCTTTGGTTTAGGTTATTGACAAAACAATACTGGGTTAGATTTTAAAAAAATTTCCTACAACTGATTTTTAAAAATCTGAATAAATACCCTCATCTGTTTTACTATGGCTAGATGATTAGCATTATAATTTCTTCTGTTTGATAGACTGGTTAATAATTTGTATAAATAGTGAAGTGGCATGATGCCAATGCACTTCCATGTGGTAAGCCATTCCATTTAATATGCCATCAGTTGCATTTGCCTCCAAGGACCACTCAATATTTTTTAGTGAGTTAGATTATATATTTTCAGTGCGTTAGACTCTATGTTTTTATTGCAATAGCAAATTGACAAGGAAACCAGGGAGGGGAGAGAAATTCAATTTAAGAAGCATAGTAGAAAGTTGGTGAGGCACCACAGAGCCTTACCTTGAACAGGGAAGCCAAAGGACACAACTGGTTTCCATTACAACTCTTCCTTCTCCCCCCATTATGCAGTTCTAGCATTAATATTGCAAAGCATCTTCATAGCATTTCCTCCTATGTAGATAAATTAATAGACTTATCTGCAAAAAAGTTTCTGAAGAGGACCATCCTTATGAAAACACAATCTGGCAAATGTTGCAAGAGTTCTGGCAATTAGAATCACACTCGGCCAATAAAGAATTCTATTCTATTTTATTCCATTCCATTCCATTAGTAATCTAATTAGATTACAGTAAAATTCTATTGGGAATTCAGGATTTGTGCTGTTATAATGTATTGTACACTTTAAATGATAATAATGGAAGTATGTCTTTAGATTATTATAGCCTGTTAACTTTAGGAATGAGCAAAGTATTGGTATGAGTTACTGTATGCATTTGATGAAGAAGCCTTTCCCTGAAATTAGGGATAGGAAAGAAGGGAGGAACTATGCCACAACAAAGCAACCCATGTGACGATCCATGCAAATTCTCAAATTTTAAAAGACAATATTCATATTTTAATCTGGTTTGGAATGATGCACTATTCATTCCTTAAAAATTAGCATGACTGAATAAAGATCTAACTTAAGATGCAAAAGGATAAAGCTATTGACTTGTTGTGTTAGCAAATAACATATTATAGATGGAATCTTTGTTTAGTGAAGATCTCAGACTTTCAAATATTCCTTTGAGTGGGTTTTCTCTCAGCACAATATAACACATCCAGCTCAGTTCTCTGATACAAATCGCTATCTTTCACCATTATTTTTGTCTCTTTTCTTGGAAACTATAAAAATCTCTCTGGGAAGTGGCGGGGGGGGGGGGCGGAGAAAAGGAACACTGAATTGGAAAGATAACTTTCAAGTACAGTCAGCTGATTCTTATCAAAGTCCAGGCCTGATCTTTATAGAAAGCATTACACTGCTTTTCCATCCATAACAACATTGTGCAACAGTAGATGGATGAATGCTTTTCCCATAAAACCACACATTCACAGGCTGGTAAAACATTTCGGTGGCAACTTCTATGCCCCCTTGCTTCAATTGCTTTACATATTAAAATTCCATCTAAGTAATGCAACTTGGAAATTATGTTTAACATTGCAGAATGTTGGTGCCATCTATAGGAAAAGGCAGAAAATAGCATGACTATTGTACTGCTGTTAAAGATTTTTAAAAACTATTAGTGTTGTTTCAATACATTCTTTCCTGTTGTAAGAGAATCAAGTATATAACTGTTCAGTGATTTGGAATGGCAGCTAAAAATAAGGAAGACTTCAAGACTGATGGATCACCAGCTTTTCCTAATAGGGGCCGGGATATCTCAGGCAATAGAGAAGCCTGTTATTAGAACACAGAGCCTGCAATTACTGCAGGTTCGAGCCCGGCCCAAGGTTGACTCAGCCTTCCACCCTTTATAAGGTAGGTAAAATGAGGACCCAGATTGTTGTGGGGGCAATAAGTTGACTTTGTAAAAAAATATACAAATAGAATGAGACTATTGCCTTATACATTGTAAGCTGCCTGAGTCTTCGGAGAAGGGCGGGGTATAAATGTAAACAAACAAAAAAAAATAATAATCCCTAATTCAAATCCTTCATCCCACCATCCCCACCCATCATCTTTTCTTTGTTTCAGTGATCTCATCAGAATTATAGCATCTTTCTCCAATACACAGTTTTTTTCTGATTCCAGATTGTCCATCCAGAATCAATAGGATCTCAGCTTCAGTAAAAGGAATCACTAAGTAAAAATTATTAAATAGTCATAATCAACATCTTCTAGACTACTAATTACCAATTATATACTATATTATATATATACATATATATACATATATATACATACATACATATATATATATATTTGTTTTCTGAGGTTTTCACGGGTGTTTGTATATAGGTCTTTGGTTGTTCGGGTTTTCTCCCGTGTAAAATTGGAAGTGTCTTGGCGACGTTTCGACGAAGTCTCATTCGTCATCTTCAGGCTTCAGCTTCGTGCTTCTGGGAGCAATGTGTGATCGCAGCTGTTTCTTCCTTTTAACTGCTAGTGGGGGTTTGAACTGATTGGGTGGGAGCTTGGCTGTGCTCTGATTGGATGGGGGTTTTTCTGTGCTCTGATTGGCTGGGGGTGTGTCCTGTGTTGGTGGGGGCTTGGTTGTGCTCAGTCTAGTCTGTGCTGCAGGGGGATTTGAGCTGGTGAGCTGCATAGCTGTTGTTCTGGAGATGAGTGTCTTGGCTACGGAGTTGATCTGTGCTGGGTGGTGGTGTGAGACGACACCTTCATAATGTAGACGACAGCTTCATAATTTGGCCACACGGGAAAGAAAAACTTGACAACTTCCTCACACACCTCAATAGCCTACACCCCAAAATACAGTTCACCATGGAAACAGAAGTTAATAACCAACTTCCCTTCCTGGATGTCTTAGTCTACAGAAAACCCAATGGCTCCCTAGGACACACCATCTACCAGAAGAAAACACACACAAACCGCTATCTGCACGCACTCTCACACCACCACCCAGCACAGATCAACTCCGTAGCCAAGACACTCATCTCCAGAACAAAATGCTTAGCTGATGAACAACACCTAAAACCCGAACTAGACACACTCACTAACGTACTAACATCCAATGGATTCCAAACAAATAAGATTACCAAGCTAATCCAAAAAGAACCCCCCACTAAAATCCAAGACAGAGAACAAGAAAACGGCACAGCCCTCCTCCCATATATAAAAGGCACCACAGACAGAATCAGCAAGATCCTCCACAAACACAACATCAAGACAGCATTCTGCACAAACAGAAAAATATCCACCATCCTAAGAAACCCCAAAGACAAAATTGAGTTAGAAAATCAAGGAGTATATGAAATCCCATGCACCGCCTGCCCCACCACATACATTGGACAAACCAACAGAAGAATAAGTGCACGATTGAAGAACACAAGAACTCATTCAAAAAAGAGGAACCAACTTCTTCCCTGGTCCAACACTTTAAAGTCACAGGACATGATATTGACTTTAAAAAGACCAGAACTATCGCCAAAACTGAACACTTTAACAACAGAATAATCAGAGAAGCCATTGAGATAGAAAAACGCCCACACAGCATGAACAAACGAGATGACACCTCCGCCTACCAGCCATTTGAAACCCGCCCTTATTGACAAACGAGTCCCTAACACGAGGAATGACACCAGACCCACACTCACAAGGTCCACACAGGATGTCACCACCGCACATCCACCCAGAAAGCAGACCCAAACCCACACTGATCATGAAGCACGACCAAGGACCAGAAGCCAGACCGCAGCTGCAACATTAGCCATTTCAAACCCCTCCAATCCATTCATGCAGCAGACTGACACCCACTATGAAGATGTAGCACGACCACAAAGCCAAACAACAGCTATGCAGCTCACCAGCTCAAATCCCCCTGCAGCACAGACTAGACTGAGCACAACCAAGCCCCCACCAACACAGGACACACCCCAGCCAATCAGAGCACAGAAAACCCCATCCAATCAGAGCACAGCCAAGCTCCCACCCAATCAGTTCAAACCCCACTAGCAGTTAAAAGGAAGAAACAGCTGCGATCACACATTGCTCCCAGAAGCACGGCTGAAGCCTGAAGATGACGAATGAGACTTCGTCGAAACGTCGCCAAGACACTCTCCCAGAAGACGAAGCTGAAGCCTGAAGATGACGAATGAGACTTCGAAATGTCGCCAAGACACTTCCAATTTTACGTGGAGAAAACCCGAATAACCAAAGACCTATATACAAACACCGTGAAAACCTCAGAATATATATATATATATATATATATATATATATATATATATATATATATATGTTTTCTGAGGTTTCATATATTCTTTGTTTTGGTTTTCTCATTGTAATGTGATGACGATTCCGTCATTCAGCTTCAGCTTCGTGCTTCTGGGAAGCACGCTGAAGCCTGAAGATGACGAATGAGACTTCGTCGAAACGTCGCCAAGACACTTCCAATTTTACACGGGAGAAAACCCGAACAACCAAAGACCTATATATATCATTCAAAAAAGAGGAACCAACTTCTTCCCTGGTCCAACACTTTAAAGTCACAGGACACGATATTGACTTTAAAAAGACCAGAACTATCGCCAAAACTGAACACTTTAACAACAGAATAATCAGAGAAGCCATCGAGATAGAAAAACGCCCACACAGCATGAACAAACGAGATGATACCTCCCGCCTACCAGCCATTTGGAAACCTGCCCTTATTGACAAACGTGTCCCTAACACGAGGAATGACACCAGACCCACACTCACGAGGTCCACACAGGATGTCACCACCACACATCCACCCAGAAAGCACACCCAAACCCACACTGATCAGGAAGCACGACCAAGGACCAGAAGCCAGACCGCAGCTGCAACATTAGCCACTTCAAACCCCTCCAATCCATACATGCAGCAGACTGACACCCACTACGAAGATGTAGCACGACCACGAAGCCAAACAGCAGCAGTGCAGCTCACCAGCTCAAATCCCCCTGCAGCACAGATTAGACTGAGCACAACCAAGCCCCCACCAACACAGGACACACCCCCAGCCAATCAGAGCACAGAAAACCCCATCCAATCAGAGCACAGCCAAGCTCCCACCCAATCAGTTCAAACCCCACTAGCAGTTAAAAGGAAGAAACAGCTGCGATCACACATTGCTCCCAGAAGCACGGCTGAAGCCTGAAGATGACGAATGAGACTTCGAAACGTCGCCAAGACACTTCCAATTTTACACGGAGAAAACCCGAACAACCAAAGACCTATATACAAACACCGTGAAAACCACAGAAAACAAATATATATATATATATATATATATATATATATATATATATATATATATATATATATATATATATATATATATAAAATTATATATATAATTATATACCAAACTATGGTCACTAGCCATGGTTATCCCTATCTTCAAAAAAGGGGACCCCAGCCTAGCTGAAAATTACAGACCAATCTCTTTATGCTGCGCACCTGCAAAGTAATGGAATCAATCATTAGCCAATCCATTACCCTCCACCTAGAAATAAACAACCTACTCTCTAATAAACAATTTGGTTTCAGAAAAAAAATTATCTTGTAATCTACAACTTCTACACTGCAAAAACATATGGACTACAAATCTCGATCAGGGCAAAGCAATAGACGCAATTTACATAGACTTCAGCACTTTGATTCAGTGGTACATGACAAACCACTTCTAAAACTAAAATCCTATGGCATCTCCGGACCCCTACATAATTGGATAGCTGTGTTCCTGTCAAACAGACAACAAGTGGTCAAAATAGGGAGCGGCTTATCAAATCCTGCACCTGTAAATAGCGGTGTCCCCCAAGGCAGCATTCTAGGACCAACACTTTTCATACTATACATAAATGATCTTTGCGATCATATTATAAGCAACTGTGTTCTTTTCGCTGGTGATGTAACAATATTTAACATCACCGACAATGCTGCTACCCTTCAAAAAGACCTTGACTTTGTGTCGGAATGGCCAAACAATTGGCAACTCCAAATCTGAACCAACAAATACTCTGTCCTACACATTGGCAAAAAAAAATCAGAACACAAAATACAAGCTATGTGGACACGACCTTATAGATGACCCCCACTCTGTCAAGGACCTTGGATTACTCATATAAAATGATCTAAGTGCCAAAGCCCACTGTAACAACATCATCAAAAAGGCATTATGAGTCATAAACCTAATTTTACGTAGCTTCTTCTCCGATAATATCACACTACTAACCAGAGCATACAAAACATTTACTAGACCAATTCTTGAATACAGCTCATCTGTCTGGAACTTGCACTGTATATCGGACATTAATACAATTGAACATGTCCAGAAATATTTCACAAGAAGAGTTCTCCACTCCTCTGCTCGCAACAAAATACCTTATGCCACCAGACTTGAAATTCTAGGCCTAGAAAACTTAGAACTATGTCGTCTTCGGTATGACCTAAGCATAGCTCATAAAATTTTCTGCTACAATGTCCTACCTGTCAATGACTACTTCAGCTTCAACACAACAATACATGAGCACACAACAGATATAAACTTAAAGTGAACCACTCCAAACTCAATTACAGAAAATATGACTTCAACAATAGAGTGGTCAATGCCTGGAATACACTACTGACTCTGTGGTTTCATCCCAAAACCTCCAAAATTTTAACCTAAGACTGTCTACTGTTAACCTCACCCAATTCCTAAGAGGTCTGCAAGGGGCATGCACAAGAGCACCAGAGTGCCTACCGTCCCTGTCCTTATGTTTCCTCTACTTGTATCTGTTTTATGTATTCAATTCATGTTTATAATTATATAAATTACCTAATATGTTCTTGACAAATAAATAAATAAAATAAATTTAAATTTCCAGATGTCCACCAAGTTCTTTCCCCATCAGCAGCAGTATGTAACCAAGTGTTCATATAATTTATATGCTGGAAAGGGTGATATAAATGAAGACTTAAATAAACTTAATAAATTAACAGTGTAAACTGCATATGAGCCATTTTAACATGTATAACTGAGTTTTTAAAATATAAAAATTAGCTGATGTGAAGAATTAGTTCCTTAACACTCCTGTTTTTGTTTTTCGATGTCCAGTCCCCCCCCCCTATTTTTTTTTTAGTATTTTGTCTGTTCAGATTAAGAGTCTGAAAATTGGATCTGCCTCTTTTTATTCACTTGTAAATCTTTATCTGGCTGCCACTTCTGCTGAATATACATTATTTAAAAAAACAACTTTTAACCGATTCTCATAACTTCCTTTTATTCTTTAATAAAAATTGCAGGATCGCAGGGCAGTGCTGTCTAATGAAAGCAGCATTAACTTTTGCCAGACTAAAAACTGGGCACAAATTATCAACATTTTAATAGCAGAACAAAATCAGATAGAGTATATACCCTTCCAGGGTAATGATGATTTAATAGCTGACCAGCTGCTGTAATGATGATGCAATGTTAGTAATGAATCAGCAGGGTTATTTGACTCTTTAGCACTTTAAGAGGCTGTTTTATAAGAGGTCCTCCCTCTCTCTCTCCCTCTCTCTCGGTGCTTCCGTGCTATAGTTGATGATTGTTTGCCTGACTTTGCCTAGTACGTGTATGTATATATTTCTTGTAGATAAACCATTATTTGAAAGACAAACCTGTTTACTATATCTTGCTCCTGGGTTGTCTCAAAATAGTCACACTGTGTGCACTCTGACATAACCATTTATAACATTGCTATCACACTATATAGGCAATCCTTGACTTACAACCACAATTGAGCTCAAAATTTTTGTTGCTAAGTGAAATATTTAAGTGAATTTTGCCCCATTTTACAACCATTCTTGCCACAGTTGTTAACTACACTACAGTTGTTAAATTAGGGGCCTCTGTGGCTCAGACTGGTAAAACAGTCTGTTATTAACACAGCTGTCTACAATTACTGCAGGTTCTAGTCCCACCAGGCCCAAGGTTGACTCAGCCTTCCATCCTTTATAAGGTAGGTAAAATGAGGACCCAGATTGTTGGGGGCAATAAGTTGACTTTGTATATAAATATACAAATAGAATGAAGACTATTGCTAACATAGTGTAAGCCGCCCTGAGTCTTCGGAGAAGGGCGGGATATAAATAATAAATAAAAAAATAATAAATAAAAAAATAAAAATAGTAACCTGGTTGTTAGGTGAATCTGGCTTACCCATTGACTTGGTTTGTCAGAAGGTCGCAAAATGTGATCTCCTGATCCCGGGACACTGCAACCATCATAAATACAAATCAGTTGCCAAGAGTCTAAATTTTGATCACATGACTATTAAGATACTACAACAGTTCTATGTGTGAAAAACAGTCAAAAATTACTTTTTTCAGTGCCCTTGTTAACTTCAAACAGTCACTACAATACAGGACTACTTGTACTATTATACTGGCCATAGTAGCTCAAAGGAAAAGACTGATTTATTGGCACATCTTTTGGAGCATCATAAGAATTCTTTTGAATCTCAGAGGACCCAGTTACTGGAACTATATTTCAAAATTAAATAATTGGCGTGAATAGAAAACTTGAAATTCCTATATTCAACTTTGATTGATAACTTTAGTGGAATCTCCCTCTTTATTGTTAATAAAACAAAACAAAACAAAACAATCATGGTTATGATTGAGTGAGACGATTGTAAACATTAAATTTAGCTGTCAGAACTCGATATATTCATATGCTACTTCTATAAAAGTAACATTTTATTTTAAAGTGCCCATCTATTTCATGAAATGAAGGCAAGGTCAGACTTAGCCTTAAGTCATTAAGACATATTTTATTGGTCTTCATATATTTCAAAAATAGTTGGGTGCCTAAACATTAAAACTTTAGCAACTGTTCATTTATTTTTTTACTTAAAAAGGGGTATTTTTATATGAAATCTTTAAATAAGAAGACAAGTTTTTTTCTGCCATGGCACATACTCTGAAACATCATCTTCCCATGAAGTGAGACTGGTTCCATCTCTCCCAACCTTTTAGGAATTCCTTAAAACCTGTCAACACATCTGGAAATCACAAAGGAATAGTAATTTGATTAGATGAGTCCATTGTTTATAATCTGATGTTATCTCTTAGCTTTTTATAATAATTTTTAAATGTACTTTTCAATGTGTTCAAAATTGCGTTATGGTTGTTTTAATGCTACCCAGACTCACATTGTGATAAATGGGCAGCTCTTTAAATACCATTAATAAATAAATAATTTTAATCATGTTTCTGAGAAACTGATTAAAATATGATATGGTTTTGAAGGTATCTTAGAAAATTCTAAAATGTATCTGATTAAAATATTTGCTTTAATGTGTTTTTAGAAATCACATCATCTGTAAACAAATTTCTATGGCTCTTTTTGATTATTATATTGTTATTGTTGATCATATGAGCACATAGAGATCCTGTCCAAGAATGCTTTTCTTATTCATCATTGCACAGGAAGAAACACGAATATAGTTGTAAAATTCTTTGAACATGTAAAGTAATGAACTGAATAGCTGAATAAACAAGGAGTCCCATACATACCAGACCACTGCACATCAGAAGATAGGAGCATATGTATGATAAGAATAAAAGATCATTTAACAGAGACTTGTTTGGCACAGTTTTTCTTAAAATAATTATTTTTGAATAATTGCCCTCAGTTGCACTTTGTTTATTAGAACACAATTTTTCTGGTTCCCAAAATAAAGATAAAACTTCAGAATTTAAAGGCCTAGGAAAGAAGACTTCCTTGTTTATACCCTCAGTTTTAGTTATTTGGATACAAATTAAATTGACTGTATTTTTTCTATTTCTGTTTAATGTTGAATTTTCTTTCCAATGTCTATAGCCAAAGCTGGTTTGATGATGTATTCACAAAACTCTTGATTTTGCAAAGAAAGACAGAATTTATTCCTTTCAGTATATATTTTCATTCTTAAGAACATCATTTTATGTTTTAGTTTTCTATTTTCCACTCACTTTTACTATGTATGTGTTTTTTTAATTACCAATGGGCTTTCATAAAAAGATTGGTTTCAATATATATATATATTAGATATACATTTTTCCAGAATGGCAGAGGTTGACAGCTAATTTAGCTGGCAAACATTATGATGTATGCTTAATAAGAAGCGTGCTCAGTACTAGCAGTATCTGACAGTGGAATAGAGGCAGGCAGCCTCTTTTTGTTTGTTTGTTTGTTTCATTTATATATCCCAATATTTAAAGCATAAATCCTTAATCTATATTTCCATAATTTTGAGAGGAAAATTTAGAATTATAGGTAAAGGTTCCCCTCACACATATGTGCTAGACGTTGGGGCATGGAACGCTGTTACCTTCCCACCAAAGGTGGTCCCTATTTTTCCACTTGCATTTCTTACATGCTTTTGAACTGCTAGGTTGGCCGAAGCTAGGACAAGTAATAGGACCTCACCTCATTACACGGCACTAGGGAGTCAAATTGCTGAACTGCCAAACTTTCAATCGACAAGCTCAGAGTCTTAGCCACTGAGCCACCACATTCCTCATTAGAAATATAAAATATAAAATTATATTATAAAATTATAAAATGGAATTATAAAAAAATTAGAATTATAAAATCATGGAATTATAGCATTGGAAGTAAACTTTTAAGACCTAAGTCCAACACCTTGCTCAGGCATGAATCCAAATTAAATCTGCCAAACACTTGGATTCTGTTATGAAATTATCCTTATTTTCATTATTCCTTTATTATTTGTCATTATAAATAAGTATTATAAATATTATCATTATTTAGAGCCCTACATACTAGAAAAATAGAAAATAGATAGATATTGATTTTCTGTGTGATATCTTTTACCATACTTCTAGCATCTATCATATTCATCTTTATGTTTTCTTCCTTCATAGATACTTATTTATACTCAACATGATCAATCTCATTGCTTTGTTTGGACCAGGGATGAAATCTAAATTTTTTTGCTACCGGTTCTGTGGGCGTGGCTTGGTGGGGGGGTCATATGACTGGGTGGGCATGGGTATATGACTGGGGGATTAAAAGACAGAAATTTACTAGCAATGTCCTGCTGGAGCAGAGTTGGAGTAGATGACCTCTAGGTCCCTTCCAGCCCTGGATTCCAGCCCTTCCATTCTCTGAAGCTGTGTCTAGTGCCAGATTTGTACTCCTTCCTTCCTTCCTTCCTTCCTTCCTTCCTTCCTTCCTTCCTTCCTTCCTTCCTTCCCTGCCTCCTTTCTTTCTCTCTGTCTGTCTCTCAAAAACAACCCCCCACACCCTGTTTTTCTCCCAGCAGGCTCTTCTAGGCAAACCCAAAAATGGGGGGGGGTGTCCATTTTTCCTCCTAGCAAGCTTGCTAGGCAAACCAAAAAATGGGGGGAGTTCGTTTTTCCTCCCAGCAGGCTTCAGGAAAACTTCAGGGAAGCCTGCTGGGAGGAAAAACAGATTTCCCTCCCCCCCTCCCATTTTTTGGCTAGCACCCAGCTGAGCTACGTGATCATCAAAGACTTTTTTTTTTTACTTTTAAAAGCATTTTTTCTTCAGCCAAATGCTTTTAAAAGTAAAAAAAAAAAACTTCTGATGATCGAGCGGCTCAGCTGGGCACGGGTGTGGGGGACAGAGATTTTTGCTACCGGTTCTCCGAACCACCCATTCGGGCAATCCGGTCCGAACCGGGAGCATTTCACCCCTGGTTTGGACTTATGGCAGTTTGTCTGAAACATTTTTAAAGAATCAGGCCAGGACTGGATGCAATATCTGAGATGGAATCTAACAAATCCAAAATAAAGTGAAAGTTTTTTGGGAAAGTATTATAAATATCAAAGCAACAAAGAAAACGTATTTCCTGTTCTTTTCTGTTGTGCCAAATTCCCCAGCCTCAAACATTTATCCACAATAGCCAGAAGTAAAATATTCTATGTATCAACCAATTATATATTAGTATAAGTAATATCAGCACACTTGAATTCTGTTGGGAGTACAACATCACCATCTACTGCTCAGTCAGTTGAACTGTTAGGAGGGAGCTGGTTAACAAACTGTGCTGAATATTGAATTTGCATTGTATGGATATTTATTTATTTATTTATATTAAATTTATGGGCTGCCCAGGTCGTTAGGCGATTCTGGTCAGCTTACAAACATTAAAACCAGTCAGCATTAAAAGAGTCAACATGTATTTATTTAGGGAATTTATATTGCCGCCTAGCAACTCAAGGCGGCTTATAGAATATAAAACCTCAACCTCATATAAAACAATAACATTAATAAAATAAGTCATATAATAAATTAATACACTAAAATCAACCCCCACCCTGGAGACAGTACCTCACATGAGTCATTTAATGGGCTCCATCCTGATCTGCGTTCCCAGGCCCGCTGGCAGAACCAGGTTTTCAGCGCCTTCTGGAAGAGTGCTAGTAGGGGGGTGGCATTAAACAAACAGTAAACATAATATTAAAACCAGTCAACTTAAAAGAACATTAATATTCTTAATATGATATTTTTATCATTAATTCCTCTGGTGTCTAGTGGAAATGTAACCTCGGTAAATGCATGATGATTTGAGATGCCATTGGGTATTTATATTGCAACATGATTTAAAAGACAGCAGAAGTTCTTGAGCTATATGGAGCAGATGAGAAGAAATTCACATCAGTTGCACTAAGAAATCAGTACAATTATAAAAAGCAAGTTCTACAAAGTCTAGAAGCTACAAAATCATCTTCAATGCTTATCATATATACTAGGGAGATCATATCTCTCTCTTTATTTGGATTTTTCTTTTAAAATAGGGAAACTACCTATATTTAGTAATTAAGATCGAGAATATGGGTAGTCCTCGATTTATGACAATTAAGCCCCACATTTCTGTTAAGTGAGACATTGGTTGAATGAGTTTTGCTTCGTTTTACGACCTTTCTTGCCACAGTTGTTAAGACACTGCAACTGTCATAAATATGAAACAACTGCCAAGCATCTGAATTTTGATCATGTCACCATGGGGATGCTGCAATAGTCATAAGTGTGAAAAATTATCATAAGTCACTTTTTTCAGTTCTATTGTAACTTTGAATGTTGAGAACTATCTGTAATAGCAATGATATTACTAAGAAACTAATGCAGAAATCATATATCCGAAAATAATTCATTTTCATTGAGGAGCCACCTCATACTTTATATTCACAATCTTGGGAAAACCCCATGGATTGCAAAAAGTTCTTAATAATATACATATTGCTGTTTCTGTAGTAGTGACCAATATAAGTATAAATTTGATCCGAGAAGAATTTTGGGAGCTACTTTAGTTACACTAGATAGATTGATACATTGGGTTACTTATTTTCTATTGCAGAAATAGCAGTGTTTCTTTTTGCAATCCATTGAATTTTTCAAAACTGGCATTGGAAATTGATACCACAAATAACAATTTTCTCCCAAATAAGCAGGGTATATTAAAGGGTATGTTAACGGCACACCTGTTTATTATGTGCGCCATGAAAATGCCATGTTTCTTGTAGGCCTAAATAGTTTAGAAAGTGAAATTTTGCAGCAAAAAGGACAGTATCCCCTTTTTCTATCATGCCTATCTTAAATATTAAAAGAGTGTTTTGTCACTATGTGACAAATGTACTATGTACTAATAGAATATTGTTATTTTTATTGTAAACTAGTAATAGCAAGACTGGAGCTTTCTGGATTCAAAGAACTACAGATCTCCTCTCACTTAATGATGTGACTTGCTCCGAGACTTAATTGATGGCACTGCTCATCCTTAAAGAAATCAATTTTCAGCGATAAAAAATGTTGATGCAATTTTTTAATCTGTGCTGAAGATTCTGTAATCTCTAATCTATCTAGTGATAGTAAACCACTATCAGGTTGAAAGTTCTTTAGGTGGATAATGAAGGTCCTATAAAATAGTCAAGAATATCTATACCTAACTCAGCCCTTCTCCTCCTCCAAATAACATAAATGGAGACCATTTGACCAAAGAATAGCCATTTATTGGCTATTATACTATATTATACATTTATATATACTGTTATTTTTAATTATTTGGCTATGTGGAATAAGTTTTTTAATCGATATTTTATTCTGTATTTATATGTACCTTTTTATTTGCCTGTGAACCGCCCTGAGTCCCTAGGGAGATAGGGCGGTATACAAATACGAAAAATAAATAAATAAATAAATAAATTTATGAGCCGCTGTGGTGCAGTGGTTAGAGTGTAGTACTGCAGGCTACTTCAGCTGACTGCTAGCTGCAGTTCGGCAGTTCAAATCTCACCGGCTCAAGGTTGACTCAGCCTTCCATCCTTCTGAGGTCAATAAAATGAGGACCCAGATTGTTGGGGGCAATATGCTGACTCTAAACACCTAAAAAGCATGCCATTTTTCTAGAAAGTCAATGAGATTTTGCTATCTTGTCTAAGATGCATTTCTGAATGTTGCTCTTCCTCGGTCATTACCAATTACCATTGGGCCATATAAGAAAGTTTGAACATTAAATGAATAAGGGACTTTCTAACTGACAAAATAAGGGAATTTTTCAGAGTTACAGCCAAAATTCTTTACATTAAGATGCAGATTTTATTGTTGTTATATGTCAGAATTGCCTGGATAACACATTCTTCACAGCAAACTTACACAAACTTGAATAATGTATGGAAAAGTAGGTCCAGAAAGTACAGTGGTGTTTAAAGCAAGATCAATTTCCATTGGAAAAAAACTATTGAACTAAATCTTAATAATAATGCAACAGCAATGCCAAGTTCAGTTTCTATACTTGGCTCAACACTAAGAGAAAGAATCTGTTTAATCAACTTTGAACAACTACACCAATCTTGTCCATATGTATTTTATTCTAGGCATAAGAAAGAATGCAAAATCTTGGGCATTTAAACTATATTTAGGAGAGACAGAATTTTTTTGTGATTCAGACCACACATGATATGATTTGAAGACCTTAATAAGTTGAACATGTAGACAATATGGGCAAGAACACATTTTTACATATGGCTAGCCATAGTTAAGATTTTTCTGTATATGAATTTTATTGTTTTTGTTTTTAACTATATTAAATCTCCTTTAAGGACTTTGTTTACTTTTGCCTGATACTCACCTGAAAATAACATACCGTATATACTCGAATATAAGCCGATCCGAGTATAAGCCGAGGTCCCCAATTTTACCCCAAAAACTGGGGTAAACTGGGGACTCGAGTATAAGCCGAGGGTGGGAAATGAGGCACCTACCGGTTGGGGAAACCCTCCCTCCCTCAGCTGAGAAGGCTGGCGGCTCCCCCGCCCCGCCCTCTCACTGCACCGGCAGGGCTTCCGTCCGGTAAAATGTGAAAAAAAGAAAAAAAAAAAACTCGAGTATAAGCCGTATATACTCGAGTATAAGCCGAGGGGCTTAAAAAAACAACAACTCGAGTATAAGCCGTATAGACCCGAGTATAAGCCGAGGGGACGTTTTTCAGCACAAAAAACGTGCTGAAAAACTCGGCTTATACTCGAGTATATACGGTAAATCTAAACTACTACTTTTAGTAACATAGACAATGAGACAATTCTGGAGGCTGCAAAAATGTCTGGGGCGTATACAGTTAACTCGTGCAGAGCCAACTGTGATTCAAAAGCAGTTAATAGTAGTGGAAAGATGGATCCTAATTTGGAACCTAAACACACAGAGAGAAATAAGCTAAGAGATCTAACCCTACATCCAAAGAAACATGCAAAGCAAATTTCAGCCTCCCAGAAAGCAATGGATGAAAGGCAAACAAATATATTGCTTACAACCAAATCAGATTACTCTACAAATCCAAAATTGCCTCTAGACAAAATGGTGGCACACAGATCTAGTAAATAAATAAATAATAAAATGATAGAATAAATACAAGAAAATACAAGAAAATTGGAATGCAGAAATGCAGCCATCTTTCCCTCTGTCAGCTTTTACATTGTGAAAGGTAGTTGGTTGATTTGCAAATGGTTAAATACTTCACATCCAGGACACACTCTAAAAAAATCCTTCATTCATAAAAAAATCTTATCTTTTCTAACGTTGTTTAAAACAAAGCCTTTATTGAGCAAATTTGAGATGTAATAGAGCTTGTTACCCCACAATGTGTCAAAAAATATCTACTATCCCATATTTCAATGTGGAATTTGAACATGAGAGAAAACAACAAAACTCCTTTGGATCTGGTGGAGTTCCTCTCTAATTTTGATTTCATAGACCTTTAAGAGTCCTGGTTGATTAGAGATAAGGAAAAGATTTATTTATTAGCCTTCAGATTCTGGATTATTCCTGCAAGGAAATACAAGATAAAGAGACGAGCATCAGGAGGACTGAGTACAGTTGCTGATTGGGATAGGAATTAATCCTTGGAAATGACTCTCCCATTTAGCTGTAAAATTTGCTTATAAATCCTTTGAATTAGTCTACTGAACATATACCCACTATCATACATCTTCCTACTTTTTTCCTAATATTTGAGTGAATCTAGAAAAGTCAGTGCTAAAGAGAAATTCAAATCACTCAAAACAACTGAAATACTAGAACGATACTTTAATCCCAGGGTGGGGACCTCCTTAGAAGATTTTGTAAATCTGGATGTTATTCCTGAGCATTATCTTATAAATGATCCACTCTGGCTCTCTAGAAACCTTAAAAGAAATACCATAGGCTCACATCTTCTATCCTTGATTTATTAAAGTAATTTCCATATTTTAGGTAGTATAGAATCTGATTTTATACATCCTTTATATACCATCCAGGAAACTCTAGTGGTATTTTAGATTACATATGTGTTACATGGAACAACACTAAGTTGGGTTTCAGAATCTTATCCTTAAGGTCCTCTACTCAAATATTCATTTCAAAGTCTATATAACTGTAATGGTTCTCTAACTAAGAATATACTTACCCATAATGATGACAGACAGGGCTGTATCATAGCCCCAGTATTTTTAATCTCTGTGTCAATGATATAGCAGAGTTCCTATATGCTGCACACATTCATAAGCCAAAGATCCATGACAAATTTATTGTTATTCTTTTTTATGCTGATGATATAATTCTGATGACACATTCCCAAAGAGGCCCAGGAAGACTGCTGCTGAAGCTAAACACCTACTATTTAGGTATTTAGCTCTTAATTTCTTAAATATCAGCAAAGCCAAATCTAAAGTGATGGTACTTAGCAAACAAAAGTGTGAAACATAAAAGATAAATGAGGAACTTATTGAACAAGTGAATTCTTTTTCCAATTCAGGAGTGATTTTCATCAACACAGGATCATGGTAAATCATTTTAAAAGAAGTTTGGGAAGGGCCAAGACAAGTACTGAAAGATTATATACATTATTTAATTATAATTACCCTGATAACTTGTCCCCTCTACTGAAAGCACTCAGAGCAAAAAGAGTCTCAATGCTGACTTATGGTGTGAATTGTTGGGCTTTATAAAAACTACGTCACTTGAAAAGACACTTATAAAGAAGTATACTGGGAACTGTTAAGAACACTTCAATCCCTGCAGTCAGAGTCAAAACAGTTATCTGTTTGATATACAGCCAATTAATAATTAAAGTTTTCACATACTGGCAGAGGAATCATTCAGTGGACCCGTTAGTCTTCTCAAAATAAATTTTGTAGAAAAATAAGTATGGGTCAGCCAAATTCCTGAATAAGTTGACTTACTAAAGTTATTTTACAGCATGGTATTATCACAGCACCTAATATTTAGTCTCAATTGCCTCTCCGGCAATGGAAAATTTTAAGCAGAGAGTCATAGACATCAGTGCTCAAACTGATTTTTAAATTGGTTGACCAAGAACAAAAGTACTTTTCAATTTGAGAAATATCTATCAAAGAGATGGACACAATTATCAAAAAGGGGCTCTTCTAGAACCAGACTGACAATGTTGAATTCCATAGCCAAATACGGGCACTTCCATCACCTGTCATATCATGAGAGGATGTGTATATATGTTGCCCTCGCCACTGAAGACATCGTTAATGTTTTCTTTGATTATTAACTATATGCCCCTCTTATGGTTAGACACTTAACATCCCTATTTGAAAGAAAACCCCACTGGGATCTGAACTGCTGATTGTCCCATTTCCTCCTAGGCTCTAATCTATATATCATGAACAGAATTGATAAGTTAGTTAAGGTAGTTGAGCAAAGAACCCATTATAGCAAACAGATTGAGGCATCTTGTAACGGTTATCTGAATGTTGATTCCTTGTATTTATCTCATATGTTTTATTACTGTATTTTATCTATTTTTCCTTGAAATTAGATCCTGTGTTTTATTTTTGTTTTATATTTTGATAATACTAATCAATTAATAAACTATTACTAGTACAGACAGAGGTTATAAGTTGTCCACCCTGACTTACAGCCTCAGTAGTGCTATAAATCATTTTGCATGTTACCTTTAGATTCTTTCCATCATTGGTTTTCCAGAGGCCTTCACATTGCATATCAAGGTAATTTGGATTTTATTTCTTGCTTATTCTTTACTTCAAGGTACATATGTTGCCTAATGGCATAGCCGTAAGTTTTCCTTGTTAATTTATTGCTGGCTTGACTATGCAAAGTGAGCAATGATAAATCGAGAAAAAGCAGCAATGTCAATACAAATATACTAGCAGTTTAATGCTTTAATCATCTTATATAAATGTCTCCTTGAAATTATACAGCTAAATTCTCATATCAAAGAACAATCTCTTTATTTAAAGAAGTATTTCATTCTTGAGTCCCATTTGGATTTAGAAGTTTTGATTGCACATACTGGCTAATGTCCTTTTGTTACGCAGGTAGATTTATATTTAACATGTGGGAGATACATTGTGAGATTTATTTTTCCTCTTTAAAATGGTAGAGAACTGTTTTATAGAACCTAAATTGATTTTTAAGACTTGATGATTTTTTTTTGCTTCAGGTGTCCTTAATTTTTTATAGAAAACTGACAGGAATTTTTTTGGGAGAAAATATTGCCAGATTATGTTAAAATATAGTTTACAGGCTTGATTATTCATTTAATAATCATTTACTTACTTGTCGGATTATAAGATGCTCTGGACTATAAAATGAACCTAGCTTTTGGGGAGGAAAACAAGAAAAAAAATCTGCCTCTGCCTCCCAGCAATTTGCCTGCTTGCAGCAAACAGCAAACAGCCTGGTCAGCTTCAGCGGAGTCTGATTTAGCATGAGCAGTTAATTGACGGTTGGATCTGCTTCCCAGAATACCGCTTATCAACTGTTCCAGGCTGCGGTGATTGCCACCACCCATTGCCACTATCACCACCCATCGCCGCCTCCACATGCCCCATTTTCAGCCTCCGTGTGTCCCATTTTTGGCCTGTTCCAGCTGGTGTGGATAGGTGGCAGGCTGGCAATCCCTATCACCTGGAACGGGCCAAAAATGGGGTATGTGGAGGCCAAAAATGGGGTGCACAGAGGCAGCAATAGGTGGCAGCACTGGTGGGCAGTGATAGCGGCGATTGGCGGTGGCAGCTTGGAACAGCTGATAGGCGGTATTCCGGGAGGCTGCTCCAACTGTCAATCAGCTGCTCGTGCTAAATCAGGCTGTGCTGAAGCTGACCAAGCTGTTTGCTGCAAGGAGGCAAATTACTGAAAGGCAGAGGCCCAAGGGTGGTGGCTGGCAGGTTAGTGGGGCTTCAGCAACATTTGCTGTATAAAACGCACAGACATTTCCACCCATTTGGGGGGGGAGTGTATCTTATACACTGAAAAATATGGTACTTATTTATTCAATTTCTAGGGCTGCCAAACTTAATCAAGTGATTCTGCTTACAATTTTAAAATTATAAAACAATTTAAAAACTTAAAAACAATTAAAAACATCCATAAAATAAATAAGTAGAAACAATGCCATGTTTCCCTGAAAATAAGACCCTGTCTTTTATTTTTTTGAACCCTGAAATAAGTGCTTGACCTTATTGTCATGCACTCAAAAGCCTGATTGGGCTTATTATGAGGGGATATCTTATTTTGGGGGAAATAGGGTAGCTGTGATGATTAATCAACTAATAGGGAAACCAAATTACCAGCCTTGTAATACATTCTGAGCCCTAGGCCTGGATACATAGCCAAATTTTTAAAACTTTCCAAAAAGCCAACAGGCTTGGGCCATTCTAATATCTGAGGGAGAATATTTCATAAGGCAGGAGCTACAGAGAGAAAAAAACAATCTTCTACTTCTAGACAGTCAACACTGTTTGGCTGGCGAGATCTGCAACATGTTCTATCTGTTGGATCAAATTGGATAGGTAGAAACTTTTGGAGAAAGATGATCCCTCAGTTAAAAGGTCCCAAGTCATATACAGATTTAAAGGTGGCAAACTGAAGTTATGATGGTGCTGAAAAAAATGACTTATGACCAGTCCTCACACTTATAGCTATTGCAGCAACCCTACAGTCATATGATCAAAATTAGAGTACTTGGCATTAGGCATATATATTTATGATGGTTGCAGTGTCTTATGATTACCATTTATGACCTTCCCAGAGGACTTTTGAAAAGCAAAGCCAATAGAGGAACCAAATTCACTTAATGATCCCAATGACTGATTTTACTGTGGCAAATAATATAGTAAAATAGAGTGTGACTCACTTAACAACTGCAACATTTCGTGATGGAAGTTCTAGTCTCAATTGTGATTGTAAGTCAAGAACTACTGTATCCGAGGTTGTTGTGGGTTTTATGGCTTTATTAGGCTAAAATGAAGCACATTGTATAAACCAGGTCATTCCATTGCAGCACTCACCCCTAAAGGAGGGTAATGATTGGTCTTTCTGTCCCTCTTCTCAGATGATCAGGCCACCTGTCCAAACACAATGACACACCTCGTGCATTTTGTGAGGCTTTAATTAAGGTAATAGTCCTTTCTAGCCAGAGGTGGTGAATCAGTGGTGAAGTTCAATTTTTTTTTACTACCAGTTCTGTGGGCGTAGCTTGGTGACTGTGGTGTGAGTTGGTGGGCATGGCATTCCCATTCCCATTCCCATCCCACTCTGGAACCATCCAGAGGTGGTATTTGCCTGTTCTCCGAACTACTTAAAATTTCCACTACAGGTTCTCCAGAACCTGTCAGAACCTGCTGGATTTCCACCCTTGTGGTGAATCCAGAAACTGCAGCAGGATCAGGAACAGTCATTCCTGAGCTCTGCCCTCAAATAGGATTGTCACCTCTCTTATGCCAGCAGGAATGCAGTCCACAGCCCAGAATCCCACTGCAGCTCTTCCCCTCAGAACAACTTGCAAATCCCTTCAGTCCTTTCTTTCTTGCCTTTTTCCTGTCCTGTTGCCTCTTCCTTTTTCCACTCTGTGCTGGTGGAATGTATAGATCTCTCCCCTGTCTTTTCATTTCAATTTCCTCCCCTCAAGGCTACCTCTCTCTCCAAGTCTGCTCAGTCCTGCCCCGTTCAGAATTCAAGGAGACAGGTTCTAGTCACCAGCCAAACATGGATCTAACTGATCTATCAAAGTACAGTTGTTTGCAGTCAATCACAAAAATTCTTATCCGGATGGAAGGGCCTGAGTAGTTCAGAGAGAAGAGAAACACAAACAGTAATTTTAAGTCTTTGCACAATTTGCAAAATGAATACTCTGCTGATAAAGCAGGGTTACATCATTAATAAACGTATCCCTTGCAGTATCACAAGCTTCTTATTTAAGCCAATCATTTACCTCTTTTTCTCCATGACACTCCATTCTGTCTGGCAGCTTAGCAAGATGGCTGCCTGTTGCAGAGGAAAGCTATGCAGAAATTTAGCTGATTATAATACATTTGTGCAGTATAAACTCAGTACTAGGCAGAAAGGACTGATGCAGAGAGAAGAGATTGTGGTAGCAGCAACGAACAGAATTGACAGGCTTTCAGAGCAGCATGGTAGACTGAGCACAATCGCTCTTTGCAAAGGCAACAAACGTAGCAGGAATAGGTAAGGACAAGGATCACTCATGTTTGGCTCCAAATACATTCTCTCTGCAAAGGGATTGCAAAACAAGTGGGTTTGAGAGATTTGGAAGCTGGTCGAATATTAATCTTGCCTATGCCACTTCTTAGGGACACTTCAAAGGGACATGGTGGCTCAATGGCTAAGATGCTGAGCTTGTCGATTGAAATGTCGGCAGTTCAGCGGTTCAAATCCCTAATGCCACGTAACGGGGTGAGCTCCAGTTACTTGTCCCAGCTTCTGCCAACCTAGCAGTTTGAAAGCACATAAGAAATGCAAGCAGAAACATAGGGATTATCTTTGGTGGGGAGGTAACAGTGTTCCGTGTGCCTTTGGTGTTTAACCATGCCAGCCACATGACCACAGAGACATCTTCGGACAGTGCTGGCTCTTCGGCATTGAAACGGAGATGAGCACCGCCTCCTAGAGTCGGTAATGACTAGCATATATGTGTAAAGGGAACCTTTACGTTTAAGCCACTTCTGGTGCCTTTCAAAGAGACACTGAGTTCACCTACTTTTTCTCTTAATTAAAATCAAATATCTTTATTACAGTCCTGACAGGCCTTTGTGATATAAAGGTATAGTACAAAAGAAAAATAACCTAACATCATAACTTAGGAAAGTGAAAAAATTAGGTCAATAAAAGAATATATATACTTAAAACAATTAACACAATGTACTTAAAACAATATACCGTATATACTCGAGTATAAGCCGAGTTTTTCAGCACGTTTTTTGTGCTGAAAAACGTCCCCTCGGCTTATACTCGAGTATATACGGCTTATACTCGAGTTTTTTTTTTTGTTTTTTTTTTCACATTATACCGGCCGGCGCGAACTTGGCGGGCTTTTGCTTTAGCGCGGGGAAGCCCTGCCGGTGCAGTGAGAGGGCGGGGCGGGGGAGCCGCCAGCCTTCTCGGCCGAGGGAGGGAGGGTTTCGCCGACCGGTAGCTGCCTCATTTCCCACCCTCGGCTTATACTCGAGTCCCCAGTTTACCCCAGTTTTTTGGGGTAAAATTGGGGACCTCGGCTTATACTCGGATCGGCTTATATTCGAGTATATACGGACTTAAAACAATTGCTACCAACCTGCCTTCCATTGAGGACCTGTATACTACTTGAATCAAAAAGAGGGCTGTGAAAATATTTACAGATCCCTCACATCCTGGACATAAACTGTTTCAACTCCTACCCTCAAAACAACACTATAGAGCACTGCACACCAGAACAACTAGACACAAGAACAGTTTTTTCCCGAAAGGCATCACTCTGCTAAACAAGTAATTCCTTCAACACTGTCAAAGTATTTACTAAATTGTTCCCATCACCCATTTCCTTCCACTTATGACTGTATCTTTGTTGCTTGTATCCTTACGATTTATATTGATATTGTTTCCTGATTGCTTATTTGTAGCCTAAAACGACGCTATAGAGCACTGCACAGCAGAGCAACTAGACACAAGAACAGTTTTTTCCCGAAGGCCATCACTCTGCTAAACAAATAATTCCATCAACACTGTCAAACTATTTATTGACTCTGCACTACTATTAATCGTCTCATAGTTCCCATCACCAATCTCTTTCCACTTATGACTGTATGACTATAACTGGTTGCTGGCAATCCTTATGATTTATATTGATATATTGACCATCAATTGTGTTGTAAATGTTGTACTTTGATGAACATATCTTTTCTTTTATGTACACTGAGAGCATATGCACCAAGACAAATTCCTTGTGTGTCCAATCACACTTGGCCAATAAAAATTCTATTCTATTCTATTCTATTCTATTCTATTCTATTCTATTCTATTCTATTCTATTCTATTCTATGACTATCATTAAGTGTTGTATCATTAAGTGTTAAATTTATACCCTATGACTATCATTAAGTGTTGTGTTGTACCTTGATGAAGGTATCTTTTATGTACACTGAGAGCATATGCACTAAGACAAATTCCTTGTGTGTCCAATCACACTTGGCCAATCAAATTCTATTCTAGTCTATAAATATTTATAAATATAAATATATATTTATAAATTTATATAAATATAAATATTCTATAAATTCTATTCTATTCTATTCTATTCCTTTACACAATTGTATAACTTGGTGAAGATGGCTTAGCACCTCTTACAAAATAATAAACATATAATTTATCTGTGTGCTGTCATATTTGGGAAAGACTGGAGCAATTACAGCACATATTTGCGCGTTATAGGAAATCTTATGAGAACATGAGCAGGAGTTTCTACTTCCCTGGATTCAAAAGGGCAAAGTCTCTGTAAATAAGAAGCCCCATGAAATCTTCCAACCAGCAGAGCTGATGGGAGGGCATAAAAAGGCACATCTTTGTTTGCTTAGAATTAGATTGCAGTGATACCCTAGAGCAGGGTTTTCCAACCTTGGTCCTTTTAAGACTTGTGGACTTCAATTCCAAGAGTTCCTCAGCCAGCTTTGCTGGCTGAGGCACTCTGAAAGTTGAAATCCACAAGTCTTAAAGAGACCAAGGTTGGAGAACCCTGCCCTAGAATACGGTACAAGTAGTCCTCAATTTACAACACTTCGTTTAATGACTGTCCAAAGTTACAATGGCACTGAAAATGTCTTATGACCACTTTTCACACTTAAAACGTTGCGGCATCCCTATTGTCATGTGATCAAAATTCAGACAATTCGCAACTGACTCATACTTATGATGGTTGCTGTGTCCCAGGGTCATTGGATCACCTTTTGCAACCTTCTGACGAGCAAAGTCAATGGGGAAGCCAGATTCATTTAACAACCATGTTACTAATTTAGCAACTTCAGTGATTCTCTTAACAAGTATGACAAGAATGGTCGTAAAATGGGGCAAAATTCATTGAACAAATGTCTCACTTAGCAGCAGAAATTTGGAGCTCAATTGTGGTATAGGCTATCGGTATAGGCTTGCAAATGTCTAACATTTGGCAATAGAATTCAGGGGCACTGATGGTATCATTTTGATTATCATTGTCCCCGATTCTGAAAAAAGAGAATATTTGTAACACTGGATTGAACTGTGAGATCCTTGATACTGAGTACTATAATAGTATATAAAAATAAAAAAACCCTACTCCCTTCTAGCACTGATTATGTTATCTAGTTTGGTAATGAAAAATCTGCAAGAAAACCACCAGGTTCAGAGAGAACCAAGAACCCCACAGTCCCCAATTCTCTCTTTTACTATTGATTTGGCCTTCTCTAGGGTTAATTGGCCTAAATGTGGGTTAGACAGCATCACCACCAGATTACTTCATAACTGGCTGACCAACCGCTCTCAACGAGTAGTCCTCAATGGAACTACATCCACATGGAGGGGAGTATGCAGTGGAGTACCACAAGGCTCTGTTTTAGGCCCAGTACTCTTCAACATCTTCATTAATTTATTTATTTATTTATTTATTTTATTTAATTTTTATACCGCCCTTCTCCCGAAGGACTCAGGGCGGTGTACAGGCAAAAGTAAGAACAACACAATATACAAATTAAAATACCATTTAAAAACTTATTAAATTAGCCTGAAATTAAAATTTTCCATACTAAAAACCCCATTTAAAATTAATAAAATTTCCCTTAAAACTAATTTAAGCCAGCCCCGCGCGGATAAAAAGATGTGTTTTTAGTTCGCGACGAAATGTCCGGAGGTCGGGTATTTGACGTAAACCCGGGGGAAGCTCATTCCAGAGTGTGGGTGCCCCCACAGAGAAGGCCCTTCCTGGGGCCGCCAGCCGGCATTGTTTGGCGGACGGCACCTGAGAAGTCCCTCTCTATGGGAGCGTACGGGTCGGTGGGAGGCATGTGGTAGCAGCAGGCGGTCCCGTAAGTACCCAGGTCCTAAGCCATGGAGCGCTTTAAAGGTCATAACCAACACCTTAAAGTGCACTCGGAAAGCCACAGGCAGCCAGTGCAGCCTGCGAGGATCGGTGTTATATGGGAGCTACGTAGCTCCTCTATAACCCGCGCAGCTGCATTCTGGACTAACTGAAGCCTCCGAGCGCACTTCAAGGGGAGCCCCATGTAGAGAGCATTACAGTAATCCAAGCGAGAGGTAACGAGCGCATGAGTGACCGTGCATAAGGCATCCCGATCAAGGAAGGGGCGCAACTGCCGAACCAGGCGAACCTGGTGGAAGGCCCCCCTGGAGACGGCCGTCAAATGATCTTCAAACGACAGCCGATCGTCCAGGAGGACACCTAAGTTGCGCACCCTATCCTTTGGGGCCAATAACTCGCCACCAACAGCCAGCCGCGGCTGCAGCTGACTGAATCGGGTGCCGCATCCACAGCCACTCCGTCTTGGAGGGATTAAGCTTGAGCCTGTTTCTCCCCATCCAGACCCGTACGGCCTCCAAACACCGGGACAGCACTTCAACAACTTCATTGGGGTGGTCGGGGGTGGAAAAGTACAACTGAGTGTCATCAGCGTACTGCTGGTATCTCACCCCGAAACCACTGATGATCTCACCCAACGGTTTCATGTAGATGTTGAACAGAAGGGGCGAGAGAATCGACCCCTGAGGGACCCCACAAGTGAGGCCCCTCGCGGTCGACCTCTGCCCCCCTGTCAACACCGTCTGCGACCGGTCAGAGAGATAGGAGGAGAACCACCGATATACGGTGCCTCCCACTCCCAATCCCCCCAACCGGCGCAGCAAGATACCATGGTCGGTGGTATCGAACGCTGAGAGGTCTAATAGGACCAGGGCAGAGGAATAACCCTGTCCCGAGCCCTCCAGAGATCATCCACCAATGCGACCAAAGCTGTCCCCGTGCTGTACCCGGGCGGGAAGCCGGACGGGAGCGGGTCAAGACAGACGTCTTCATCCAGGTATTGAGGAAGCTGTCGCGCCACGGCACTCTCTACAACCTTCGCAACAAAGCGAAGGTTGGAGACTGGACGATAATTACCCAAAACAGCTGGGTCCAGGGAAGGCTTCTTAAGGAGGGGGCTCACCACCGCCTCTTTCAAGACGGCAGGGAAAACCCTTCCAACAAAGCGTTGATAATCCTCTGGAGCCAGCCTCGTGTCACCTCCTGAGTGGCCAGTACCAGCCAGGAAGGACACGGGTCCAGTAAACATGTCGTGCCGTGAAGCCTCCCCAACAACCTGTCCACGTCCTCGGGAGCCACAGGGTCGAACTCATCCCAAATGGACTCAACAAGACGTGCCTCCTCTCCCTCGCTTGGATCATCCCAAATTCGATCCAGACCGTCCCTCAGCTGAGCGATTTTATCGTATAGATAACCGCTAAACTCCTCGGCTCGTCCTGCAACGGGTCATCCGCACCTCCTGATGTAGGAGAGGCGGGTCACCCAAACAGGGCGGCCGGGCGGTTATCTGCCGGCGCAATGAGGGTGGGCGTAAGAACGCCTCGCTTCCCTCATTGCCACTAGGTAGGTCCTAGAATAGGACCTAACTAGTGTCCGATCAGTTCGGGCGACTGGACCTCCAGGTGCTCTCCAGGCGTCTTCTCCGGCGTTTCATCTCCCTCAGCCCCTCGGAGAACCAAGGGCCGGCCGAGATCTACGCCGGGTCAGAGGCCCCAAAGGCGCGACACGGCCCAAGGCCCCGGCCGCCGCCTGTTCCCAGGCCACGACCAGTTCCTCAGTCGTGCCGTGGGCCAGATCCTCAGGGAATGGCCCAAGCTCCGTCAGGAACCTCTCAGGGTCCATCAGGCGCCTGGGACGGAACCACCGTATAGGTTCCGTCTCCCTGCGGTGGTGAGTGGCGGTTCGGAAGTCTAGGCGAAGGAGGAAATGATCCGACCATGACATTGGTTCCGTTACTAAATCATCTAATACCAGATCATTTAACCACTGTCCAGAGATATAAAGCAGATCCAGTGTGCCTCCCCCCGTGTGCGTAGGGCCATCATTTACTCGAATCAGGTCCAAGGCCGTCATGGAAGCCAAGAACTCCCGAGCTGCCGTCGATGACGAGCCAGCTGATGGCAGGTTGAAATCCCCCATGACAATAAGTCTGGGGGACTCCACCGCCACAGCAGCAAGTACCTCCAACAGCTCAGGCAGGGCTGTGGTCACGCAGCAAGGAGCCAGGTACGCGATCACCAAGCCCAACTGATTCCTATAACCCCACCGCACATAAAGGGATTCACAACCGGCAATCTGAGGAATAGTGGCCTCCCTCGGCTCTAGATCTTCCTTAATAACAACCGCCACCCCCCCACCCCTACCTTGGACCCTCGGCTGATGAAATGCTCGGAAACCTGGAGGGCACATCTCAACCGGGGGACCCCTCCCTCTGGGCCCAACCAGGTTTCCGTAATGCCCATAAGGTCCGCGGACTCCCCCTGAATAAGGTCGCAAATCAGAGGAGCCTTATTAACCACGGACCTTGCATTACATAACATCAGCCGAAGATCCAAGCTCTGAGGATCACGACCACCCGAGGAACGGGTAGGGACAGAGGGGCCGGAGCACGCGATCGCTTTCAAACATCGAACGCGTGCTCCCGCAACTCGGTACGGCCCCTCCCCCCCGCCATATCTGCCTCTCCCACTTACTGTACAGATCGAACATCCCTCTAAACCTGGAACGTCCTCCCTCCCTGCCTCCAGACAAGATGGAATAGTGTCGCGAACTAGCACAGGGGCTGGGTCCCTCCCCGACGGGTTTTCCCCCCCACCCGTCGAATCCCTCCCCCCCCTTAAGAAACCCTTATTTAAAAAACGGTTTAAAAAACCCCACAGATTCTTCTTCCTCGCATGCCACCTCTCCGGGTCCCATTAATGACTTAGACAAGGGGATAGATGGGGAACTCATCAAATTTGCAGATGACACCAAGCTGGCAGGAATAGCCAACACTCCAGAAGATAGGCTCAAGATACAGAAAGATCTTGACAGACTTGAACATTGGGCGCTATCTAACAAAATGAAATTTAACAGTGAAAAAAGTAAGGTTCTACATTTAGGCAAAAAAATCAAAATGCACAGGTACCGGATATGTGGTACCTTGCTCAATAGTAGTAACTGTGAGAGGGATATTGGAGTCCTAGTGGACAACTATTTAGATATGAGCCAGCAGTGTGCAGCAGCTGCCAAAAAAGCCAACGCAGTTCTGGGCTGCATAAACAGAGAAGTAGAATCAAGATCACGTGAAGTGTTAATACCACTTTATAATGCCTTGGTAAGGCCGCACTTGGAATATTGCATTCAGTTTTGGTCGCCACGATGTAAAAAAGAAGTTGAGACTCTAGAAAGAGTGCAGAGAAGAGCAACAAAGATGATTAGGGGACTGGAGGCTAAAACATTTGAAGAACGGTTGCAGGAACTGGATATGTCCAGTTTAATGAAAAGAAGGACTAGGGGAGATATGATAGCAATGTTCCAATATCTCAGGGGTTGCCACAAAGAAGAAGGAGTCAAACTATTCTCCAAAGCACCTGAGGGTAGCACAAGAAGCAATAGGTGGAAACTGATCAAAGAAAGAAGCAACTTAGAACTAAGGAGAAATTTCCTGACAATCAGAACAATTAATGAGTGGAAGAACGTGCCTGCAGAAGTTGTGAATGCTCCAACACTGGAAATTTTTAAGAAGATGTTGGATAACCCTTTGTCTGAAAGTGGTGTAGTTTCCTGCCTGGGCATGGGGTTGGTCTAGAAGACCTCCAAGGTCCCTGCCAACTCTGTTGTTGTTGTTGTTGTTGTTGTTGTTGTTATTATTATTACTACTACTACTATTATTATTAAATATTCAGCAGAAAGGTTCAGACTGCAAAGTACAGATACCATGCCAATGCCTATCTTAATTGTTTTAGAACGTTGCTTTTGCTGCTTTCTTTGGAGTTAAATTTTTTTCAAAAAAAACAAACTATATCAGATTTTTTTTCCATCCTGGACAAGACACCCTTAGTAATTTTAAAAATTAACAAGAGTTTTAATTTTTAGAAAATAACAAAATGGGAACTAAACTATTGTTTTGGAACAGATAAGGGTCTAGATCAGAGGTCACCAATCTTTCGGACTTCAAGGACCATTAAATTCATAATTTTAAATCCCGCGGACCACTAATATGATCTGCCTAATGACTGGCTGGATGGCCATGACTAGGTGGTCATGTGACTGGGTGGCCGTGGTCAACTCAATGTCATTCACATCAAGGATTGCCTTGCCAGCCTCTACTCGCCCCTCCACTCCCAGCCCCTCGTCACCTGCCCGCCCAGGCTCCTTAATGCCCCAACAGGAAGCAGTTGTTGGAGCTAAGCAGCCACCATAAGAAAGAGTTGGCAAAACATCTGGTTCAGTTCAAATTGGATCTGACCGAGAAGGAGGCTCAGCAGAAACACCTCACTGAGGACTACGAGCATAGGCTTTCCAAGCAGAGGGAAGACCGGCAGGAGTGCAAGGACAGATAGAGGCACCTGGAGGTTCAGTGGGCTGAGATGATCAGCCAGTTCCAGGCCATGAAGCAGTCCCACTGGAACGAGACCCTCCAGCTCTTCACCACCAGTGGTGCTTCCCTCCAGCCTTCACCCAAAGCCACACACCAGGAGGCTGAAGCAGACCCCAAGTTGAAATTTCTGCCCCCTTTCAACCCACACATAAAAACAGATAAGGGGGAGATTCTCTGCAACAACACAACAGTTCATTGCATGGACCCGACTGAGGGGCTGTAAACTGAGGACCCTGATTTAGTGCAATATAAAAAATGTAAATAATTTTTCTGTGGACCAACAGTTGGTGACCGCTGATCTAGATGGTCTTGAACAAATATTTCCTGTGGAGTGCTTAAATTTTTATAAACCAGTATATGAAATCTTTGAAACTAATTGTAAGAAATCCTCCTATGAGAAAGTCTTGCTGATTGGAAAATAAACAGATAATAAAAGAGGACTTGAAGGAACAATAAAAATTTATTCTTAAAGGAAAACAGACTCATTAAAACAATGGAGCAATACTATTTGACTATAGAATAAAATAAGACTGTTTGGGAACAATTTACTCAAACAATACTTACAAGATTGACTGATTGAAGAAGATATTATAGAAGAACAACATATATTATTGAACAAAACAGAGGCCAAGACTCTGTTTTGAAAGTATATTTGGAGTTTTAAAACGTGCTGGATTATAAAAGTGATATGGAAAAAGATATTGTAGATCTGAAGATTTAAAAATTTCAGACTAAAAGGAAATGATTCCAGGAAAATGATTCCAGAATGAATCTACAAATGAAATCAATTGATATCTTAACCAAGAAACTTATAAACAAACATATTTTAGGTCAGTCTTCCCTAATCCGTATTCTGAAATTTCTGGGGGTTGCAGCTCCAATATCAATTTAAGCAAATCTGCCTGCTTTAGTTGCTACCAGAGTATTGTATGTTCTTGATGCTGCCTTTCTAATCAGTGCTGTTCCTATCATGTTATTGCAATTCTAACATTCCTAGGCAGTTCTTCCAGGCACCTACTTTTCTATTAAAAATTTTTAAAAAAGAAAATGCAGTGAAATATTTCAGTGAAGATTCTCAGTCATCCAGATAGAATTGTCTGAAAGTTGAGTCATGGCAACTGGACTTTTTTTCTTGTTGGTTGGAGACATTCCACCATTCATCCAAGCAGCTTCTTCTATCTGAGCAAGTTGGTTAGGGGAATCTGAGTAGGCACAGAGCCATTGGAATGTACCAATTTCTAAAAATTAAAGGGTAGGTGATTCTGTGGTCTACCAGTTTTCTTGCTGTTTTCATATTTCCACACCAATTTAAGGGTTTCTTCCCCAAAATGCATGACAATATATCAATGAAGATTCTGAAGAAGCTGCTTGGATGAGCAGTGAAACATCTCAAACCCAAAAGAAAATAAGTCCAGTTGCCGTGACTCAGTTTGCAGATAATTCTACCTGGATGATTGAAAATCTTCATCGACATATTGCCATTGGGTGGAAATATGAAAAGACAGCAAGAAAAATAGCAGATTACAGGAATCACCTATGCTTCGTTTTTTAGGAGTTGGTACATTCCAACGGCTCTTTGCCTACTCAGATTCCCCTAACCCACTTGCTCAAACTGAAGAAGCTACTTGGATGAGCAGTGAAACATCTCAAACCAACAAGAAAATGATTCCAGTTGCCATGACTCAACTTCCAGGCACTGAAATTATTATTTATGTGACCTTTTCCCTAAGAAATAAACTTTGGGGGTGGGGCTGTTTCTTGCCATTTTGCCTCCATGAGGCAAAGAAAAAAAAAGGGAGGAAAGATTACAGAAATAGTATGAATTTATGGAAAGAAAAAAATAGAACTATTTAGTAATTGGTAATTCTATTAGTATGGTTGTTGCAGCATAGGAGCAGAGGCAGGTTATACCCATAAAAAGATTGTCGGCTCCTTTCCAAAGATAATCTTAACAATTCTTAAAAATGCTAAAGGACAGATACTTAACAATAGCTGCAAGAAACTCTAGCCCATACAACTGGTTTGTCAAGGATGATGGGAACTCAGAATGAAATTAGTCCTCAGGAATTTGCAATGCCTGCCCTATGGAATGATTTTGCCCCAGAGATCCATGGAGTCCTCACATATATTCATTGATACTTATTCCATGGGGACATTACTCAACTTCCAAACTGACTATGGACAATTCACAAATTGTAACACATTGTGCTATCCTGGAAATATCTAAAAACTAGGCCTTATTCTTCCAGATCTTGTTAGGGATAGGGTGCTGTTGGTACCCTTAGTTGATTTGCAGCTTGAGGTGCTTTTCTTTTTCTAGTTTAAGCTGTTCTTTGAACAACTGTTCAAAGTTGTTCTGGAGTCAAGTGCAGGAAGGGAGAAGAAGAGAGGGAGAAAAAAGGAAACGTTTAAAATATAATCTATAGTTTTAGGTAGAACTTAATAATTTTTTCAATTTATTTTGCCCAGCTTTTCATTTTTTCAAATTTACTTCTCGCCATTTACATGTCAATTTAGAATGTTTATATCCAAATGTCTGTGTGCGAGGAGGTTACATACTATTGTTGCCAAGAATTTCACACTCATCCAATATACATACTCGTCCATCTTTATCATTATTTTTATTCAGGAAACCCTATCACAAAAATAGAGATTTTGAGATGTTTATATTGGTGCATGAAATGTTGACTTTAATAACTTTGTTAAATATGAATCACATCTCTCATTCATAGCTAATGCCAAAAATGTCATGTATGGCGATTATGGAATATACATTTATTTTTTCTGAAAATATTTACCCTTTGCTTTCTACTAATATTGTAACTCTTGCTATTTGTAATAATTGATTGAAATATTGATGATATTAGCAATAAGTTAAAAATAGACATGTAACATAAAAAAACATTGTTTGCATATCTTCAGAATATAAATGCTGATAACTGTCTGGAAAAAAAAGTTGGAATTTTACATAATAGAAATATAAATGGAGACAAATATTCCTGTCCCATGATAATATTGCAACATTAACTGTTGATAAAGCTAGGCTGTCCAATGAATCTTCCACAGAAATTTGTTTCTGCTAATCTAGGTGCCTGACACCCCATCCCCAGCCTCGAATAGCCAGTTTGTTTTTGTAAGCGGTTAAAACATTGGGGTGGAAACCAGATCTAGTCCCACTTTTGGCTCAGGCTAACCTTGGGCCAATCACTCTGTCTCAGTTCTAGGAAGCAAGAAATGGCCAACTGTTTCTGAAACCCCCACCCCAAACCAGGGGTGAAATCCAGCAGGTTCTGACAGGTTCTGGAGAACTGGTAGCGGAAATTTTGAGCAGTATGGTGAATTGGCAGCAGAATCATGAGTAGTTCAGAGCAGGGGTCTCCAACCTTGGCAACTTTAAGACTTGTGGACTTCAACTCCCAGAGTTCCTCAGCCAGCAAACTGGCTGAGGAACTCTGGGAGTTGAAGTCCACAAGTCTTAAAGTTGCCAAGGTTGGAGACCCCTGGTTCAAAGAACCGGCAAATACCACATTTGGCTGGCCCCAGAGTGGGGTGGGAATGGAGATTCTGCAATATCCTTGCCCCAGGAATGGGGAGACAAATGGGGATTTTGCAGTATCCTTCCCCTGCCACGTCCACTAAGCCACGCCCACTAAGCCTCACCTACAGAACCGGTAGTAAAAAAAATTGATTTCACCACTGCATCAAACTGCAGGGACTTGTCCAGGCAGTCGCCAGGACTACAGTAAGACTAACTGGAAGACACACCAAAATAAAGTGTTTCTGCTTGCATAGTGTTACAGGTAAGTTGTATAGACCAGTTCTTAAATAGACCACCAGTGTTTTAACTCCTGCAATACTAACCCAATGTCACTCCAAGCTCTCGGCTTCTGGGGCGCAATGGTGAAAACGACACCCGAGCTAGTCAGCAGGGGGAGCTGCGAAGTTCTGGCTGGCTCCTCTTCTCTGAGCTGAGGAGAGAGCCGTGGAAGGGAGAGAGAAAGGAAGGAAGGGGTTAAGCAAACTGAGGATGGTGGAGGAGCCTAGCTGCCTCTTTAGGGAGAGCCACCCGCTGTTCGTTTCCCCTTGCAGCCCCCTCCGCCATCGCGCTGCAACCGAGGCCCGCGCAGCGGTGCCGGCGCTCAGCGCGAAGGTGACAATGCGGCCTCTCCAGCGGAAGCGGCAGCTGCAGCCTCCGGCGTGGGCAAGGGGCATCACGGTGGGCCACGCGGAGGAAGCCAGCTTCTGATGCGTTCTCTTCACACCTCCTCCTACCTCCTCTTGGGCAGCGGCTCCGACGGTCCCCTCCCTCCCCGCCTCCTCTTCCTTTCCCGGCGGCAGCGGCAGCGGTTGCCACGGCAGGGGAAAAATGAGTAGGACGGCGGCGGCGGCGGCATTTCTCCTCTGCCTACTGGGCTGCAACGTGTGGAAGGCGGTGACCAAAACCTTGGCGGCGCCCGATGCGGCTCAAGGTCGGTGAGGACAGGAGACAAGTGGGGCAGGGGCCGCGGGCACGCTTTTGTGTGCGGCGGCAGCGAAGCGCAGCCGCCCCGTTCGGGCAGGGTCCCCGAGAACTGAGAGTATTGTGTGGGGATCCGGGAGCGGCTGCAGCGGCTGGCTGCAAGGAACAAAACCGATCCGAGCCACCTTCGGTTCTTGCCCAGAAAGGGGGCGGTGCCCGTTATTGCCACCAGCGCGGCCGAGAGAAGCTGCCGAAGCGGCGCCGGCGGAGCGCCTGGCTAAGGAGCAGCCTGGGGGCTTTTGTTACCGGAGTTGGGCTTTGTGCTTGCAAAACCTTTTTCCGCTTTGTTGCTCTGGGGCTCGTTCCCCGCCCCCTGCCCGCACAGGATCTTCATTTTCACCCTTGGCTGGCTTTCTGTGCCAAAGTGTTGGGTTCTCTCCCTCTAGCAGCAGAGCAGCCGCGATGCTACGGCGATCGGCATTGCCTTCATCCTCCCTCCCTCCTCAATTGTTTCCTCTTGAAAGATTCACCTTTCCCTGATGTGTGCAGTGCGGGAGGGCCTTCTTGATTTCAGCACGCTGATGCATTACAATTAAGAAAAAGGCAGGCATATTGCGTATGGTGTTCTAGATAGGAAAATAAGTATCTGTTAGATTTTGTGTTCAGTACTATATTTGGGGTAAGAGGTCATTTCCGGACAAAATGCTTTTCCATAACTTGTTTGTATCCCTATGTGTTGAACTACAAATCCCATGAGCCACACATAGAACCGTGACTGAATATTGTAGTATATATAACTCATCATGAGGGGACAGATTTGGACAAGGTTGCTCTGTCAGATGTTCTTGTGTGGTTCAACCTTCATGGACCTGAGTTGGCAATGGGATGTACTAAAATAGCCCCTGGAAAGTTTCTTTGCTTTCTCTGAAATCTGTTGGGAAACAGGGTTTGGAACTCCTCAACCTGCAATCTTCAGTGATGCCTTTTTGTAGGTATACAAAGAAAAATACAAAACCAGTGTGTGTCATGCTAGAAATGCCTGCTAAAACTGCTCGTTTTTGGAATTGGCTAAGATTACTGTGAGGATTCTCATATCTTCATATGTTAGTCTAAAACAAAAATCCAGTGCTTGTATGATCTTATGTAACAAAAAAAACTTTGTGAACCAAAAGCTACAGAGGATGTGGATTTTGCTAAAATGAAATAGGAAATTAGCATTTGGGTTAATTCATTTGATAAAAGCCATTTTTTTCTAAATACAAACTGCTTCACTATTAACAATAAAATTCACCTGTGTAATAATTGTTCTATGACAGTTTTGGAAATGGACAATATACTTAAATCACTTGGTGCAATTCAGTCCTTGCACTCAAATCTGGAATGAAGGCCCTGCTCATGGTTCCACTTTTGATCTGGTTGACATTATGGTGGCTCTACGAGGACTTTCTCAATGGCTGGTTCCATCACTATCTTTCTTTAGAAGATGCATCTTCATCACTCAGTCATCTATAGGATAATAATTACCAGCCTTTCAGTTTGATTTTTTTTTTCAAATTAACTTTTTAAAACATGTACAATCTGTAAAGATAGCTGGTTTTATTGATGGTTCTTTATTTATTGAATACTGCTCTGGATATAATAGGAAGAAGATAAGTGGAGAAATTAAATAATGTTTCTCAATTGCAATTCTTATCTTAATTTTTGGGTAAAGTTAACTGTCCTCCTTGGCCCTCTCTCTATATATTTTAGAAAGAAACCTCTTCCAAACTATTTGATCTATTGAGGATTATATTATTAAAGCAAACTTTTATATCTCAGTGACAACTAATTATCTGTTAGATGATGAAATATCAACAAATTAATTGAAATCAAATTTTGTTTTTTTATTTTTGTAGAAAAATGCTTTTAATTCTCATGTCCATACCTGTAGCCCATACATGATTATGGGCACCACATTTTCAGAAAATACAGCGACTCGACAAACTGTTTTGCCAGAATAAAGTGAAGGAGCTTGAATTTTCAGTCTGGAGAAAAGAAAACTAAGGGGAGATACACTATCAGTGTTCAGGTACATAAAAAGGTGCTATAGGGAAGGCATTCTGAAGCTAGATTTCATTGCCATGGAAACTAGAACCAGAAATAATGGGTATATATTGCAACTACCAAGATTTCCCTTAAATAAAACTAAAAATTTCTTGATGGTGATACCAGTAGAAACATCTACTCTACAGGTTGTGATATGTCAGTTTCTTGATGGTTTTTTTTAGGAAGTGGCTTGGCAAGCAGCTTAACTGTATCTTTTCTGCACATTGCAGAGGTTGGAATAGATGATGCCCTTTATACTTACCTTCTGTGATTCCACCAGTGCAAGATAATAAAGTTCTTCAAATAATATGGATTGACAGGGAATCACAGCAGAGTCCTGCCCCCTACTAGGTTTTAGAGGGAAAATATGCAAGCAAAGATTATTAACCTTTAATTGGCCTCATTGTGCCCTCAAAAAAAGAGGAATGACAATAGTTGCCATTACCATTTCTAAATCATTGTTCTAAATCTCTTTGGTTATATAATTATTTTGAGTATCTGAGGGACTATGCTTTTGGGACAGTACTAGATATTGTGGGATGTGAGCTGGAAGATATTATTTGCATAACACTCCCATATGATTTGTAAGTTTCCTAAAGTATTGAGTTAGCCACTGCAGAAAGAGAATGTTAAATGAGACCTAACATACTGACCTAGTAACACAATTCTTACTGTTTATAATCAATCTTTTTTTTCTTTTGTCATACCTTAAACAATATTTATTCTCTTAGTTTGAACTTCAGTTTTCAGTTCTTGAACGTTCAGTTGTCTTTAATGTAGCTATTTCCATACAAAGCAGCAATAAATGTAAATAATAAATTCTTCTAGATAAATTCCTCTAGATAAATTCCTCACACATTAGTTAAATCACTTCTATATTCATTTTTCATTGGCTATGTCTTCTTAGGCTCTTATTCTCAAAGAAATATGATTTATCTGTGTTTTAATTCAGTTTCTTGGAAAAAGGAACAGATTGCAGCTACTATAAAATAGTTTGATTTATAAATCAAGGAGAGTTTTAAAGAAGGATAGCTTTGTCCATATACCTGTGTTATACAGCTATTGTATTGAAGACTGTCTCTCTCTTTGAAAACTTGACCTCTTTTCTGCTTTCAGCTATGTCACTCTTGAATGAGCAGCAGACATTGATTTATGCTAACTAAAGCAGTCAAATTTGTCTCAATTGTTGAAAATCCAGACGTACTCCACAAATATCCCATCTAATGGATTTTTTTTTAAAATTTCCTCCACATATGTGAATGCAAACATCAAAATAATTTAATAGCCTTAATGGGTGGTTGGGGATGATAGAAACACTGAAGACACTACATTTTAGAAAGGTTGTTCTATAGGAAAAATCATTTAAGATGGTAGGGGTGAGTTGATCAAAGTCAAGCTTCTATTTGTTGTTAAAATTCATTCCTTTGTTAAAAATAAAACCTTCATATCTTACATTAGTATTATAACTTATTTAATTAAATTTCAGGAGGAGAGACAGCAAACCCTGAAATACTAGGAAGATCAGAACTTCTATCCCCAAAATGCTTTAAGCTTCATTGATATGCAGAAGTTCCTGCCTTTTTCTGTTTGCATTAGGGTTGTGATTCCTAAATTTCTCACAGTATTGTGGTTTGATTGATTATGTGCTGTCATTTTCAATTCCTAGCAACCATTTAGATAAACCATATAATGTTAGAGCTAAAACTCCCAAAATTCTCAGCCTTGTCCATATCTTTGTTGTAGTTGTATCTATTTTTTATATTTCTTATGTCCTTCCAAAACTATTAAGCAGGTCCTCCAGCTACCATAATATACCTAATTCTGAAATAGACCAATGGCTTGACATGGTATGGGGAACTTTAACACTTAATTATGTAAGAGATGCAGTAAGGGACATTTTTTTAAAAAAAATTTATTTGCATTTATATCTCGCCCTTCTCCGAAGACTCAGGGCGGCTTACACTATGTTAGCAATAGTCTTCATTCTATTTGTATATTTATATACAAAGTCAACTTATTGCCCCCAACAATCTGGGTCCTCATTTTACCTACCTTATAAAGGATGGAAGGCTGAGTCAACCTTGGGCCTGGTGGGACTAGAACCTGCGGTAATTGCAGGCAGCTGCTGTTAATAACAGACTGCATTAACAGCCTTCAGTTGTGTGATTGTAAAAATCAACTTTAAAAAAAAGGTGTGCCATGCAGTTAAAAGAGAGGAAGGTGCTTTGATTGCGTGGTCTTGGGAAACATCTTGATTTTTTTTAATTTCTCCACTGCAGTAACTCCTGAGAGAGAGATTTTTATTCTATTTTATCGATAGCTGATTGGTCCATAATGAGCTTACCAAGAAAATAAAGCAAAATGCAGAAGGACCATTTCTTCTGTAAGGCAGAGAGAGGTAGCTATTTCAGGGTTCAGATATTGTGGAATGAAGAGTGATGGGAACTATTGAAGGGTTATGTGCCAGTTAACTTATCCTTTTCTAATTCCTGCTCTTTCAAATATAATGAAGGATGTTTCCTATTATCTGCATGGAAATATAGCTCAACTGCCAATTTCTGTCCATCATCTCAGTCAGAAGCTTATTCTAGGCTAATATTGCAAGGAAATGTTATAGTGCTTTTAAATAAAAAGTGAAATGGACTTAATATATATAAAATGGCAAGAAATGGCACCCTTTAACAGACTGAAGTACAATAATGCACTTTTTTTGCCTGCGCCTTGCCTATACTAATTTAAACTAAATGGCAAATTGTTCCACATAGAAGAGCAGATTTCAAGCAAATTACTGGATAAGTGGTCCCAACTGAATGCACTCTCTAGGAGTTAGTTCAATTTCCAGAATTCTCATCAATGACTAGGTGGTTGGAGAACCCTGGAAATTGGTTCGTACATTGGGAGGACACATAGATTGGATGAAGCTATGCAGAACTATGTAAAAAAAATTCTGGTATAGAGAGCAATCATTGAGTTTTCAACTGCTGTCTAAAATTCCTTTTCAGACATAAGCATACTATTTTCATGAGAATGACTCCTGGTTTCATGATGGTGTCAATACTTTTTCTCAAAACAGGAATCTTCTCAATAGCTCATGCTGAACAGATCTTGAAATAAAAAATATTTTTCAGATGTTTAAATGATATGGCAGAGAAATATAATCTGTTAAATAGGGAGAAAGTGATTGGGCTTTTGTAAGTCTCCAGGTGTAGAACTAAGCAATTTTGGCTTTGTAAATAATAAGTACAGTATTTTTGTATTTATATGAAAGAATGTTTCTTTTGGAAAAAGCCACTTATTATATATACAGTGTTCGATTTTTTAAAAAGAAAATTATTAAAATGTGTGCTTAAATTGTAATACAATGTCATAGATTAAAAGCAAGCAAATTATTAAGATTATTTAAGCTAAATATAACTAAATGTATGTCTGTATGAGCAATAAATGCATAATAGCTGCAAAATAAAATTATACATAATTTAAAAATCTGTTTACAGTATCCAGCCCCCCATAGTCAAACACAACCCTGATGCAGCCCTCAATTAAATCAACTTTGAGACCCCTGTTATAGTGGATAGTTTCCGGAAAACTTTAAAGAAGAATTCCAGCATGATCTGTAGACTTGTTCTTTTAGGATTTTATTGAGGTTGAGGTTACCACCACCACCCGTTTCCGTGTTAGATTTACTTGGACAAGTTACATAACTTACATTGCTGAGAAGAGTTGCTGTGCTTACCTCTTATTTGTTCAGCTTAGACTAGAATGAGGCTAAAAAACTAGCTTTTCTTAAACATTTGACTCTGTTACTTAAAACAAGTGTGGATCACTGATATATATAGCATTTCCCAATATTTAATGTGTTTAAAGAAATGATTCTCTAATTCAAACATTTCTCAACCTCAGCAGCTTTAAGATATGTGGACTTTAACTCCAAGAACCCCCCAGCTGGGGAACTATGGGAGTTCAAGCCGATACATCTTAAATTTGTTGTGATTGGGAAACATTGCTATAACACATAAAATTCCTGGAAATCTTTAAAATGCCAGAAGTTCTTTATATGCAGGCTTCTTAAGCTCAGGAAGAGCAAAGGTTTTTCTAATCTTTAGTCCTTTAAAAATTAGAATTCTTTATTGGTCAAGTGTGATTGGGCAGACAAGGAATTTGTCTCTGCCACATAAGCTCTCGGTGTACATACAAGCAACAAGTGATAAATCATAATAAAACATAATTATAGTCATAAAATACATTCATCATAAACTATAAGATACAATGCTCAGTGATAGTCTTAGGTTACTAAATAAGCAATCAACTAGAGTACTAAATAATATGCTGACTGTAAACCGCTTAGAGAGGGCTGTAGAGCATTATAAAGGGGTATATAAGTCTTAAGTGCTATTGCTATTGCTATAAGCAACAAAGTTATAGTCATAAGAAGCTAAGAAATAGGTAATAGGAAAAATGAGAAGGATAATAGTAATACAGCCCTATTAGGCAGTTTAGCAAATTTTGACAGTTGTGGAAATTAGTTGTTTAGCAAAAGAATGGCATGGAGGGAAACTGTCCTTGTGTCTAGATGTTTTGGCATGCAATGCCTCTAGTGTCATCTTCAGGGAAGAAGTTTAAACAGTTTATGTCCAGGTTGAGAGGGGTCTGAAGATATTTACACAGTCCTCTTTCTGACTCATGAAATTCCTCAATGGGAGGCAGGCTGGTAGCAATTGGGGTTTTTGCTGTTCTAACTATTCGGTGAAGTCTGTGTCTGTCTTACCATATTTTTCAGAGTGTAAGGCACTCTGGACTATAAGACACGCCTACCTTTTTTGGTGAGGAATACAAGAAAAAGAAATCTGTCTCTGCCTTTGCCTCCCAGCAATTTTGCCTCATCGCAGTAAACAGCAAATAGCCTGCTTTATTTTCATGTTTGTTTTCAGCATAGCTTGATCAGCTCAAGAAAAAAAAATCTGCTCCCAGCAATTTACCTCCTTGCAGCAAGCAGCAGAGGCCCCCGCAAAACAGCTGAGAGTTGGGAGGCCGATCCAACGGACAATCAACATGTGCTAATTAGGCTGTGCTGAAGCTGAAATGGACTGTTTCTTCTTGCTGCTTGCTGCAAGGAGTAAATTGCTGGGAGGCAGAGGCCAAAGGGTGGGGGCCAGTGGGTGGGCAGGCCTACATTTGGTGTATAATAATAATAATAATAATAATAATAATAATAATAATAATAATAATAATAATAATAATAATAATAATAATAATAATAATTTAATTTGTATACCGCCCTTCTCCCGAAGGACTCAGGGCGGTGAACAGGCAAGTAAAATACAAAACAGAAATATACACCATAATTAAAACAACCCTTAAAAAACTGATTCAAATATGCCCGAAATTTAAAATAACACTACACCCCATACAAATTACAACAATTTAAAACCCACAATTAAAATTTAAAAATTTAAGAATCAGGCCAGTCCAGCCATATGAAATAAATAGGTTTTAAGTTCGCGGCGAAAGGTCCTAAGGTCAGGTAGTTGTCGAAGCCCGAGGAGAAGCTCGTTCCACAGGGTAGGAGCCCCCACAGAGAAGGCCCTCCCCCTGGGGGACGCCAGTTGACATTGTTTGGCTGACGGCACCCTGAGGAGTCCCTCTCTGTGGGAACGCACCGGACGCTGGGAGATAGAGGCCGGCAGTAGGCGGTCCCATATAAGATGCACCTAAATTTTCACCGCCTTTTAAGGGGGGGAAAGGTGCATCTTATATTCCAAAATATGCGGTATTTAGTTGCAGTGCCAAACCAGACAGTTATAGAGGTGCAAATGACTCAATAATTCCTTTGTAGAACTGAATCAGCAGCTCCTTGGGTATTCTGAGGTTTTTGAGTTGGCATAGGAAGAACATTCTATGTTGTGCTTTTTTGATGACATTTTTAATGTTAGGTGTCCATTTTAAGTCTTGAGATATTATGGAACCTAGAAACTTGAAAGTCTCTACTATTGCTACCTGTCTAGTATTGTAAGAGGTGGTCGAATAGGAGGGCTTATCATTTCTACAGTTTTGAGGGTGTTTAGTTCAAGATCGTTCTGCTGCACTACAAGGCTGGTTGTTCAACTTCCCGTCTGAATGCACATAATTTGTTGTCTCGAATGAGACCAATCATTGTTGTATCATCTGCAAACCTCAGTACTTTAACCGAGAGGTCCTTTGAGATGCAGTCGTTGGTATAGAGAAAGAAGTGGAGAGAACACACAATCTGTTTGCACAATAGGTGCTAATGTTATCTTTGTCTTTCTTCATGCATAGAACTCTCATTTGTTTCAGTGTTAGCACTTTGTGGACTTTGTGTCTGTTTTTCCTATATCTCTACTTACGATACATCCTATATTTACCTCTCCTGTAAATGGAACGTTTCATTGCCAAGTTCCTGTTTTTCCCTGCTACCCTATTTCTATTGCCGTGGTGGCTCAGTATTTAGAATGCAATACTGCAGGCTATTTCTGCTGACTGCGGCTGACTGCAATTTGGCAGTTCGAATCTCATGAGGCTCAAGCATGACTCAGCCTTCCGTCCTTCTGAGGTGGGTAAAATGAGGACCCAGATTGTTGGGGGCAATATGCTGACTCTGTAAAACTGCTTAGAGAGGGCTGTAAAAGCATTATGAAGTGGTATATAAGTCTAAGTGCTATTGCTATTTCTTTGAAAACAAGCATTTAAAATTCAGCAAAAAATGATGAGAAAAATATCTGTGCAACTAAAATATAGTGCTATTAAAATCACAACAGGTGGTAGAAAGAAGGAGTTAATACTATAGGTAATCTTTTTATCAAGCATCATCAGGACTGGTAACTCTGTCGCTATGTGCCATAGTTGTGAAGCAAAAATTATGTGACAGTGATGGACTTACATCACTTCCACTTACATTGTTAAGTGAATCACTGGTCATTAAGGGGGACATCATGTGATTTCACTTCCACATTCTCCATTTTGCTTCCTGGAAGCTATTTGTGAACAAATTACATGACTGCAGGACACTGCAATGGTCATAAATGTGAGGATAGTTGCAAAGCTAGTTTTTTCCAAAAATAGTAATTTCAAATGGTTACTAAACAAGGCAATCAATAAATGAGGACTATCTGTACATTCTAGATCAGCGATCCCCAATCTTTCTGGCTTGGTGGCCCAGCAGAAGTGAGGAGAGGGAATAGTTCCCTGTGGTGACAGACGGGTACGTGCAAGTGTGCACAGCTCTTTTATGTGAGCGGCAGATGAGCACAAGCAGCCACTGCTTACACAAGGGAGCTTAGCACATAATCACAAGTGGATGCCACTCATGCGAGGGAGCCTTCCCGCATGTGCATGCGCCTGCCAGCCACTTGCATGGCCCAGTTCCAAACAGGCCATGGCCCAGTAGTGGACCACAACCCAGAGTTTGGAGAACACGTTTTAGATTATCTACATTGGAGAATAACACAGTAATAGGGACATTATTGGGCTGAATAGCAATAACACTTATATACCGCTTCATAGTGCTTTTACAGCCCTCTCTAAGCAGTTTTACAGAGTCAGCATTTTCCCCCCAACAATCTGGGTCCTCATTTTACCAACCTCAGAAGGATGGAAGGCTAAGTCCAACTTGAGCCGGTGAGATTTGAACTGCCAAATTGCAGCTATCAGTCAGCTGAAATAGTTTGCAGTGCTGCACTCTAACCACTGCGCCACCTCAGCTCAGAATAAAAGCTATATTTAATGTAAATTGCTTTGGTAATAATGCAAAAGGTGCAATCTCTAAATAACAACCCTCCGTTTAGTGATATCCAGATGAGGTATACTGAAATCCTTATTGGAAGCTTCTGGCTTCAGTTTATGGAGGTTGCACTCAAGTGCATCTGGAGGACATCAAGTTGGAGACAACTGTTCTGAAAGGATCATAAAATTGTTGTGATGATCAAATGGTAATCAAAAGGTAGGTTGAGGATAATGTTTAGATCAGGGGTGAAATTCAAAAATTTTCCCTACCGGTTCTGTGGGCATGGCTTGTTGGGCATGGCAGGAGAAGGATATTGCAAAATCTCCATTCCCACCCCACTCCAGGGGAAGGATACTGCAAAATCCCCATTCCCTCCCCACTCCTGGGGGATGAATATTTCTACTCCACTCTGGGGCCAACCAGAAGTGGTATTTGATGGTTCTCCAAACTACTCAAAATTTCCACTACTGTTTCTCCAGAACCTGTTAGAACCTGCTGAATTTCATTCCTGGTTTAGATATGTGTTACAGTGACCGATGATGACACAAGACTTAACCTATGCATAGGTTGGAAATCGCTCACCCTACCAGAAATTCCTTTTTAAAGTCATATTCATCCTAACATAGGCACCATGTATTTTCAAGTTTCCTTTTTATCTTTTTATATCTGATAATAGCATTTAAATAGCATATTAAGTCAACAATATGTGAGCACTGAGAAGGAATCAATATGAATTTAACCTGGAACAGTATTAATCCAGCATTCAAGAAGTAATGGATTAGAATTCTTACCAATTTTGGCTAGTGGAGACCTTAAAAGGCAAACATTTTTCTTATCAGTTCTGTCCAACTCTTGAGTAGTGATGATTATATTAAAAGTGGGATATAAATAAATAAAAGATACACAATTAATAGAAGTCCCCCAGATATCCATCGGAAACATGCTCTAAGTCTAAGAGATTTAATAGGACCACTACCAACACTTCATCTCATCCGTTGAGATCTACATGAAAGCCATTGCCAGGACAACCACAGTTGTGGGATGCTATATCCATCCCACAACTAGATCTGCATTATACCTTGCAGAAGTCCAAATAATCTTTTTTTTCTAGACTGAGCTGCCACCATTACTTTCTCAACCATAAACAGCTAGGTCAAAGGAGAGTGTGCAATCACCTCTTTTGAAATAAATGGAATGGACGCCTATTTCAAAGAAGCATTGACCATTTTTCTGACCCAGCCATTTCTCCCAAAATCAGGAAGAACATGGATGAAGCCCTCAGGTGATAGAACCTATCCCACAAAGGATTGACTTAATCCTAGGCAACAACATACCTTTCTGCTGAGGTAGCTTGTAAAGGCCTTTTGGCTGCTATGTAGGCTATGAAGTTATAAACTTCATCAAACATGAATCATCAAACTTTGGCATGGAAATTGAAGTCCCCCAAAAATAGAAGCGCCAATATCAGCCATGAGATGGCATCTATTAGTTAGAGGAAACGACTACAGTACTAGGCAGTCACTTCTTAGCTTATAGTATTTGCCAGTTTTATAAAAAGACATTTGCATTCAGTTATCTCCAGAACAGTGTCACAGCTACAAAGTCTCCTGTACTGTCACAACCACCACTTTTCCCTGGTTTTACGATATGAGAGCTAGTTGGGCATCCTTAAATACCACTGCATAGTAAATTAAAACTGGAAAACATCAGGCACCACAATGATGCCATCAACCTTACCACTAAAGTAAGGTACAAATATTTAAATTAAGGTATTTTTGGCACAGGCACCATGACAACTGTTCTAGACCTTTGACAAAAGTAGGAAATAAGAGCTGTTTGTGCCAACCCACTCCTGTACATAAACAGTGTGAAAAAATAAAGCTGACTTTTAAAAAATGTTTGATTTCATTTGCTTTTGAGTTCTGACTTTAAAATTTGCACTCCTGCTGTTAAATGACAATTTAAATTAGAGCTGTAAGGCACAGGCAAGCAACTATTGAATTGTAATGTTTAAAATGAGAAAATGAGGCGGCTAAATGAGAAATAATTATATGAATAAAATATATTATGTATTTAATTTTAAATAAATAAATTTTATATTTCTCATGGGCATACCCGTTTTTGAAAAATGGGCCCAGCATGCCACTCAAAAGCCAGATATATGAAGTCATTTTAGGGGTAGTTAGCATATATTACATATGTACTTATTGCACTTAACCTTAAAATAATCTAATTACAGCTTCACAAATACATCATAAAGATTAGCTCTAAAAATGTTGTCCATTTTGCAACAGCATTCACTGAGTTCCTGAAATGATAGCTGTAATTGATTTACTCCAGTGTACAGACTTATTATTGCGCAGCGTTATTATGAGTAACAGAGAAATACTGTATTTTTCAGTCTACAAGATGCACTTTAATACCCCCAAAAGTGGGTAGAAAGGTCTGTGCGTCTTATAGAGCAAATATTCCCAAACTCTTGCCCATCTGCCAGCCTCTGCCTCCCAGCAATTTCCCTCCTTGCAGCAAGCAGCAAACAATAAATAGCCTGGTCAGCTTCAGCAAAGCCTGATTTAGCACAAGCAGCTGATTGGCGGTTGGATCAGCCTCCCAGAATACCAGCGATCAGTTGTTCCAGGCTGCGGGGATCACTGCTGCCTATTACTGCCTCCTCGTGCCCCATTTTTTGCCTCTGCGTGCTCTGTTCTCCTCGATTGCTGGGCCAGCAGTCAGATTGGGATGACTCCTGTCTGATGACGACTGAGTCTGCCAGTTGAGAAGCTCCTCCTCTTCCTTCTGCTTCCCAGCATTCAGACTCAGTTAGATCAGACAAGACATATCTTGCTGAGCTGCTGATAAATCAATTTATTGTATTGTAGGCATAGGATTTCCTTGTATTTCGCAGTCTGTCGGTGCCAGCTCAAGGAGGATTAATTCCATCAGGTACCTCCTTGCCAGCGAGAAGGGCTCACGCCCAATCCCGCTGAAGCCACTTTGGGCGGAATAGTGGAGCCTCCCAGGGAGCTGATTGAGGCCTCCGCTGATAGCAGCGCGAACGGCTCATGCTGGAAACCGCTGAAGGCTGGATTGCAGCTTTTGCTCTACCGACCGGTAGAGCTTCGCTTCGCAGCAGCACTCCTGGGCACCTCCCTCACTCCTGGATTCTGTTCGGGGCTCTCGGAGGCATCCGATCCCGTACTAATTGCCTGGCGCTGACTGCAGCTGCACAGGAAGGAGAGGCAAGCCCCTGGCTGTTTTCAAGCCTCACGGGCACCATCAAAGGCTCATCGGCTGAGGAGAGACATCGGAGCTTCAGCAAGCAAGGAAGGAGCTTCATTTGACTTGAGTGAGATCGCCCTCTTGTGAGAGTTTTAATTAGTTTCATTTAGTTTTATTTCAATTTATTGGTACAGGAGGCCTTAGAAATTAAACCAACAGACCATAGCCACCACTTCCCTCTCCACGTGGCAATTAGAGGCCTAGTCCTGGGAGGCTTCAAAATGGCTGCCACTAATTCCAACCGTCCTTCCAAGAGGGGTCTTCCTTCTAGGGAAGTTGCAGGGCCTTCTCATTCCTCTAAAAAGGCCAGGGCTTCACAGACACTTTCTTCTAAATCAGATAAGCCTTCCAAAGCTGCAGAAAAGGAAGCTCAGAAAAGGCACAGAGCTATGGAAAAGGCCATTGAAAAGGTCATCCGTACTTCTAATCTGATACAAGCCCCACCTTTACCTTCACCTCCTGCAAGACAGTCCTCAGGTGCAGAGCCCCAGTTATTCAGAGTCCTTTGACTCCTGTACCAGGCCCAGGGGGCTTCTGTGGCATTATCCCCAGATGGAGACTCTCCCTCTAGAACCGGTGGAGTGAATGAGAGGCTTTTTGGTCCCATTCAGGAATCTGATCCCAATCCAACTCAGGCTGAAATTCCTCAACCTCAGCAGCTTATTCCCCCTGCTGAAGAGAACATATAGGAATCCAGGGCAACTAGGGAGGACAAGGAGGAATCTAGGGCAACTTCGGGATCTGATCCTATAGTTTCCCCTGAATTATCTGCTATGATTCAGACAGCCATCCAAAAGGCCCTAGCGGCTGAATTGCAACGCAGGACTGAATTGTGGGTTTCAGAGAGTGCTATGGCTGGCGATTGTCAGTCACATTTATCAGTGGACCAGGGCCAATCCCATGCCTTAGCTCATTCAGAGGCTTCTCCCAGCCATGTTTCATTTGTGGAGGAAGATGTTAGAGACTTGGATTTATCTGACGATGAGGCTCTAGCTCCAGATCAGCCATCGTTCGTGGGCTTGTTTCAGCCACAACTATTCCGCTCTCTCCTCCATAAAGCTAAGGCTACCACGGGTCTTGGAACTCCTCGTCCTATTTCTTCTGATAGCTCTGGCCAGCCTAATCAGGCTTCAATCCCCTTATTTGAGGATCCCACACCAGACACTGAGGACGTTTCTGCCCCTAAGATGTTTAGGGATGTTGTCAGCCGCCGGTGGACAGCACCGGCTTCGGGGCCCAATCCTAATATATCAGACAGGCGCTGGTATAATGTAGCCCCTGAATTAACCAATATGCTTCAGGTCCCATCAGTTGATCCACCGGTGGCAGCTATATCAGTTCCTACGATAATGACAGGTCCCCCTGAGGAAAGCTTCCGGCCAGAAGATAAACGATCAGAGGCCTCATTATTTAAGGCACATCAAGCATCTGCTTGGTCTATTAAGGCATCTCTTGCATCGTTCTTTTTCAGTAGGGCCTCCCTTCTTTGGATTAAACAATTACAAGAACGGCTACCTGCTTCTGATGTAAGGTCCCATCAGGACATAAACAAGATAGTTGCAGCCTTAGAGTATTCAGCGGACGCCACCATGAATGCTTCTTGCTTCTCAGCAAAGGCCATAGGTTCTGCAGTGGCGGCACGCCAATGGCAGGCAGATGCCAAGAGTAAGTGGCGATTGGCCTCTGCCCCTTATTCAGGCGACAAGCTCTTCGGAGCTCCCTTTGAACTCCTGCTCATTGAGACCAAGGATAAATATAAGATCCTCCCCAGTCTATCCCGTAGGTCGGATGCCCGTCCTTCTACTTTCACAGCCCTTCGGCCCTTTCGGAGCTCAGATCTGGGGGCATCAGGGTTCCGGTCCCAGCGTTATTTCCAGTTCCGTCAGGGTCAGCCACAGGACAGGCAAGGGGCCCCTAGTCAACGGAGATCCCCCAAACGGTCCTTTCGAGGTGGCAAGGGGCGTCCCTACCACAGATACCACTGACAAATTCTTAGATCCTCCCATTGGGGGCCGCCTGGCCTTGTTTGCCGGCCAATGGGAGATCACAAGCACAGACGCTTGGGTTTGGGAGATGGTCTGGCTGGGTCTCTCCCTGGAATTCATCTCCACCCCATCCCCCCGACTCGATTTCTCCGATGCCCCCTATTGCGGGATCGGACAAAGCGCCTCCTGCTGGAATTGGCAATAAATCATCTGCTAGAAATTCAGGCAATCCAGCCGGTTTCTCAGGACCAGCACGGGCAAGGCTTTTACTTTCGCCTGTTCATTGTTCAGAAATCCTCAGGAGGATGGAGGGCAATTCTAGATCTAAAATCCCTGAACCATTGGGTAATTTATCGGCAGTTCAAAATGCAGTCCCTCCAGACCATCTTGGTGGGGATCCACGAAGGGGACTTCCTCACATTGATCGACTTGACGGAGGCCTACCTCCATGTCCCCTTTCACCCAGCCTACCAGAAATATCTGCGGTTTTGTCATGCGAGTCGGCACTATCAATATCGGGCTGTCCCATTCGGTCTGGCCTCGGCTCCCCGAGTGTTTACCAAATTGATGACCGCACTGGCAGGCCACCTCCGAACGCTGCAAATAAGGATCCAGTTCTATTTGGACGATCTCTTTATCCAGTCCAGTTCAGAGCGACTAGCGCAACAGGACCTGAACACCACCCTTCGGGTCTTGAGAGCCCACGGTTTTTCCATCAATACGGCCAAGAGCCAGTTGGTTCCGATGACTCGCATCCAACACCTGGGGGCGATCATAGACACCTCAATCAACTCAGTTTTCCTCTTCCAGGAGTGCCTGGACAGTTTGCGGTCACTGGTCAGGTCAGTCACATTGGGGAGACTCGTCTCCCTGAGGTCACTATCCCAATTCCTAGGGAAAATGGTGTCTTGTATAGGGATTGTTTCATGGGCACGGCTCCACTGCAGGGCTCTGCAGTGGTTTCTCCTGCCATTTCAACAGAAGTTTCTAGGAACGTCCCTTCGCAAAGTAGTCATCCCTCCCAAGATTTGACTGTCCCTACGCTGGTGGATTTCTTCAGCGATATCCAACAGCACAGGTTTCAAAGAACCACACCGACTAGTCCTGACCACCGATGCCAGTCTTTACGGCTGGGGGGCTCACCTGGAGACAGAGTTAGCTCAGGGCAGGTGGACACCTTATGACCTATCTCACAACATCAATTGGTTGGAGCTGAGGGCCATCCACCTAGCTTTGCGGGTATTTCAGGACAGAGTTCAAGGTCGGGACATTCTCATCCAAACAAACAACATGGCTGCAAAAGCCCATATCAACCGCCTTGGGGGGACCCACTCCTGTCACCTGATCAAGAGGCGAAGAGTCTGGGCCTCTGGGCGGAAAAGCATTTAAAGTCCATATAGGCTACTCACATCTTAGGTGTGGCAAATGTCAGGGCAGACAGGCTCAGTCGAGCCACGGTGGACCACAGGGAGTGTCGTCTACACCCAGACCTGTTCAGGGAACTGTCAGAGTGTTTAAACACACCACAGGTCGACCTCTTTCCCACACAGACCAATTCCCAGACAGCTAGATTCTTCAGGAGGTTCCTGTCCCCGGGAGTGGAAGGCGTGAACGCTGTATGCTACAAGTGGCCTCCCGGCTTTTTGTACGTCTTTCCTCCCCTTCCCTTGATAGCCAGGGTAGTCAGGAAGCTGATAGAAGAACACTCAGACTTCATCTTGATAGTTCCACATTGGCCTCGTTGGCCCTGGTTTGCAGATCTTCAAGCCTTATCAGTGCAACCACCATGGAGGATTCCTCCTCACAAGGTAGTACTTACCTAGGGATCCCTCATACACCCATCGGCGAGTTGGCTTCAACTGACCGCTTGGAGGTTGTCCGGCGCCTTCTGAGGGAGGCTGACGTCTCGCCACGAGTCATCACCACTCTGCAATCGGCCCGACGAGCATTGACGAACCAAATTTATGACTCCACATGGTCTAGGTTTGCTACATGGTGCACTAAGAAGGGACTGTTGCCCACAGAAGTGTCCACCACACGTATATTGGATTTTCTTCAGGACGGACTTGACACGGGACTGGCTCCGAATACACTACGCAGGCAGGTAGCCGTTCTCTCATCTATTCGGATTTGTAGGGCCAAGGGTCCTCTCTCCCAAGTCCCCCTCATCCGTCAATTCCTGCGGGCTGACACCAACTTCAGTCCTTCACCTCTCCATCGCTACCCTTCATGGGATCTTTCCAAGGTTCTTAATGCCCTTGCCAAGGCTCCTTTCGAACCGTTGCGGGAAGTTACCTAAATTTTTTATCTTATAAAATAGCATTTTTGGTGGCAATCACATCTGCCCGCTGGATTTCAGAATTGGCGGCTCTCTCCATGAGGCCCGACCTTTGTATTTTCCACACGGATAGGGTAATCCTGAGGTTGGACCCTTACCTTTGTATCCAAAGTTAACACGCCATTCAACAGGGCCCAAGAATTGATTCTCCCCAATTTCTGTCCCAATCCATCCCATGGTCGGGAACGCTCGTGGCATACCCTAGATGTCCGCAGAGCCTTCCGTATATACCTTAAACGGACCTCCTCTCACCGGAGAATGGAGGCACTCTTTATTTCATTCCAACCTGCAACCTTGGGTCGCAAGTTATCCTCCTCCACGCTAGGCCGTTGGCTTCGGGCAACTATTGCCACAGCCTACACGTCCCAAGCCCTTCCTGTTCCCCGTCACATCACTGCCCACTCGACCCACAGTGCCGCTACCTCGGCAACCTGGGCCACACAGGCCTCCTTAGAGGAGGGCTGCAGGGCGGCCACTTGGGCTTCACCGTCCCCGTTTATTCGACATCACAAATTGGATAGATTTGGTCTCGTCGGAACCGGTTCAACCCTCCCTATAGGGTAGCAGCTTTGGCATGTCCCCAATCTGACTGCTGGCCCAGCAATCGAGGAGAAAGGGTGTTAGTTTACTTGAACACATCTTCTATCGATTGCAGGGCCAGCAGTCAGCCCCACCCTGACTGTTCTCACTGGTCCTCCATTGGGGGGGGGCTTAAGGTATCTAGCATTGGGGGGGTGTTCTAACCATATCATTGCAGCTTAGCATGTCAGTCTGCCATATCTTCTTCTTCCAAAAGCTGGGAAGCAGAAGGAAGAGGAGGAGCTTCTCAACTGACAGACTCAGTCGTCATCGGACAGGAATCATCCCAATCTGATTGCTGGCCCTGCAATTGATAGAAGACGCGTTCAGGTAAACCAATGCCGTTTTTCGGCCTCTGCATGCTCCATTTTTGGGCCGTTCCAGGTAACAGGGATCGCTGCCACTACCAATTGCCACTCATCATTGTGCCATTCAGTGGCAATTAGCAGCAGAAATCCCTATCTCCTGGAATGGGCTGAAAAGGACGCACAGAGACCAAAAACAGGACACAGGGAGGCTGAAAATGTGGTGCGCGGAAGCCAAAAATGACACACAGAGACGACAATAGGTGGCAACAGTGGTGATGTGCCAGTTCTTTTTATACATGGAATGAAATATGTCCCTCTATTTTCTTCCATCAGTCCCTTTGTCTTTGTTTTCTAAGTTTATTATGTATTGCATGCAAAACTATAAATCATTTTCTTTCTAGAATTTGGCTTGTATCTTTAATATAAATGTATTTACAGGTGGTCCTCAAGTTACAGCAGTTCACTTAACGATGGTTCAGAGTTATGACCGACCCCCAAAAGTACTTACTACACAGTCCCAAAGTTACAAATGTTGCAGCACCACAGTAGTAGTTTACCCTTATGACTGATTGCAGAGACATTGCAACATTCTCCCTGTCAATTTCCCCCCATAGGACCTAACAGGCATTGGCTCTGCTATGCTAGCCCACCAGCTCCTCCCCACTCTTTTCTCACTTACCTTTTGAAGATCAAGAGTTCCAGAAGAGGCTGACTGCTCCTTCTTTCTCCTCAAGAAAGCTATCTCCTCTCCAGCTTCTCTGGTGCAGGGTTTGCACAGCAGCATTGTTTCTTTGCCTGCTCCCAACGCTCCAAAAGCTGAGAGGTGAGAACCGACACAGGGCAGAACGAGCACGCCATGCTCAGCTTGGCTGATTCATCAAGACAGTCTGCGCAGTACACCTGGTCAGCTTTAAAAGCAGTGGTTAACCTCAGTGAGTCTGAAGGATGTGAGATCCCGCCCCAGAAGGCTACTGTCCTGCAAAAATTTTTAGAGGATGGAGGCCTGAAGGAATGCAAGATTGTACCCCAAAAGTCTGTGATGTCTGTTCTCCACACCAAAAACTTTTGCAAAGGGAAGAAAGGCTTTGGGGGCATGATCTTGTACTGCTTTAGGCCTCCATCCCTTTGCAAAAGCTTTTTGGCATGGAGGACAGAGGCCTGAAGGAGATAGATCTCAAAGTGGCTTCTGATTCTATAAAAAACATTTGGTAGAAGAAACTGGTTAACTTAAATATGGAAGTCTTGGTTAAGGCCTTTTACTCAAAACATTCATGTAAAAGTCCTTGTAAATGATTTTCTTACTAACAGTATACCTTCCCCAAATGGTGTTAGACCAGTGGCGAAATCCTCCACAGCTTGCCACTGGTTTGCTGCCCGTGGATGCCCAGTGCGTGCCAAATGCATACTGTGCGCACATGCACAGTTCATACCAAACGTGCACTTTGTACAGAAAAAGGAGACTTGGGAAGGTAAGTAGAACAGCGAGGGGGAAATAGCTGTGCCACGCGACTTAGCTTCGCTAGAAATCAGGACTTCCTGCTTTCTAGCTAATATAAACTCCACGACACAGCTGATCATCGGAAATACTGGTTCAGATGAACCAGTAGTTTTTTTAAACTACCAGTTCATGTGAACCGGTAGCTTTTTTTTTTACTACTAGTTCACCCGAACCAGTAGTTTTTATCACTACTAGTTTGCCTGAACCGGTGCAAACTGGTAGCATTTCACCCCCGTGTTAGACAGAATTGTATCCTAGCACTCATATTCTTAATGTCCATGTCAATGACATTCCAGTATTCCTGTATTCTTCCATATACCAAATATCCATGGCAATTTTATAATATATCAGAATTTAGGCAGCATAACTAGTATTATGAGATAAACCCAGGAGAAAAACACAGCATATAGCACACAGAGCCCTTTAGATAAATAACTCTGGTTTTATCTACATATTATATTCCCAGGGACTCTTTATTGTTCCCTTCCATGTCCAAATTCTGTGTTAAAATAGAGGATAAACCAATAGATACACCATTTTCTTGGTTAATTGAGGTTAGCAGCTCTTTTGGAGGGTTAGCAGAATCAGAATCAGAATAGACCTGGAAGGGACCTTGGAGCTCAACCTTAGTTCTTTTCTCTAGACTGGCCATACCTAATTCCTGCAACAGTTCTTCATACATTTTTGTGTCCAGGCCCTTAATTGTTTTTAGTTGTTCTTTTATGCACTTTTTCCAAAATCTCAACATTATTTTTGTAATGTGACCAAGCTGGGTGCAATATTCCGGGTGTGGTCTTACTAAGGATTTATAAAACTGAACATAAAACTTCATGTGATTTTGATTCTATGCCTCTGTTTATACAACCATGAATTGTATTAGTTTTTTGGATGCTGCCATAAACTCCTGGTTTATAAGTTATCATCCACTAAGACTCCAAGGTCCCTTTCACAGTTACTGTTTTTTAGTCAGGTTTCACCTAATCTATACTTGTACCTTTGGTTTTTCCTGCCTAGATGTAAAACCTTTCTCCTGCAGTATGCTGACGGGAGAATCCAAGGATGGGCTGACACTTACCTTTCTGCCTAGAGACTGAGTTTTCAAAGTTTAGCCACTCCTCCTCTGCTTGTTTGAGCCCAGTTTTCAATTCAATCTTGTCCTAGAGAGACGTGCATTTTTTTTTGACTCTGTTAATTCAGTTTTGGGTAGAAGGCTTCTTCGTCTTGCATTCTCCCAGCACAGTAGATTTCTGGAAGCCTGTCTTTGTAACGGAGAAAGCACAAGTGGCAGTATTACTGCCGACCGGAACTCAGCTTCTGACTTTCAGACCCCCCCAGACACCAACTGCCAGCAGAGAAACGCTCCTTAAAAGCCAATTTGGTTAACGGAAGCAGCGGGTAAATTCAGGGCAACAGCCCTTTGTTCCAGAAAGGCTTCCAAAACTGAAGACAAAGACTCCAGAAGATGCCAAAAGGCACTGGAGAAGCAATTCTCCAAAGCTGAAAGAGGCAGAAAGAGATAAGCAGCCAATCTCCTTACTGGAAGAGCCTATCATTTCCCGCTCTCTGCAGCCTAAGTGGTTACTTCATGTTAACGACAATAAGACAGCAAGCCTGGTCATCAGAGGGCACCAGAGAGCTGCAGCCTTTTCAATCAAGCCACTATGAGGAAAATTTTGCTCCCTTTTCCGGCCTAGCAACAGCAGGATGGAGTCAACCTCTGCTGACAGAAGCCCAGCTCCTGAGGCCACGTTCACTCCCATAGCAGCGGGGCTCCACCCAAGGGAGGGCCATGGGCCTGAACTATCTCAAGAAATAAAAAGCCTTATTTCAGAGGCCATAATGCAGGGTATAGCAGTAGGACTGCAGCAGAGATGCCAACCTTATTCATTGCCACCCAATTCCTCTATACAGCTGCTCGTGCATCCTCAGATTCCAACAAATCTGACAAAACTCCAATGGTCTCCTTCCCCACATCCCTCCATACACAGCGAGAATTCGTTCATGGGGGATGAAGATCAAGGGGATCAGGTACTATCAGAGGATGAAGGGCTGCTGCCAGACCCTCCTGTTTTCACAGGTCTCTTTCACCTCGCCTTATTTAAATCCCTCCTTTACAAGGCCAAGACCACAGCTCGCATGGGAGTGGAGGCAAATTCAGCAGAAACATCTTTGGGCCTACATGACCCAAGTGAGCGATTGTTTTCAGAGCAACTGCAGAACAGAAGGTGATTCCCTTTCCCAAACTGTTCTTAGATATTTCCAGAGACAATGGACTCAATCTGGGTCTCTTTCCATTCCAAGTGGGAATACAAGAAACTCTATAAGGAACTCCTCCAATTACTAACAGTAGATGGCCCAGTGGCGACCTTAACTTTCTCCACCATTTTGCCTTCCGACATAGCGGAGGGCCTGAAGGCGGAGGATAGGAAGGCGAAGATGACTTTCCGCAAGATGTACTAGGTGGCAGCCTGGGCGATCAGAGCAGCGAGGGCCACCTCATTCTTTAATAGGACCTCCTAAGTGGCCGACCCTGGCGGTCGACTAAATCTATTCGCGTTCCAATGGGAGGAGACTACAATGGTTGCTTGGATCCTAAATAGGGTGAGGCTAGGCCTCACACTCAAATTCATCTCCATACTCCCGAAGCACTTCATTCGTTCCCCCGTCTCCAAGAACATCATAAGGAGAGGCCTCATGGAAACCGCAATCCAAGGTTTGTTGGACATCCACGCTATTGAGCCAGTTCCATTCTATTCTTTTCCTAGTGCTGAAGAATTGAGGGCAGGGGTTGGAGAGCAATTCTGGACCTCAAGAATTTGAACATCCATCTAGCATACAAACGATTCAAGAAGCAGTCCCTACAATCCATCCTGGGAAGCATCTGAGAGCACGACTTCTTAATGTCCATGGACCTGATGGAGGCTTACCTCCATGTGCTTATCCATCCTTTCCACTGAAGGTTCCTGAGAATCTATTATTCCGGGAATTACTTCCAGTACAGGGCCCTACCATTTTGCCTGTCTTTTGCACCCAGGAGTTTTAGCAAATTGTGGGCAGACTGGCGGCATATCTTAGGACAATTCTTTCTATACGCCTTTCCCCCTCTTACAGTGATTCCGAGAGTAATCAAGAAGGTGTTGGAGGAGAAAGGGAAAGTATTAATTGTAGCTACCCATTGGCCCAGGAGACCATGGTTCGCAGACCTGGTAAACAGACCATGGAGGATACCACAAGAAAAGATATTCCTCAGCCAGGGGGCTCTGGTGCATCCGGTACCAGAATGGCTAAATCTGACATTTGACATTGGAGTGGAAAGCCCTGACACCATATTATCTCGCAGAGTCATCATGACAATCCAGGCTGCCAGGAGGCCTTCAACAAATAGGATTTACAACTCTACTTGGAAGACTTTTTGTAGCTAATGCCCCAAGGGCAACGTTTATCCCATCTCAGTAATGATGGGTCAAATCCTGGAATTCCTTCAGGATGGACTGGCAAAGGGCTGTCTCCAAGCACTATACGTAGGCAGGTAGCAGCACTAGCATCGGTGTTGTCATGCGGGGAACTAGAATCCCTCGCACACCATCCTATGGTGTGCAGTTTCATTAAAGGGGAAACCAATTTAAAATCACCAGTGGTGGACAGATACCCCAGCTGGGATCTATCCAAGGTTCTACAGGCAATCCACCTTGAGCCCCTTCAAACCGTTACGAGAGACTAGCCTGCGATACCTAACATGCAAGGTAGTATTCCTCATGACAATTACTTCAGCTAGATGGATAATTGGAATTGGCAGCCCTGTCGTAAGGGAGGATCTGTGTATACTCCATATAGACAGAGTAGTACTGCGACTGGACCCTATGTTTTTACCCAAGGTTAATCCTCGCTTCCACAGGGCACAGGAAATTATATTGCCAGACTTCTGTCCGAGCCTGAAACATGAACTAGAAAGGAAGTGGCACACCTTGGATGTCAGGAGGGCCCTTTCCATTTACATTAAGAGGACAGCTCCTCTGAGAAAAATGGAGTCACTATTTGTCTCATTCCAACCTTCCATGATAGGTAGTAAGGTTACGACAATAACAGTGGAATGATGGATTCGTACATGCATCGCCAAGGCCTATAAGATACAGGCTCTGCCAGGGCCCAGAAAAGCAACCACACATTCTACCAGAAGCGTGGCCACAACAGCCACATGGGCGACACAAGCCTCTGTAGAGGAGGTATGTAGGGCAGCAACTTCTGGGGTTGGTCCTCACCATCCCCATTCATCAGACACTATAAACTGGACGCATTCGCCTCAGCTGAGACGGCTTTCGGCAGAAGGGTCCTCCAGAAGGTACATGCAGAAAGGGGGACTCGGGACCAAAATGGGACCCACCCTTAGGACATGCCGGTTTTGGTATATCCCACTCTTTGGATTCTCAAGGCAGTACATTAGAGAAAGAGCTTTGGTCTTACCTGATACGTTTCTACTCGATGTACTGCCGGAGAATCCAATCCCACCCTAACAACCGTCTGGTCTGGGGTATAGAAGCAGACAGCAAAGTTAGAGAAAGGTCAAGTCACCTGTTACATCTTCATCAAACTGGGAAGCAGCCAAGATAGGCATGGCAGAAAGCTCAACATATTCAGTCTCCAAAGGAAGAAGGCGGAGCAATACCCACTCTTTGGATTCTCCGGCAGTACATTGAGAAGAAGTGTATCAGGTAAGACCATCACTCTTTCTCCATGAAGGTGATACAGATGATTCAGGACTTCAGAAGGCCATCGACTAACTGGAACTATAATGTGACTTGGACAGCTGTCGATAGTGCTCCAAAGGTCCCATTGAACCCACCTCAGTATTGGTTCCACAGATCCTGGATTTTCTACAGGAAGGGCTGAACAAAGGATTGTCCCCAAACACCATTCACAGACAAGTGGCTGCTCTGTCCACAGTGTTAGCATGTGGGGATCTGGAGTCACTCACTCAACACCCGATTGTGCGCAGTTTTCTTAGAGGTGCAGCTAACCTAAAACCTCCTGTGGTACATAGATACCCCACCTGGGACCTTCTCAAAGTACTGCAAGCCCTCACCTCTGTGTTCTTCGAGTTGTTGAGGACAGCGAGTCTGCACTTCGTAATCTTCAAGATTGCCTTTTTCATGACTATCACTTCGACCAGGCAGATCTCTTAACTGGCAGCTCTCTCAGTAAGAGAGGACCTTTATATCTTTCACTTGAACAAGATGGTTCTGCGGTTGGACCCCTCCTTTCTACCCAAGGTGAATTCCTGGTTCCACAGGGCTCAGGAAATAATATTGCCAGACTTCTGCCCGGGGCTGACTCATACCCTGGAGAAGAAATGGCATACTTTGGATGTAAGGAGGGCCCTCTACAAATATATCAAGAGGACAGAAAAACAGAATCCCTTCGTGTCTTTCCAGCCATCTTTCAGGGGCAATAAGGTGATGCCATCGACCGTAGGCCAGTGGATAAGGGCATGCATCGCCAAGGCCTACAAGCTTCAGGCCATTCCATTACCTAGGCGAGTAATGGCCCATTTGACCAGGAGTGCAGCCACGATGGCTGCGTGGCCAACATAGACCTCCATCAAGGACATTTGTAGGGCAGCGACATGGTCCTCCCCATCATCCTTTATTAAGCACTACAAACTGGATGCCTTTGCATTAGCGGAAGCATTTTTGGAAGGAGAGTTCTCCAAAAAGGTTCATACAGCCTTGGGAACTCTGGACCAGACTGCTACCAACCCTTAGGACAGCCAGCTTTGGTATATCCCACCCTTGGATTCTCCCATCAATACACTGGAGAAGGGGCGTTGGTCTTACTTGATATGATGCTTCTCAGTGTGCTGAGGGAGAATCCAAACCCACCCTGGTGACTGTCTGGTCCAGAGTCCAGGAGTGGCCAATATTATCATTGGAGCTATGTCTGGTAAAAAGCTATGCCTTCGTCAAAAACTGGGCTCAGAGGAGCAGAGGAGGCATGGCTAAACTTTGACAACTCAGTCTCTGGGCAGAAAGGCAAATGCCAACCCATCCTTGGATTCTTCCTCAGCACACTGAAAATGAGCGTATCAGGTAAGACCAATGCCCCTTTTCTCCACATTAAATTTCATGTTATTAGATAGGCCCCATTGTTCAAATCTGTCAAAATCTTTTTAGATCCTGAGCTTGTCTTCTGGGATGTTGGCTATTCCTGCCAGCTTAGTGTCACCTGCAAATTTGATGAGTTTCCTTCTATTCCCTCATCTAAGACATTTATGGAGATATTGAAGAGTAGTGAGCCTAAGATGGACACAGGTTTATATGGTGTAACTAATAATCCACTAAGATCGAGTTTTTTAAAAAAAAAAAAATACTTGATAGAAGTGTCCTTGGAGTTATATTCTACAACTTTTATATTCTACAATTAAACTTTGAAGTAGAAGCACACTGATTTTCAAGATGAGTTATTAATGAGCTAATGTGTTTCTGTGTGAAACACGCACACACAAAATAGGAAGATCCCAAACTTGCTCAAAAAAGCTTCATTTTGAACAGCATGTTGGCAATAGAAGGGTGTTTGAATGAAAAAAAGAATACCTATCTTTCCCAGATAGGAACCATTCAATGTTTTGCAAATCAAACTATTATATTTCACAATATAGTTGCCTGAGGGAGAGAGGATAAATTGCTTTGCATGCTCTTCTGGATATAGGCTTAGATCTTTTAGCTTATTCCTCACTGTCTTTTTAGGTTCCAAATTAGGATCTACATTCCACAAGTATTGTTTGTATCACAATTTTCTCTGCATGAGGTTGTTTTAATTGACTCAGCAATGATACTTGGATGATTGTGTTTAAATTTATATGTCCACTTTGTTGTTAACGGTGGTCAGCAGCATAAAATGTAATAATACTCTTTGTACCCTCAATAGGCATTATCTTCACTGGCAATGAAGTCAGTAGCAGTTTTTGTTTTTTAAGTCCTCATTCCTTTGTTGCATAAGCCTTGCAGCAACTGAAAACATGACTGTGATCTAAGTAGGAGAAGCTTCTTCAGGGATAGAGGCAGAAAGATTTAAATGTTGGGAGCTCTTTATCTCAAATTGTAAATCTCATTTTAGAAAGTCATATCTGTTTGAGATACTATCAGGGTCGGAAAGGTTTGGTTACCTATGGAAGTGGCTGTTTACTTTTTAGATATCTGTCAACTTTAAGCTGTTTAGTAGGCTTGAGTGAAGTCTAAGGAGCAGAATGTGACTGCTGCCTCTTCTTCCTATTCCCCATGGCAGAGATGATAAATTACCCGTCTTCAATAGAAATAGGAAAAATACAGATCTCCAGCAAAAAGAGAATGAAAGATATGGAAATAATGATGAAGTAAACAGCTAATTGAAAAGGCACTTTAACAGGAGCCTTTAACAGTAGATGCTATTTCAATGCCATTTGGAGGGCATTATTTCAGAAGTACAGTAATCAGAAGTTTGCCCTTGTCTTTCAAGATGTTTTTTTTTTTCAACTTTCCTATCTTTCCTACAGTTCTAGGATTTTCTGATAGTCTTCCAGTTGGATATTAGATAGATCTAATCTTAATCATTTTTTTAACATCAGTCATTGTTAGTACGATGCTGCCAGCTAGAAGGGTTGGCAACTTCACACTAGCCTCTGTCTCTTCATAGGATTGTTGTGAGGCACAATGGAATTGCTTTAACTAACTGGGCAGCTACAAATTGGAGAAATGTGTAACATATGAGTAGTCCTAACTTATGACCAGTTGTTTAACTTTATTTATTTATTTTATTTATTTGTCACAACAGTATATATAAGCATAAGCATGAAATAACTATACGATATATAATCATAAATATAATCATAAGTATGTAATAACTATATGAAATTGGATACAATCAAAGGAAACATTAGGACAGGAACGGTAGGCACGTTGGTGCTCTTATGCACGCCCCTTAAAGACCTCTTAGGAATAGGGTGAGGTCAATAGTAGATAGTTTTTGGTTAAAGCTTTGGGGATTTTGGGAAGAGACCACAGAGTCTGGTAGTGCATTCCAGGCATTAACACTGTTACTGAAGTCATATTTTCTGCAATCAAGATTGGAGCGGTTCACATTAAGCTTAAATTTATTGTGTCCTCGTGTATTGTTGCGTTTGAAGCTGAAGTAGTCTTCAACAGGAAGGACATTGTAACAGATGATTCTATGAGTTAAACTCAGGTCATGTCGAAGGGGGCGGAGTTCTAAATTTTCTAAACCCAGGATTTCAAGTCTGGTGGCATAAGATATTTTGTTGTAATCAAAGGAGGGGAGAACTCTTCTTGTAAAATATTTCTGGATACATTCAATTGTATTAATGTCCGAAATGAGGTGTGGGTTCCAGACAGGCGAGCTGTATTCAAAAATTGGAACTTGCAAAATTATGACAGCACTGAAAAAAATTACTTACAACCAGTCCTCACATTTACAACATCCTTCACATTGTCCTCACAGTTTTCCCATAGTCACATGATCAGAGTTTGGATGCCTGTCAGTCAACATGTATTCACATTGGCTGCAGCATCCCAGGTTCATGTGATCGCCATTTGCTACCTTTTCAGGGGGCTTCTGATAAGCAAAGTCAGTGCAGACTTAAGTTTAATAACTGCAGGATTTGCTTAACAACCAAGACAAAAAAGGTCATAAAGTCAGGTATGATTCACCTAACAACCACTTCACTTAATGATAAAGATTCTAGTCGCAATTGGAGCTGTAAGTTGATTACTTACCTATTTTTGATTTATTCAAGTTAAATTTAATAAACTTGGCTTGTTTTCTCTTGGCTAGTTTTGCATTACAACCCTCTCTTCATTTAATTTGCAACCTATGTTCTAGCGCTCACATCAACTTAATACCACTTTCTATGAATTGTAATAATTAATACTCATTACTAAAGAACTATTTTTTTCTTTTTCTCTTGATTCTCTGCTTCACATATTTGTTTCCCTTGTGTTCAGACTTCAGTTCATTTCCTGAAAGTTTTCAGCCAACTGTACAAATTCTTCACACTCAAGGTTCTCAGTGAGCCACAATTGCCTTTGTCCACTTCAACATTTCTCATTCATTATTAATGCAGAAACCTCACTTTTGATTGGTCTATTGTTAAAGGGAATGAGATACATTTTTTACATTTGATTTAGGAGCTATATTACTTATTTGTAGTTTCCTTTAATGATTACAATAGAAGAGAAATTATAGTAAGTCCTCAGTTAATGATAAGAATTGGGATCAGGAATTCTTTAAATAAGTGATAAGTGATAGTAATAGCAATAGCACTTAGACTTATATGCAGGTTCACAGTGCTTTACAGCCCTCTTTAAGGAGTTTATAGAGTCCGCATATTGCCCCCCAACAGTCTGGGTCCTCATTTTACCAACCTCGGAAGGAGGGAAGGCTGAGTCAACCTTGAGCAGGTGATAATCGAATTGCCAAACTGCAGGCAGCCAGCAGTCAACAGAAGTAGCCTGAAGTACTGCATTCTAACCACAGTGCTACCATGTTGATGTGACAATATTGACTTACAATTGCAGTTCCAACAGTTCCAGTTGTGACTGTTAAGTAAATCTTGCATGGTTCTTAAATAAGATGTCACATGATTATAATTTGTGACTGAATTCCAGCTGGCTTCCACATTGACTTTGCTTATTGGAAAGTAAAGATCACAAAATAGGAATAACTATAATTGTAATTTATATGCTAAACAGAGACTTGAATGTTAGATTCATAGATTTCATAGACTGTTGTAATTGCAAAGTAGTTGCCAAGTTCGTGTCTTGTGATCATAAAACGGCAGGGACACTGTTGCCACTACAATTTTGAGGACTGTTTGTAAGTCTTGTTGAATTTCATTGTAACTTCAAACAAACGTAAATGTATGGTTGCTAAATGAGGACTGCGCCATATATCAGATTCTGGACTATGAAATTTGCAGATCTAAAAAAACAGATGTCTATTTCGTACACAAATTATAGGCATTTTATATATATATTTAAATTTGAAAGTCTGATGGGATCTCTATGGGGTCCTTGTTAAGGTTGACTTTTGAGTGCTTTTAAAAAGCAAGTTCTCGTTCTTTACTAGGTTACATTAGAAGAGTATTTTCCTATTAAATCAAAAAATCTGAAATAGTTAAGATCTAGCACAAAAAAAATTGGAACGTTTTCAAGCATTAAAGGTAGTAATTATCTTCTAGACTTTAAGTCCCTTTGTTATAATTCTTAGAGATTCTCTTTTTTACAGTTGGACCCACTCCTATCTTTTTTTTTTGCTTACAATTAAAATAGTATATTTTACGTTGAGAACAAGCATAAATCAAAAGAACATGAAGTTCTTAAGTTCAGTAATGTACTTCTGATTATACAAATATTGCACTCTGATTGATAATACCCTTCTGTAAGTGGTCATTTGTTTGGTATATTACTATGGTCAATATGTACTTATTTCTTAATTATGTGTATTTATCTCTCAGATTTACATCCACTGCAATTTATCAAATTTATTCCCACTTTAAGGTTTATACCAGAACCTAATTGATGTTATCCTTCCAGTGATTCCATCGGCAACCTTTTCCTCCTTCACCTCTGTTTATCTTTCTGATGCAGATAGTCTTTGATTTACTATCACAATTGGTACCAGAATTTTCATTGCTAAGCAAGGTGATTGTTACATGAGTCACAACCAATTTTACAACCTTTTCTGCTATGGTTATTAAGTGAATCACTGCACTTGTTAAGTGAATCATGTCATTAAGTGAATCTGGGTTCTGTTATTGATTTTGTTTGCCAGAAGCCCGTTTGAGAAATTGCCAGTGATTTTAACGTGACTTCAGGATACTTGCAACTGTTGTAAATACATGCTGGTTATCCAAATTTTGATCAGGTGACCTGCGACAGTCATAAGTATCAGCACCAGTCGTAGGTCACTTTTTTCAATGCCATTGTAACTTTAAACAGTTACTAAATTAATGCTTGTAAGTCAAGGAATATCTGTACAATAATTCAATTTACTCTATCTTGAGACAAGCTTTTACTTCTATATACCGTATATACTCGAGTATAAGCCGAGTTTTTCAGCACGTTTTTTGTGCTGAAAAACGCCCCCTCGGCTTATACTCGAGTCTACCCTTGCAGAGCCGACCCAGGGAGAGGGTTTTTTGCCCTCGGGAACAGCTGGGCCGGCAGGACGAGCCCAAATGCTGCCGGCATGCTTTGCCAGCTCGGCCGGCTCGTTTTGGGGCGGCGGCTGGCCTCCGGCGTTTTCTTCCGCCGCTTTTTGATGGCGGCGGCGGCGGTGGTCGGCGGAGGGGGCGGAGGGGGCGTTCGACATTTTCGCCCCCCTCTCACTCGTCCTCCTCTTGCCCGCGGTGGGGGCGGAGGGGGCGTTTGTCACGAATACATCCCAATAAAATGCAAAGGTTTCAAAGCATGTTTTGGAAAAGCAGCGAGGGATGGGGGGAGAATGCTGCCTTGAATGTGAAAAGCGTGGAAAACTCCAACTACAGTATAAAAAAACATTTGCACTCAGTACTTTTTATTTTATTTTATTTTTTGCCAAGTTTTCCCCAGGGTTTTTTTTTCCCCCTATGGAAATTGGGGAGGTGGGGAGAAAGAGGTGAAAAAGAAAAGCCTCTTGGAAAGCGGAGAAATACGGCAAGAACAAATGATTTCTCCCCCCCGCCCCTCCCGGCGCCGTCCTTCTCTCCCGCCAGTCACATGGTTCAGTTTTTTTTCAGGCTAACTATACTTTGCGTTTCACTCCCCCGAGTGAACATTGTAACCCGAGACTTGCTCGTAAACAGTGAGCAAAATTACGGTAATCTCCTCTGCCAAATCTATTCCCAAACCCTCCCCCCCCCCAACACCTCCGCTCCGCAAAGGCAAGAAATGGAAGGTGAATCCGAGGGGGGGGGAGGAGGAGGAGGAGGAGGAGAGATGGGGGCATTGCAAGCTAGGGTGGGAAGAAGGAGGAGGAAGAAGAAGGGAGGCAAAAGAAACCGACCCTCGCGCAGATCAGCAAATTAGCTTTCCTTCTCCAAACCAATTTTTTTTAAAAAAAAAACCCGTTCTACCCAGAGCAAATGGCAAATAAGCAGCCCGTTTTGAGTCTGATTATTGTTTCGCGGTGGTTGCCCTCTCTGATCTCCTTGTACATGACAAGGCACCTCTAACCCAGCGCTTTGTGTTTGTTATTGGTAATTCTCCTCTCCCTTCTTCCATTGGAGTCCTCTCCCCTTCCTTTCCGAGCAGGCGGGCGATTTACCTTCTCTGCCTCTTTTATTTTCCTGGAGGTGGAGGTGTATTCCTAAGGATGCCTTCAGTGCTGGGGAAGGAGCCGATCCATGGAGGGAGGCGGCGCTGCCGAGAAGCCGCTGCTTACAGAGAGCGAAAGAGCCAGGAGACCTTGGCATAGGTGGGCGGCTGGTGTAAGGCAGGGCAGAACCTTGACCCGCAAGGATCCCGGGAGGTGGGGGCGAAGAGAGGCAGAGAAGGAGGAGGAGGAAGGAAAAGAAAGAAAGGGGAGTGAAAATAAGAGCAGTCCGAGCAATAAATAAATATTGCTGGGCTGCTTTCCAAAAATCCTCAGCACGGAACTAAAAGTTGCAAGTGTTTTGTGAGTTCAAACAGTCCCTTCCAGACTAACACGTTTCATTAAAAGATACAAAGTTTGGTAAACTGAAGCTCGCTCTGTCCAATGCAAAAAAATCATCATCATCATATAATAATAATAATGATAATAATAATAATAATAATGATGATGATGATGATAATGATAATAATGATAATGATGATAATAATAATAATAATGATGATGATGATGATAATGATAATAATGATAATGATGATAATAATAATAATAATAATAATGATGATGATGATGATAATGATAATAATGATAATGATAATAATAATAATGATGATGATGATGATAATGATAATAATGATAATGATAATAATAATAATGATGATGATGATGATGATGATAATGATAATAATGATGATAATAATAATAATAATAATAATGATGATAATGATAATAATGATAATGATAATAATAATGATGATGATGATGATGATGATAATGATAATGATAATAATAATAATAATATTCAGCCGTGCTTCGCTTTGATGGCAGCCTGACGTAAAATGGGGGGCAGGGGGATACATACACGGTTAGGGAAAAATAACAAAACAACGTTTTGGGCTCAATTGCAGTCTTAAATTGAGGACTACCGGTACTTGCAATTTGAACCTTATTGGACACTTCATTCCTGGAGGGTTTTTAAAGAACAGACTGGACAATCCTTTGTCTGAAACAGTATAGGATCTCTTGCTTGAGGAGTGGGGACTGGACTAGAAGATCACTGTTAGTTTGGGATATGTTCAGAGCCCACACATCTGATGACATAAAAAAATTGGCAAAGTCATCTCAAGTCACTTTGGCCGTTATTCCAGGTGGGCTTACATCTGTATTGCAGCCCCTAGATGTCAGTTTAAATAAACCTTTCAAGGACCGTGCGAAGGATGTGGCATGAATGGATGACATCTGGTCAAGCTCGTCTGACAAAAGTTGGAAATCTGAGAAAGCCAGACATAGAACTAATAGCACAGTGGGTTCGTGATGCATGGGAAGATATTCCAGAGGACATGGTGCAACGTGCCTTCAAGAAATGTGGCATTAGTAATGCTATGGATGGCAGTGAAGACAGCGCATTGGATGAGTGACAGCAGTGATGATGGCGACTGTGAACTCAGTGATGACGACAACGTATATCGGATAACATCACAGAAGCTGAAGTAGCTGAAGCTCTGTTTGGTCAAACAGATGATGAGGAGGAGAACTCCAGTTTTGAGGGATTTTAGCTCTCGTTAGCTTGGTTGCTGTTACTTTTAAAGATACTGTATTTTTGATACCATATTCTTTTTGGGGACCCCCTTTTGCACTTTTATTGTTTTTCGTTCAAATAAATATTCATGTTATTTTACTTGGCTCTATCTTTATTTTTTACATTGACCAGTAGCTGCCTCATTTCCCACCCTCGGCTTATACTCGAGTCAATAGTTTTTCCCAGTTTTTATGGTAAAATTAGGTACCTCGGCTTATATTCGGATCGGCTTATACTCGAGTATATACGGTACTTATGGAAGAAAAAGGAAAAATTTTGGACTACTTCTTAACATCAAGAAAACAAAGATAATGATGATTACAGAGACACATAGGTCAGAGTACAGATAGACAATAAGACCACCGAAACAGTAAAGTAATTCATCTTCATGGATCAATGTGGTGACTGCAATCCTGAGATTAGAAGGCATATAGCACTTGGAAAAACTGCAATAACCAGCATGAATAACATCTGGAAAAATAAAGATATCAGCCTGCCAACCAAATGCAGATTATTAATGCAATAATTTTTCCAGTTGCTACTTACAGTTATTTATTTATTTATTTATTTTTATTTATTAATCATATTTATATACCGCCCTATCTCCCGAAGGACTCAGGGCGGTTTACAGGCACTTAAAAATACATAACACAAATACAATATAAAACAGTTAAAAAACTTATTCTAAAGCCCGTTATTAAAATATAAAAACAGAACCCAATTAAAATCCATAAATTTAAAATCTAGCTCAGTCCTGCACAATTAAATAGGTATGTTTTAAGCCCGCGGCGGAAGGTCCGGAGGTCCGAAAGCTGACGAAGTCCGGGGGGTAGTTCGTTCCAGAGGGTGGGAGCCCCCACAGAGAAGGCCCTTCCCCTGGGCGTCGCCAGGCGACATTGCCTCGCTGGCGGCACCCTGAGGGGGCCCTCTCTATGAGAGCGCACGGGTCGGTGAGAGGTATTCGGTAGCAGTAGGCGGTCCCGTAAATAACCCGGCCCAATGCCATGGAGCGCTTTAAAGGTGGTCACCAGAACCTTGAAGCGCACCCGGAAGGCCACAGGTAGCCAGTGCAGTCTGCGCAGGATGGGTGTCATGCGGGAGCCACGAGGGGCTCCGTCTATCACCCGCGCAGCCGCATTCTGGACTAACTGTAGCCTCCGGATGCCCTTCAAGGGGAGCCCCATGTAGAGAGCATTGCAGTAATCCAGGCGAGACGTCACGAGTGCGAATATGAAATCTGGAGTCTGAAAAAGGCAGATCGGAGAAGGATAGATGCCTTAGAACTGTGGCATTGGAAATTACTATTACTCATCCTATGGACTGCAAAAATAAAGATGTCAGGATTCCAAATAATGACCCCATTGCAAACAGAACTCCAATACTGGTTCTCAAAGAACAGTTTTATTTGGAGACATCATCTTGGCATTAACTGGTGGAAAGCCAACTCTGACGATTGCCGTCTTTCCACCTCATTAAAACGAAAATTTTCACTTTCCTCCAAACAATAAATCACATTGTCCAATCCAGGCACTGGCTGGTTGCCTGGCAACTCCTTTCCTCCACCTCCAGCCAGCCAGCAGTTGGGATGTCCTTGACCCAGGAGAGAACTAGTTTGTTTTGACAAGCCTGAAGCCATGTGGAAGAAACCCAGATAGAAAAACTATAGAAAAGGGGAAAAAATAAATAAACCCACAGCCAAGTTAGCTTCAGGATTGACAAAAGAAGTCCTAGATCAAATCTCACCAAAAATATCATTTTAAGTCAAGATTATCAAACAAAGGCTATCATACTTTGGTGATATCACGTGAACTGACTCACTCAAAAAGTCAATCAATGCTAGGAGTGATCAGTGGTAAATGGAGAAGGGATTGTCCTAGTACCTATTGAATGGACACTATAAAGTACCATATTTCCCCAAAAATAAGACATGTCCAGATAATAAGCCCAATCGGGCTTTTCAGCACATGCGATAATATAAGCCACCTCCGCAAAATGAGCCCTCCCACCAACTACTTACAGGCATGTGCAGCCAGTACCGCCATTTCCTCTGGTTCCTTGCCGTGCAACCAAAATGAGTTGAAGAGGTGAGGCTGGAGGGGGGGAAGGCGGGGACATGCCCTTCCATTCCTGTTCTTTGTGCCGGTTGAGCGGCCCAACATGTCCCACCCCACCCCAATGGCAAGAGCAGCCTGGCTGATTTCCTTCCCCACTGTCTCTTTATCGAGAGGGATGGTGGGGAAAGGGAGAAGCCCCTCTCCCCCCTCTCCCCCTCTCGCCAGGCATGACAGGGCTCCTGCCCCTCACTTAGCCACCCACTCCTTTAAGGATGCAATTTGGGGGTGGCAGGTGGGTGAGAAGCGGGACACACATCTTAACTTTCCAGCTCCATTGTTTTCCTCACTGTTGTGTCCAGGGAAACATGCTGTAAAAGAAGACTTCTTGCAGGTTCAATTAAACTTCTTGAACTCGCAAGAAGGTCTTTCTTTACAGCATGTTTCCCTGGACACAACGGCGAGGAAAGCAACGGAGCTTGAAAGGTAAGACCTGCATCCCACTTCTCGCCCATCCCACCTGCCACCTCCAAATTGCATCCCTAAGGGGGGTGGGGTGGCTAAGCGAGGGGCAGGAGCCCTGTCATGCCCGGTGGGGGGGTGGGGTAAAGAGATGGCAAGGGAAGCCATGTATCGCTCCATGCGTCTTGCTTCTCCCCCGCCTCATAAAGAGATGGTGGGGAAGGGAAGCAGCAGGGCTGCTGATGCCATTGGGGTGGGGTGGAATGTGTTGGGCCGCAAGTCGCACATCTTACCTTTTAAGCTCTGTCACTTTCGTTGCTGGGAAACACATTGTAAAAGAAGACCTTGTGAGTTCGAGATGTTTGATTGAACTCGCAAGGCCTTCTTTTACAGCGTGCTTCCCTGGATACAACAGCGAAGAACACGACAACATTGGTCATGTAAGACGCGCATCCCGGTTCTCACCCACCCTACCTGCCACCACCAAATTTCATCCCTAAAGGGGGTGGGTGCAGGGATGAAATCTAAAATTTTCCCCTACCGGTTCTGTGGGCGTGGCTTGGTGGGCATGGCAGGGGAAGGAGACTGTGAAATCTCCATTCCCACCCCACTCCAGGGGAGAATACTGCAAAATCTCCATTCCCTCCCTACTCTGGAGCCAGCCAGAGGTGGTATTTGCTGGTTCTCTGAACTCAAAATTTCCGCTACCGGTTCTCCAGAACCTGTCAGAACCTACTGGATTTCACCCCTGGATGGGTGGCTAAATGAGGGGCAGGGCAGGAGCCCTCTCATGCTTGGCAAAAGGGGGGAGAAGAGACAGCAAGGGGAGCCACGTCTCGCTCCACATGTCTCACTTCTCCCCTGCCCCACCACTCCTCTCGATAAAGAGATGGCAGGGAAGGGAAGCAGCTGTTGCCATTGGGGTGGGGTGGGACATGTTGGGTTGCTCAGCTGGCGCGAAGAACAGGGAGGGGAGATGACAGCAGTGACGGGACATCCAGTCCCACACTTGCTGCCTCCTGCACTCCCAAAATAATAAGAAACACCCCCCACCCCGATAATAATGTCAAGCCCTTATTTGGGGGGGGTCAAAAGAAAATAAGACCCTATTTTATTTTCAGGAAAACATGATAGTATGGTCCCCAACCTTTCAGCTCCATGGACTGGAAGCAGTAGCGGGGAGATGGTTTTGCGTGCACAATTTAATTTGCGCATGTTCAGATAGAGCTTTGTGCACTCACTTGCCACTTGCGTGGCCCATTTTTCAATGGACCGAGGATCAGTAGCCAGCTGTGGATCAAGGGTTAGGGAGCCCTGTTACAAAGGATGACACCGGGATGACCATGGCGGATCTGAAGGAAGGGTAAGGAGATGTGAGACAGAAGGGCATGGAGTGTGCCTGATCCAAAGAGTGCCTGATAGTTGGCCATGACTGAATGGTTGTTGACTATGACTTATTGAAGATTTCTTCCAAATTTAATAGAAGAGCATTGCATGAGAACTGTTGATGCAAAATCTGCTATGTGATTTCATCTGAGTCCTTGAAGACAATGGATCAAAAATCTTGTTTCATCTTCTGTTTGACATATAGATAAACATAGAGACTTTTACTTCTGTTCTTGGTTTAATGTGAATGCATTGACAAAACACATCCTGGAATGGGGACAAAGATTATCCATTTTCTTGAAATTCTGATGCTCATGTTTTCCAAGAGGTGATAGAATAGTCACTATTGGAAATTATATTGACTAAACTTTAACCTTTACAATTATTTTTTATATTCAGGACTAGTTACACTAACTATTAAAATTATTACTTTTGCCATGTTGAATGAAAAAAGAAAAGACTTATATCATTGCCATCTTCTATTAGATACATATTGAAATAAAGAAAATATTAAATAGCAAGGTTAAAATGCAGTGATAGAAATTGTCATATTCGGGAACCTTTATTAGTTCGTTTGTTTGTACAAATTACTCAAGATGGCAAGCATGTCCAAAACAGCTTTCCTCTTTCTATTTTCCCTACACAACAACCCAGTGTCCTGGACTGAGAGAGAATGACTGCCCAATGTCACCCAGCTGGCTTTCATGACTGTAGCGAGACTTGAACTCACACTCTCTCACTTTCTGGCTGGGTGCCTTGCTTATTCTGTTTGTTTCAGATGTTGCAGTGCTCTTATGTTCAGTGTTCTGTTGTTAAAAAGAATAGAGTTAGTGTTACAGGCTAGGAAGTCTGACCTTTTAAACCTGGTTTGTTCAATTTCTATAACACTCAGACAACTAACAAATGCCACGTTGCTTTGATTCAAACTTTTGCCTTTGTGAAAAGGCAAATAAATTAGCATTTCTGCCAAGTGTGTACATTTTCTTTTTTATCAGTGCGAACATAATCGATATAAAGATTTTTGCAAGAAATTTTATTGAAAATAATGGTTTTATAATGGTTAGATATGTAAGTGTTGTAAATGTATTTAGTTTTTGCCTCCTTCATAAAAGAAGGAAATAGGTAGATTTTTTAGATTTCTTTAGTATAGTTTAAAATTTCTTCCATTATATTTTTCCATTACTATATTCATAAAATCTTAAATAATATATGAAGATGCCTGGATACATGAGCAGTTACATTATTCTTTAATACTATAACAAATGAAGAGAATAAGCAAATAAATAAATTTTGCAATGTAAATATGTATTTACAATGCATATTTGATGTAAGCATGGAAAGAAAGTATGAAATAGGTGTATTACTAAATTTTGTATGTTACTTGTAGCTTTATATTCAAATTTTTGAAATGGAAATAATAAACTAAGAATTATGGTAATATAAATGAAAGAACTGAAAAAAGAACACTAAGTAAAGCCAAAAGTATAAAAAGGAAGAATGAAAAGAAATAGAAAGAAGTAGCTTACGATTTTCTTTACAGAATTTTAAGTACAAATACAAAATTACCTCTTTCTTTATAGTATAGTGACTGGAGAATTCTGGGACTTGAAATCTACTCTTCTTAAAGTTGCTGAGGTTGAGAAACCTACCCTATGGTTCAAAAAAAAAGCCTTTATTTATATATAATCTGTTTTATCTAAACATCAAAACCATAAATTGTAAGTTTGTTTGCATGAGTTGATGATTTAAATCTATAAAGGATCTAATCAAGGAAGCCATCATTAAAAATTTCATCATTTTCATCAATCATTCATCTACTGTAAGTAGTGCCAAATTTTTCTGCCTTTGTGCATGCAGAAACAATGTTTGTAGTTTTCAGTTTGTAGATTACACAAAAGAATTACCCAGTACAACTGGATGCTTACTGGCAGTCCTCAACTTAAACCATTAGTGATGGTTTGAAGTTATAACAGCACTGAAAAAGGTGGCACATGGGTGATTTTTAAAATTACAATCAATATTGCATCACCATAGTCACATGATCAAAATTCAAATTCTTGACAACTGGTATGTATTTATGACAATTGCACTGCCCTGGGGTCATGTCATCACCATTTGTAACCTTCCCAGCTGGCTTCTGACAAGCAAAGTCTGGCGGGAAGCCAGATTCACTTAACAACTGCATTATTCACTTCACAGCTATTGCAAAAAGATCATAAAATGGAGCACTACTCACTTGTCTTGCTTAGCAATGGAACTTTGGGGCTCCATTATGGTCCAAAGTTGAGGGCTACCTTCCTGTATTTCAGTTATTGTTTTCTGGGTGGTAGAGCTAAGATTGACCACAGTTCCTCCATTGATTGGGTCTTACAATATAATATTAAGGAGAATAGATAGAATAAACACGCAATCTGGAAAGTTGTCAAATCAAATTGTCTTGACATCTGATAAGTATTTGCTCATCAAATAATAATTTGCAGAATTACCCAAAAATCTAAATTATTTTATTTTGAAAAATATGCTTTCATAGGAAAAACTTGTCATTAGAAACCTGAATAATTAAAAAATAGGTTTTAACATGGTGCTGTGAATGTAGTCCACCCACGAGTTAACACATTTTCTGAATCTTCTTTTATTTTATCTGGATGAGTTGCTCTCTTGCCCTATGGTGAAGTCATGAAATGTGATTCTTTTCAGAAAAAAAGGAACATGAGGAGGGAAAGAAAAAGGCAGCTCAAAAAAACCAGCAGGTTGTTCTATATCAGCGGTTCTCAACCTGTGGGTCGCAACCCCGTTGGGGGTCGAATGACAATTTGCCAGGGTCGCCTAAGACCATTGGAAATATGGGAAGTATACTTGCGAATCAAAGAATCGCGCTCCAATGGTTGACTCCACAAACCAGTTGCAGGCTCTTCAAATTGCTAGCCGAATTCAGCTTCAGGCACAGTGAATTAAAAAAGAGAGAAATCTTTGCTCTGATGTCTCCCTCTCAAGCCAGCTGTAATCACTCCCAATCGCTAGCCTAATCTGGCTTCAGGTGCCATAAACTTAATAGGGGAGGAGTCTCCGCTTTAATGCCTCCATCCTCAAGGCAATCGCAAGCAGTTCAGATCGCTAGCCAATACGGCTTCAGGCGCGATAAATTCAAAACAAAAATAATTTTACGGTTGGGGTCACCACATCGTGGGGAATTGTATTAAAGGGGTCGCAGCACTATAAAGGTTGAGAACCACTGTTCTATATAGCATCTGATTAAAATTTAGACTGGGAATGTCCAAGTAGTAGAAACAGAGGGAATATCTGTTTTAAAGGACTTCTAGTTCTGAAGAATTATGTATGTAGAAAGTCTAGCCATAAATCTGCACTAAGGTTAATATCTTTCTGTGTGTGTGTGTGTGGTTTTTAAGTGTTCTGTTTTTTGAAATTTCTTTATATAAATAAGTTCAGTAATAGTGTGTACTAAAGCATTTTAGACAAGGAAATGACATTTCTTTAGAATCTTTTCTCATCTGTTACAATATCTTCCTATAGATTGTGGTAAAATAGTCTTCCCCAGTCCTCCAGATATTTTGGAGTAATTTTTTTCTCAATAAATACTCTAAGTATTGTTTTCAATATTATTGTCATTTCAGCAATAAACTGAAAATTTTGATGTTGGAAAACAATACCACTGTTTTCAGCTGATGTATTAAAATGATACTTTGTACATTAATTAGCCATCAAACATCTTGTTCATTAGTGAAGCCATTTGTATTAAGTGGGTATTTTTTATTAGAATTAGAATTCTTTATTGGCCAAATGTGATTAGACACACAGGAATTTGTCTTTGGTTCATATGCTCTCAGTGTACATAAAAAGAAAAGATACATTCGTTAAGAATCATAAGGTACAATACTTAATGATAGTCATAGGGTACAAATAAGCAGTCAAATCATACTAGGAAACAATATAAATTGTAAGGATACAGCAACAAGTTAAAGTCACACTGTCATAAGTAGGAGGCGATGGGTGATAGAAAGGATGAGAAGATTAATAGTAATAGTAATGCAGACAGTGAATAGTTTTTAACAGTATTGAGGGAATTATTTGTTTAGCAGAGTGACAACGTTCAGGAAAAAAACTGTTCTTGTGTCTAGTTGTTCTGGTGTGTCGTGCTCTATAGCATTGTTTTGAGGGTACGAGTTGAAACAATTTATGTCCAGGATGCGAGGCGTCTAAATATTTTCACATCCCTCTTTTTGACTCACGCAGTATACAGGTCCTCAATATAAGGTAGGTTGATAGTAATTGCTTTTTCTGCAGTTCTAATTATCCTCTGAAGTCTGTGTTTGTCTTGTTGGGTTGCAGAACCAAACCAGACAGTTATAGAGGTGCAGATGATGATGTGCTGGGAGATTTTTCTGTATGTGCAAGAAAATGCCTTTAATCAATGCCAGAGCATTCACTCTGCTGGAGCTGATTGACTGATCTGAAAGTGTATATGAGCCACCTTTGATGTGCAAACTGACTACAGCTGAAATAAAGAAATTCATTGACAAGCCAATGCAGGTACCATAATGGCCCTGTCATGCCCAATCAATGGAGAGATGTGTGAAACAGGTCTCAGAGGCAGCAATCAGAGTATATACATATGAGAAATGTGAGGGTTGTATTGGAGACCAAGAAGCAAGTCAGTGACTAATGTCGAAAAACGAATCAAAACAAGACTTGATGAAGCTTACTTAAACTTTTTGTAACTCAGATAATTCCTTTCTAATGTTAGTTTATGACTGCATGGATTATTTTTTGCTTAGCTAAATAAGATTCATGCAGAAAAAAAACTTTAATTTTTATAGCACAAAGTGTAATTTTGAGAAGATAAAGCTAACAGCATTTGGGTCACAAGACACCTTTGTAGGATATATGATCAGATGTGGATTTACAATACAAAGCTAAATGTTGTACAATTGCAAAAATAACAGCAGATTTGAATTTTTTGTGGGAAAACAGATATTTTTAGAACCCCTCACTGAAAAAAATTGAAAAAAATAGTTTTCACCCCTTTAAAAAACATACCCTATAAGTGCATGACACTGATTTTGTTATTTTAGATTTCTGTGTCTTCTGAATGCAGCTTTCCTTAAATAATAACCTCTGGCAGTTTTTTTTTCTTTTTTTGTGTATGTTAGAATAAATTTAGCAATAGAAAATAGAAGCTATAAGTTGTCTGAATACGTTTGACCAAAACTTAGTGATTGTGGTTTCCCTTCTAAGTTGTAAAAACAAATGGAGTGTAATTTGCCAAGATGCTCAAGAAGAAAAAATAAAAATGTTAAGCTCATGTACAGTTTGGGTAACCACTAAACATAGCAAAATTCATGGCTATTTCCTCTTGTCAGAAATCTGCAGTATTGTGTGTTATTTGTACTATGCACTGTTTTAAAAAGGCTCAGTTAATTTGAAAACATTTTGCAGATGCACTATTTTCCTTCAAAAGTGCTGGAACGATGTTACACTAGGCAGCCTGCTACTGATGTACATACATTACATAACACACCAAGGATGTGTGATTATGTGTGTGTGTGTCATACCAAATGGATGAACTTCTCTGATAAAGTTAATCTCTTTATTTTGCATCCCAAACTGTATTTCTCCCCTAAATTATTTCAAGACTCTCCACAGGATACACATTTACCACTACTGATGTCCCTCAACTGCTGATAGAGATCATAAAATTTTAGGAATAGAGAAAGTAGAGCTTGGCCTTTTAGCTTTTTGGTCAGACACTTTTTTGGGGGGGGGGAGGCAATTTGTGCCTACGTAGGTCTGATTTAAATTTAGATGACTTGCACCCATAGGAAAGCTGAATCTGTTTTAGAAATATAAAGAACGTAAATGCCTCTACAATTCAGTAATTACAATATTCTCACTTGGTTTCTATGTAACAGGGCTGTGTTAGATGTACAATGTGTATTTCTCTAGAAAAATCTACATCCATCTTTGCAGTTCTTTGTGTGCAAATACTTACACTTCAATCCTGCAATTAGAGTGGTTGTTTTTAATATAAGAATATTTTTATGGGTTGTTTTTTTTTTGTAGGACTCACTTGCCTTGCTACCATTTTGCCTATCTTAGCAAAAGCAAAGAAAGAACACTAATCAGGTATAATGTGAGACCACGCAAAAGATGGTTGTGATACTAAGGAATGGAAAAAATAATTATGTGGATGGGTTATGACAGATTCCATTGGAATATCTTTTACTAGCTGCTTTTGGAACAGTTTGGAAGACTGAGATATTTCAGTCTTCTGGAATATCTGATGTCCTCCATATTTCTGAAGGAATTTGATGTTATGATCCCTGTGAATCTGGATGTAGAATGTAAGTAAGTCTCTTACCCATTTTATGTTTCTTATATACTTATCTAATAATTCTTCTCTCTGAAATACGGTAGAATTCTTCAGTTTAGTTGAACTGATTTAGCATTTTGTACCAAGCTAAAAATTGCATTATCTTACAGTTTATAATCCACCTTCTGTACATGTCATCATTCTGTATGGATGTCAAGAATTTTGTTGCTATAAATTCTGATGATGGGCAGTTTACAAGCTCATGAGGGATAAATGTACCCGTGGCTTGGTGGCAACAGGGAATTTTCAGTCTAAGGCTAATGATATGTTGGGAAAAACCATTTGGATAAGGTAATAATTTGTTTTTCCTACTTCTAACCTTTTAAAATTTATTTTCCCTTCTCCCTGGATATTCAAATTACACGGTGGGAAGATACTTTCAATGTTAGGTCAGCTGCTTATCTTTCTGCTTAACTTTCATTTAAAAAGTGATTCACATTTGATCATATTATATCAACGCTTAATCATTGAGTGGATTGGAAAATGCTGATCAGAATTGGGTAGCTTGAATGATATAGAGTTTTATCCCTACACAAAAACTATTGGATTTTTTTTACCAAGACATAACTGGATGGTTACTATGGTGGCATTATTGGAGAATGAGAATGAAGTATGTGTAGGAGGTTGAAAAATTTGGACAGCACAGCCAGTACTTTTTCATAGAGTGAGTTCTGAAATGATTAATGCTTTCCATAATGTGCTGAAAAATATGGGGTTGGATAAAAGATATATTCTGAAGATATGAGAATTTTAAATAAAACACGCATTTAGCACTTTCCATTATCTGTAGTTAGTACTGTTAACCTCATCCCAATCTGGCAGCTTGGAGGGGAGAGAGAGAGATACAAATACAAATACAAATACAGGTACTCCTGGCCTTATGACCAGTCAAAGTTACAAAGACTGATCTCCCCAGTCACATGATCACCTTTGGATACTTGGCAACCAATCTGCATTTACAACCATTTGCAGACTCCCATAATTATGTGACTGCAACTTAAATGTTGTTTTTTTTTTTTGCCTGGAAGGAGTCATTTACTTTCAGCTTCCGGCAAAAAAAGGCTATTAGCTAAAATGGGTTTGCTTAATAGCCACACATTTACTTAACACAGCTGTGTTCTCTTAAAGACTACTGCACAAAAGGTTGTAAAATCACACGTGGTCACATGGTTAACAACAGGCATGACTTAAAACTGTAATTTCTGGATCAATTATAGTTGTAACAAGGACTACCTCTAGTAAAAATACAAACTAGGAACATTTTTCTTTGCTGAATTTTACAGCTGCTTTTTCAAAAGTTGCTTTCTTCACAAGAAAGAAAGTGATCTTTTCTTTTAAAGACTGGAAGAACTGCTGAAGTATTAATTTTAAAAAAACCTCAAGTGCACTTATTAGTCCCTTTGGGTTGTAGTATGTATTTTGCTGCTCTATTTAGTAGGTGATTTGTAATTCCAAGTCTTGGATTCACACAGGACCTGGAAAGTTGAGTAGGATATTGTTGGTTTGGCAAAGGAATTTAGTCCTGTAGATATCTTGCCTTTGAAGTTTTATTTATTTATTTATTTGTATCCCTCATTTATTATTTTTACAAATAACTTAAGACAGCAAACATATCCAACATACCTTTCTCTACAAGAACAATGCTGTGAGGTGACTTGGTTGACTTAAAGTCATCCAGCTGGCTTTCATGGCTAAGGTGGGACTTGAACACATGAATTCCTGTTTTCTGGCCTGGTGCCTTATCCGTTAGCTTAACCTGACTCTCTTATCATCCACTGATGTCCTTCATGACAGATAGATTCTCTCAACTTCTGCTGCTCTCCTTTATGACAGATGGATGGGTTTCTGAAGCCTTAATATAAGGTGCATGATTCTCACATTTGCCTCAGTGATTTGGAGTCATAGGACTTTGTTAATTCCAAAAAAATGATACTTTTTCACTTGTCTTCATAGTATTTTCTGGCCTTTGGAACCTGATCCTGTATACACTTGCAGTTCTCTTGCCCATATTTTTTCCTCCTTCCCTCTCTTCAAATCATTTTAGTCTCAATCTTTTCCTAAATTTTCAGTTTCTGAATCACTGTTTGTTTTGGTATCTTTGCATGGATGAGACATGTGGGATTGAGTTGCAGTCGTGCGGTTCTTGTTTCTTTTAAATAAGTATGTGAAACAGCTTGTCTTGGATTGTCTTTGACCACTGCATAATCTTATCATTTTTCTACTTACAGAAGCAATAGCCAGATTGGTTAAAGAGCATTCACATGTCAGATCTAGTCATTCTGTCCTGTCCCATATGTGTGTTTGATATTCTGATTTAAGGATGATAGCCTAGCTTAGTGTTTCTGAGCTGCTTGGATGCTGTTTTGATATGGTGGGCTGATAATTTCTGCCAGATGAAAGCAGTACTATAAGGAGATGGATGCTGTCATGTGGCCTTTCTGCCTCCCAAATATCCCCCAACTGCCCCTACTAATCTCTCATTCTCCCCAAAATTGTACTCCCAGACCACCAATAGTTGCTTCCCTCTTACTACTTAATTATACTTAACCCTTATAATTATAAATTCTTCTTGGGAATCTATTTGTCATGAAGGCACAGGAATGTCCATAGGAGGTGGTCAAAAAATTCAAGCTGGCAATCACAGCAGTATGACTGAAGCTCTGTTTATTTTTTAAGATGTGTTGCCCCACTGTGGCCACCAGCATGAATTTTTTTACCACAACTTAGAACAACACTACTTATTTCACTACTTATGGCAAGGAACACTTCTATATACAGGAAAGTTTCAGGACTCAAGATAGAACCTTTGGTCCTCTCCTTCCCTCTTTTGCTTTGTTTCTGTCATGTTACCAAGGTGAAAGGTGCTAATTAACACTCCGTTTTTGTTGCAGAAGTGACTCTGAAGGTTCATGTCAGTGATGCCAGCACTCATCAGCCAGTCACGGAAGCCTTTATCGAGATTTTTACCAACCAGGTTCCAATTGCTTCAGGAAACACCGGAGCAGATGGCACTGCCTTCATCAAGTTTCAGTATAAGCTGGACAGTCAGCTAATTGTTACTGCAACTAAACAAGCTTATGTGCCAAACTCTGCACCATGGAAACCTGTAAGATTGCCTGGTAAGAGATCTTTATTTTTGTTCTGAGGTAAGATTTTACTTCTAAAAAAATGGGAAGCGGCAGAGGGAGGGACAGATATAAAACTTGTTATAATTATGATGTGATTATTTTTATAGAATCATGGGTTTATCATATGTTATAATTGAACACTTTTGCACTTTTGCTAATGTGAATATGTTAAGGAATATCTTCGAATATGTTAAGAGTCCCTTTTCTTGATGAGTCCTGAGTAAAGCCATATGCTTTAGAGGATAAAGAATATAGGAGTAATTTACACAAGGTGGTGCCATTTGACTTCCCATTGTATCTTTACCCACCAGTCTTATTCCACTGGGGAATGTTGGGAGTTGAAGTCCAAACATTTTAGGAATGATAACATTGGGATAAACTTTGGGTCTACAAGCATGGAACAAAGCTTTTGCAGTAATTCTGCCTATTATTGTAGTTAAGAAATGGTGAATAATTGGATGATGTTGTTTCTGCAGCTTCTAATTAAAAATTGGCAGAAGGAATCAGTATGAGTCAAGGACACAGTAACAGATGAAGGGTGGAGAATATTTATTTCTGCAATTAGGTTAATTCCTGTTTAGGACTTTCTTAAGTAAAGAATTTGGTATTAATATTTGAGAACGGGGAGGGGAGGGCAAATTTAACTATCGCTGAAATCCAAAACTGCACTTTTGGGAAAGATGGCGTTTGTAAAGAGTGTTTCTTTTTCAAAGAAACAGTTTCTGACGATTCTCCATCAAGTTTATTAGGCATGTTGCCAGCACTCTCAATGGGAAGGAACTATTATTTTGTCCCCTGTCTCTGTTAAATGGCCAAACAAGGAAATTAAAATAGCAACAAAATAAAAAAAAAACCTATTGTGCATTTTTTAAATTTGCATTTATATCCCGCCCTTCTCCGAAGACTCAGGGCGGCTTACACTATGTCAAGCCTATTTGCCTATTCTCAGATCACTAGAAAACAATCCTGCCTATCTTGTTCTTACGATAATTATTAGGACTGTTGTTTCTATTAGTATATTTTATTACATATTTTGGAGAATGCAAAATAAAAAATTAAACTAAAATACGCAGGGATTTTACCAGCATCACAGAATTAAATTGGACTAAATTTATAAGGTAGATTTTTACCTAAAATTAGGTAAATTACATAGGTACATAATTTCATTTGGTCATTAATCAGTTTTATTTGTTAATTAGTTTCATTAATTAGTTTTATGTAAATAAATATACCGTATATATTATTATTTTAAAAACTGTGTCATTGTTAAAATCTCTGTTAATGTATAAATATCAACAGCAGTAATAAGATTGTATAAATCATTAAATAAAAATAAAAATAATTTCTGCCTCAGTAATGAAAGATCTATCCTTATTTAACAGATTATTGAAATTTAGAAAGCTATGACTGTTTATTAAGAGAACTCCACATTTGAAACGTGAGACAAACTGATACAAAGAATTATATGCCAAAAGTGGTTTCTAAGTTGAAAGGTTGAAAGGAATTCTGCGTTGGATTTAATTCTGAAATGCAAAGCTTTTCATGAGGACCCAGAGTATAGGGGGCAATATGCTGACTCTGTAAACTGCTTAGAGAGGATTGCAAAGCATTGTCAAGCGGTATATAAGTCTAACTGCCATTGCTATTTTCTGGATATTTAGCCATATTCCCACAAAATACTTAGGAACTACTTTTTCTATTAGAAAACCATTAGAACTACTAGATTTTAGAAGTGGTTTGCCATTGCTTCATTCCTAGGGCTGAGAGTGACTGGCCCAAGAGCACCCAACTGGCTTTTTGTCTGAGGGGGACTAGAACTCATGGTCTCCTGGTCTGATGCTCCAAACTGGTTCTCTTTATTAATCTTAAATCCTTAAAATATTTCTGAAAAGTAAATGTATGACAGTGAATAGCAGAATATGTTGTTACATGTTTGAGGACTGGGAATGAATAGAATAGAACAGAACAGATAAGAATAAGAACAGAACAGAGTTGGAAGAGACATTGGAGGTCTTCTAGTCCAACTCCCTGTTTAGGCAGGAAATCCTATACCATTTCAGACAAATGGTTATCCAATCTCTTCTTTAAAACATCCCTTGTTGGTGCATTCACAACTTCTGGAGGCAAGTTGTTCCACTGATGAATTGTTCCGTCTATCAGGAAATTTCTTCTTAGTTCTAGGTTGCTTCTCTCATTGATATAGTTTCCATCCATTGCTTCTTGTCCTACCCTCAGGTGCTTTGGAGAATAGCTTAATTCCCTCTTCTTTGTGGCAGCCCTTGAGATATCATAACATTGCTATCATGTCACCCCTAATCCTTCTTTTAATTAAACTAGACATACCCAATTCAAGCAACCGTTCTTTATATATTTTAGCCTCCTGTCCCTTAATCATCTTTGTTGTTCTTTTCTGCACTCTTTCTAGAGACTCAATATCTTTTTTACATTGCGACAACCAAAACTGGATGCAGTATTCCAAGTGTATGTAACTAGATGCAGTATTCCAATTTAACATCTGGAGAGTCACATGTTGATTCTATTTGGTTCACAATTAGAAAAGTATATATTCTCCAATCTAAATTCTTAGCATTGATTTTAATTTTTTTTTTCATTAAGCCATTTTGTGATTATATAATGCTTGGTACATAGGTTGAGATTGTATGCAAGAAAGAAATTTACCATAATGAAACAGCTGAAATTTGAGAAAAATCTGATTTACAGTTAAATTTGTTGATTCATCTCAAAATGTTTATTTTATACAAAAGATTAAAATACAAAGGAAAAAATTAAGAAAAATAAAACAAAACTAGACAAGAACATTAAAAATGTGAGTTAAAAACAAAACAAAATATATTTGAATAATGACAAATATATTGCAGCAATAATAGTTTTCCCTTTACTATAAACTTCTACCTGTATTTACAATCCAGTTGACCTGTCATATATTGTACACCCTCCTTGTGTTATTTTATGTATCAGAACATAGTAAAAATCATCCGGTCTTTAACAGTTGTTAAAAATAGATAAATACAATCTCAGATGAACAACAGCTCATGTCATATTACAGTGTGTCATCATTTATTTTAGAAAAAGAAACCCAAAAAAGGGAAGCCATGTCCCTACTGCTTCCATAGGTATAAAGAAGCTAATCAAATATCCTTTATCAATTGATCATCATCAAGGATGATAACCTCTACAAAAACAGAAGTTTTAGGCATTTGCTGCATCCAGCATTGAGGTGTGTGTTAATACAAAACCAAAGAATAAAGACATCAACAGTGATCTTAGAGAAACAATTGTTATTGCCCTTCAGTCTGGAAAGGTTATAATTTAAAGTCCATTATTCTGCATTGAAGAAGATTATTCAGAAATGGAAAACATTCAAAACAATTGCCAATCTTCCCAGGAATGGATGTTCCAGAAATTTACTTCAGGGTCAGACCATGCAATGCTCAGAGAAATTGCAAAAATCCAAGAGTTGCATCTCAGACTCTTCAGGCTTGAGTTAGAATGTTATATTGTAGAATTAGAAAAAGATTGAATAAATATGGTTCATTTGGAAAGGTGGCCAAGAGAAACATCTTCTCTAAAAAGAACATGGCAGCAAGGCTTAAGTTTGCAGAGTTGCATCTGATTAAATCACAAGATTTCTGAAATATTGTCTTTGGACAGTTGAGATGTTTGGCCATAAGGCAGAGTGCCGTGTTCGGTGAAAATTAAACACAGCATATTAGCACAAACTTCTCAGGGATGATGACTTGGACTTCAGTAGCCACAGGACATGAGCATCTTGCAGTCATTGAGTCAACCATGAACCCCTCTATATACAAAGTCAAATGTGAGGCCATCTTTCCAATAGCTAAAGCTTGGCCAACGTTGGGTCATGCAACAGGATAATTATCCCAAGCACGCCAGCTAATCTAGAACAGAATAACTGAAAAAGAAAAGAATCAAGGTGATGCAATGGCCCAGGCAAAGTCCAGACCTCAACGTGAGGTCTGAGATCTGTGGCAAAACCTCAAGAGAGCTGTGCATAAACAAATACCTGTGAAACCTCAATGAACTCTGAAGCAATATTATAAAGAAGAATGGCCAAAATTACTCCATAACAATGTACTTATAGTCTTTCCTTTTGTAAAATGAATATGACATGGTATATAATATGTCACATGTTATTGTTATCTGAAATTGTATTTACCTACTTTTAAGCATTGCTAAGCCAGATGGTTTTTACCATATCTGATACATAAAGCCATAAAACACAAAGAGGATGTATTTTCTTTTTCACATGACTAAGAAAAAATAGTTAACAAGTTAAGCAACAGCAAAGTTAAAAGTCAAAGCCCTTTGTTTTTATAATTTACTCATAGAAACTCTACAATAGTTTCTTAACTACTATAAATCACCTATATAGCTATCTATCTGATATCTATCTATCTATCTATCTATCTATCTATCTATCTATCTATCTATATCTGATCTGTTCAGGATCAAATACCTTTGTTTAACTCTTAATAATAAAACATTTCCTTAGGATTTTAATTGAGAAATTTTCCAAAATTGCATCTTATTTCCAAAGTTCATAAATCTCTGTTGTAAATAGCTCTGCACAGGGGTGAAATTTACTTACCTTCTGCCGACCAAACCCTTCTGTGCATGCGACCAAACCCTTCTGTGCATGCGCAGAGGGTAAAAAACAGGTTACTTCCTGGTTAAAACTAGGAATTAATGATGACTGGGCAGGTGGGCAGAGCCTCGAGCTGCCATCGCTACCGGTTCTCCAAACCACTGGCTGTCATCGCTACCAGTTCGGCCAAACCGGGAGCATTTCACCCCTGGCTGTACAGCATCTATTGTTGAAAAACAGCTTTCATCTTGTCAAGAGAATCCAGTCCATCCTTCATCTATTCCATTATGTCAGAATTTCTTTTATTCATATTCCTTTTCATATTTTCTGGCAGATCTATAATTTTCAGAGCAATTACTTACTTCTTTACATGTGGCAGCAACAGATCAAATTCCAATTCATCAAGCTGCAAATAAAATCTAACTGTATTTTCTGTTTTTGGATATCATTCTGAGTTTGGCTCAAAGTCATTGTTGCCCCATCAATTTTTTGTTTATATTTTCAAATATAATATGAAATGTTTATATTTTCAAATAAAAAAGAGAACATTCTTTTTTCAAATGCTTCCCAGAAAATTTTATCTTTATTTGGGAATATTTTAAAAAATACATTGTTCTTTCCAAGAACAAGAGAAGCAGGTAAATCATAACCCAGTGTCCACAAAAAAGATTTTTTTCCCAGAATCAAAAATATTTTTAAAAAGGGGAATTTTTCCATCAAAAGTTAAGAAATAAATATCAGAACTCTTTTGTTTTAAGAGCTAGAAAGAAGAAAATTTGTAATATAATCCTATATAAATCCATTTGGATGACTTTCTATACCAGAAAGTATATTTTCATCACAGACTTCCTTACAATGAAAATGAAAGTGGCTTGAAGTTATAATAAACAGGAAAAGAACAGGAAAAAAAGTTGTAAAAGTCCAGCAAGGAGTTATAACATAGGTCAACAATCAGCTCGTTGTAAAGCTAAAAATATTAACGCTTTAAAAAGTGCAATTAAAATTCATGCGTTCTTAGGAAAAATGAACAGCTGAAGGGAAAAGGTTGTAGGAGACTCAACCTTCTAATCATTCCTTACCAAGAATTGTGGTCTTCAAGATCCTCTCTTCTCCAGGCGCATGATCGTCCGAAGGTCATCTTGGACCCTTCTGAGTCTCCCCTTCATAAAACATGGAACAAAGCCTCTAAGTTTTGGCGGCATAAATTTGTTATTGTTTGATAGCATTTTTGAAAGTTAAATGTGTTATAGAGTATCTTAAGAGAAAAACCCATTTCTATAAATTGGTGAAATTAAATATCTTTGCTTGCTATTTCAAATAGCAATGTCACTTAAGTTTTCTTCCTACCTTGCTGAGAAGGTTTGCAAATTTACAAATATCCTTCCTCTGAAAAAAGCTTGACATTGCAGATCATTTTAAATAGCATTGATGAGAGCTATACATCACTGTGGATTAGAAGGCAAAAAATGCACATGAATGTCCACACAAACTATCTGCAGCTCCTTAAAGCAGCTATGTTATACTTAGAATACATTAGCTACTTAAGGAATTCATATATTTATTACATTTATTGAACAAACTCATCTTCCAGAATAAAAGTTACAATCATCAAAACTACAGCATAATTTAAAAAATAAGCCCAGTAAATTTTATATGTATCGATCACATCGTGCTAGTTCCATCAACAATTGTAAACAGATGCTGCCCATGTGGTTAGAGAAGCATCTTTTTATCTTCAAATATTTGACAAGGTTTTATATGTTTGTCACTAAGATTATAAATCCTTCAATAATGATTGAGAAAAAAAAGTTCACATGTGGTATAACTTTTCTGAAATACTCATTAGTTTCTCCATGAATTGCCACTTTAAGCTTAACGTTTGCCCCTAAATGTCTTTACCACTACTTGTTTAAACAACAGTATATATTATTTGGTATATATTATCATCTGATGAACATATATATATGGGTCTTGGCATATTCGGGTCTTTTCCCGTGTAAGGTTGAGAGTATCTGGGCGATGTTTTGACGAGGTCTCACTCATCATCTTCAGGCTGGTGCTTTCGGCTTCGTGCTTGTGCGAGCAAAGCATGGTTGGAGCTGCCGTCTCTCTATAAATACTCATCGAAACGTCGCCAAGATACTGTCAACCTTACACAGGAAAAGACCCGAATACACCAAGACCTACATACCTATACCCGTGAAAACTACAAAAACAAACATACACACACACACACACACACACACACACGCATACACACACACACACACACACACATTGTCTAGAAAGAATATTTGTGTTAATAAATATTTAATTAGTTGCTCCCCCATCCCACTGGAATACTGCAATTAACCTTTTTTTTTAATACAGTGTTTTCTTCGCTGAGCCTTGGCCTTCTTCCTGAGCGGTCAGCTACTCTGATGGTGTATGAAGATGTTGTCCAGATAGTCTCAGGATTTCAAGGTACGGTTGCATATAGTGATGCTTCTTTATGTTGTCCAGAAAAGAAAGAAGTATTATTTATAATGCATCTTATAGCTCAGTTTTATGGCTTTTAATTTCTTTCTATTATATGATGGAGAACCTGAGCACGTTAGCTAATTCACCTTCTTTGTGCAGTACCTGGAGAAGTCTTAAAGGGAGAAGATCTGTGGGATTGGCCCTATTTGATCTTGGTACAATCAAGGGCTTTCTAATTACAGGAGTACTGCAAGTTCCCCAATGTGAAACACCAGCAGAGACAGTGAAGTCAGCTGGTTCTTCTTCTCTCTAATCTGTAGAGGACCTTTTTTTATATGTATGTGTTATACATATAAATATAATATATATAATTTATAATCACATATATAATTTTATTGTATTTTTAAAAAAGAAAAATACAACATATACACAAGAAAACAGTAATGTACAAACATCTAGCTTAATTACAGCATGTAAAATTCTACCTAATAACTTACCTATGCTTGCAAAGTATTGTGAAATCTGTGCTCAAGGAAAATGTGTTTTTAATTAATTAATTAATGATAATTGATTGTTCAGTCATGTGAAGGATTTATTGTTAGGGTTCCGACCGATGTCCTAATAAAAGCAGGAGCTTCAAGCCAGTTTTCAAGAAAAATCCAGTTGTTTATTAAGAGCACCATGTTGGCATGGACCTAGTGAAGCCAGCTCTGACCCCACTCAATTTGTGCGTCACCTCTGATCCTGTTTCTCCCTCCCCCCCAAGGTGTGTTATCAGTCACATTCCCCAACAAAGCAATTTCATGGGTCGTAGAAATCATTCCCTCCGGCGATTACTGGTTTCTGTGGAGATGGCCTTGACTTTGGCCAGCGAGGAGTATGTTGTTTTGACTGAAGTGCAAATTCCTTGAAGCAGCTCTGAAGCTCAATTTCCAATCCCCCTGCCTATGACAACTTGGGAGCAGGTTAGAGAAGCTTTGCAAGTTGACATTCAGCTTCCCTCATTTCCTGAAGGCAACCTGTGCAAAGCAAAAATAGTTTGAATACAGGTATAAATTTTAGGGGTATGATCCCACGCAGGCTTTGTCATGTTCCTTTCATGGAATTTAGCTATTAGGCAATCAGCTTGGATGTTTCTGCTCTTTACCCAGGGTGCCTCTGATAGAGGGTAGCCTGTCCACTTGATTAAGTATTGGAGTTTCCCGCTATTCCACCTAGAGTCAAGGATACATTGTACCTTATAATGGGTTTGGCCCCCTATGACCAATGTGTCCAGGGGCTCATGAGATAGTGGTCTCAGAGCTGACCTGACCAAGGATTATAAGAGGCTGCTGTGGAATACCAAGTGTATTTTCCCCAGCAGTCAGGGCAATTGCACTGTGACCGGGTTGATAATCTTCACTATGGGGAATGGCCCCATGAATTTAGTCCCAGCTTCTTGCTGGGTAGTTTCAACCTTAAGTGTTTTGTGGAGAGGTAAACCTTCTCTCCCAATACGAAAGTGGGGGCCCACTGTGGAGCCCAGTGTTTGTCTGCCTGCTGCTTATAGGTCTGTGCTGCCTTAGCTAGCACTTCATTGACATTTTCCCATGCTGCTTTTAGCGTCAACAGCCAATCCATCAAACTGACCAGGGAAGGTGGTTCCCTTGGGTATTCTGGCATTGGGACAAAGTCCATACTGCTTAGTACCTTATATGAGGTCAGTCCCATGCTACTGTGAACAGCGTTATTGTACGCGACCTTGGGGAATGGCAGAAGATCTGCCCAATTGGACTGTTGGTAGTTCATGTAACACCTCAAGTACTGTTCTACCGTGGCATTCAATCTCTCTGCCATCCCTCACCCTGTCGGTACTCAGATGAAAGGCCAAGCTAAGGCCTTGGGACGACCCAGTGGACCCAGGAACTCCCTCCAGAACGTAGCTGTGAACTGGACCCCTCTGTTCAAGATGATTCTATGCGGTACTCCATGCATGCAGTAGATGTGCCTCAGGAAGAGTGAACCGAGGGTAGTCCGCTGCAGGGTATGAAGTGTTCCTGCTTGGAAAATAAGTCAATTACAATCCAGATCACTGTGTTCCCCCCGCTCTTTGGCAACTCCACTATAAGGTCCATTGTGATTTCCTCCCATGGTCTTGTCAGCTCTGCCACCTGTTGCAGCAGTCGGGGCGTGGTGGGTTTCCTGGTCTCTTTTTCATGGTGGCGCAGACGGTGCAACTTTTTACATAACTATCCACGTCTTTCATCATGTCAGGCCACCAGAATTGTCTCCACACTAAGTGTAAAGTCTTTAGGAATCCAAAGTGACCTGCCTATTTGACCTCATGGCTTCTCTGGAGGATTAACGTACATAGGGACTCGGGGACATAGAGTTTCGCCCCCTTCCATGCTAGGTCCTCTCTTTTTGTCAAGATGTGTTAGTTGTCACGAAACCAAGAGTCTGTTCCCAGTTTGGTTTTGAGTTTCGCGGTTAAATTGCTTGCACGTTGGCCTTATTGGTCACAGCATTGGCGGGTGGTCACTTAGGCTGCAGCTTGAGTAGGGGGGTGATGCCATCTACTATGTCCTCCTGCCCGCATTTGTATTGGGGCATTCGGGAGAGGGTGTCTGCTAGGAAATTCCTCCCCCGGGATGTGTTTTAGCACAAAGTCAAATCAGTTGAAGTACTGAGCCCAGCAGACTTGCTTTGGCAACAGTTTCTGCAGGGTCCTAAGGGCCTCCAGATTCTTGTTGTCAGTCCAGACTTTAAACGGTTTCTCCCCTACTTCCAAGAGGTGGTGCCAGGTTAGTAGTGCCCATCATATTGCAAAAGCCTCTTTTTCCCATGCGGCCCATCACCTTTCCATATCAGTGAGATTACGGGAGGTGTAGGCGTAAGGTTGTAGTTTTCCCTGGTCATTTTTTTGGAGTAGCACTGCTCCTAATGCCATGTCACTGGCATCTATTTGGATGATGAAGGATTGCTTGGCGTCAAAGTGTTTCAGGTTCTTTTGCAAAAAATTCTTTTAGTATTTCAAATGTCTTTTGGCAGGTTAGGTTCCACTGTAGGGGTTGTTCCAGGTGGGGCTTCATCCCCGGGCTCTCTGTCTTTAGGAGGTCTGTCATGGGTTTGACATTCTTCACAAAGGAGGGGATGAATTGCCTGTAAAAGTTTGTGAATCCCAGGAAGCTTGTACTTTGGCTGGGTCCATCTCTATCCCCTCATTTGACATTCAATAGCCCAGCTGAGCACGATGAAATTCGCATTTTGACAGCTTGAGTTTGCCATTAGGAGCTTTTTCAGTACCTGGCAGACTAGGGATATCTGGTCCTCCATGGTCTCAATGAAGATGAGAATGTTGTTTATTAACTGCATGAACACTGCCAGGGGGCCCTGAAGCCCGAAAGGCATTTCTTTGAATTGGAAGCTCCCTAGGGGTCAGTTGAACACTGTTTTCCATTCGTCTCCCTCCCTGATACAGATTTGGTAATTTGCTTATCTGAGGTCTAGTTTAGTAAAGACCTTTTCCTTGGCTAGGTGGTACAGCATGTCCCTCATGGGGGGGGGGTAATAGGTTCTACACACATACACAGTTTATCCCCCTAAAATCTACACATAATTTCATAGTTCCATCTTTTTTCTCTTTAAATAGGACTAGAGCTGTGACTCATGGCTTGGCCGGCTCAATGAACCCCCTTACTAGGTTCTTGTCTATGTATTTGTGCACTTCTTGCATTTCCCAGGGCGCCATGGCATACAGTTTGCATTTGGGAAGCTTGGCTTCTGGGGATGGTTTCGATGGCACCGTTACACGGTGTGGGGAGGGTAGAACATTGCACTCAGTTTTGCTGAACTTGATATTCTCTAGGGATCTGTTCAGCCTCTAGAGTTGGTTCAGAGGTGGCTCCCAGTTGTTCTGGTGGGACTCTAGGGGGAGCTTCCTGTGTGTGCAATGTCTCTATTTGCAGGTGAGGGGGGGTTGAGGCCCCCTTGCTATCCTCTGCCTCCAGTTGCCCTCTTGTCACCAGATAGTCGGACCCCACTTGTCTAGCCAAGAGAGCCTAATATGATCATCTCTGTCATTTTGGGAGCTATTATGAATCAAATTGATTCCCAGTGGTCTGCTAGCTCTAGCCTCAGTGGTTCGGTCAGGTAGATGGCATGGGCTCCCCCCAGTAGGGATCCGTCGACCTGCTCGAACCTAATTGGGTGGGCCAGTCTTTTCGCTCTGATTCCCAGTTTCAGGACTGTGGGTAAATTAATCAAACATCTAGTGCAGCCTGAGTCTATTAGGACTTGAAAAGTGCCCTGGGTCCCTGTTTTGGGGGCTGTGAGATGTATCGGAAAGACAAAAGGGTGGATGGGTTCACTCACTACTGGGTCATTTTCACCCACATCCTTGTTGTCATAAGGTTCCAGCAATTGGTCATCGTTAGCTGGAGTTCCCCCCTCTTCTGCTGGATGCGGAGGGACCTCTACAGCCTGGAGGGCTTTTCGGGGTTTGTCGGCAGCACGCCTGGTTGATTTGCTTGTCCAGGATTTCTCTGAAGAAATGAATTAGTAGCCGCTCTGACCACAGTGATAGCTTCCCCATGAGCCTTCTTAAGTCACAGATGTGTTCTTTAATGGGTCACCCTATCTGCTTTAAATTCTGAAACTCATCCTCCGTATATTGATTCTCCCCCACGTCTTCGAATCTGGTCTCTAATCCCTCTGCCATGGTGGCCTGAGTTTCTTTCCACACACCCCAAGTATCAGGGAGCAGGTGGAGAGTCTGGGGCTCAGGAATCCCAGTCATTTTGGTTAGTTTTGGCAGAACTGGCTTTCTGTCAGGGTTCCGACCAATGCCCTAATAAAAGCAGGAGCCTCAAGCCAGTTTTCAAGAAAAATCCAGTTGTTTATTAGGAGTGCCATGTTAGCATGGACCTAGTGAAGCCAGTTCTGACCCCACTCAGTTCATGCCTTACCTCTGACACTTTTCCCCCCTCCCACCAAGGTGTGCCTCAGGCACATTCCCCAATGAAGCAATTTCACAGGTTGTAGAAGTCACTTCCTCCAGCTGTTACTGGTTTCTGTGGAGATGGCCTTGACTTTGGCTGGCTAGGATGTGCGTTGTTTTGACTGAGGTGCAAATTCCTAGATGCAGCTGTGAGGCTTGATTCCCCATCCCACTGCCTATCGCAATTTGGGAGCTGGTTAGGGAAGCTTCACGAGTTGACAGTCATATACAAGAATCAGGTTTAAATAATGTTACATTTATCCAAGGTAAGATTAGTGACATTAACAATGTTTTGCTAATATAATATCTGTAACAAAATGGAGAAAAATAATAAACTCTCCTTATAGTTGAATTCAAATTATGGTGACTGCATGGAAGTGTCCTCAAATTTTTCCTGGCAATGATTCCAGCACGTTGTGTTCATAAATGTATTTAATTTGTATACTGCCAAATCAATAGAGACTCTGGGTACTATACAAAACAATCAACAGGAAAATTGACTGATAAACATTGAAATGGTGAATAACAAAAGGAACTATTACTCAACATTTCAGAATGGTGCAGGCAGTGATATTCCCTGTGTCACTTTACAAAAACAAACATTGGACATGGTTAGAGAGAATATTGATGCTGTTGAACTTTGGTGTTGGAGAAGATTCTGAAAATATACATAACCAAGGAAACAAACAAAAGAATTAACAAACAAATCAATCTAGAATTCTCCTAAGGAATTCTTAAAGAATAAATGATCATGGTCAAGTTATATATTGGACACATTATACGAAGACTGAGCACTCTGGAGAAGGCCCAGCAGCAAAGTGGATGAACTCAATAATGTGGTGATGAGTGCATTGTAATATCAATTTGGGAACAGAGAAAGATTATCTGTATGATTGCTAAAAATCAACCTCAGTTTGATGGCGCGTAAACAATGAAATCAACATTTCAAACATACAACATAATTGCAATGATAGTGATAGGGACAGTCAAATGAGTCATTATAAAACCGATGAATTAACATAAACCAATTAAATCATGTAAAATAAAGTCAAAGGAAAATTTTGTGCATCTTCCTTGTGGAAGTCTTTTCAACTTGCCAGTCTATCCTATAGCAAGACTGGTCTCCTGTGAAAATGTTAACTGGGGCTGATTCTGCTTTGAGTATCATCCAAGCTCAGCTAGGTGCTGACACCTTATGTGATCAGAGGAAAACATTCCTTGCAGCCTTAAAGCACAGAAAAGTATTCATTGAAAGGACAATTACTTTTATAAATGATAATTAAATTATCTCATCCAGATGAAGGTAATTTATTCCATATAGATCCAGCTTTAAATGGCTGTCACAGTCTTATATTTCTCATCTACAGAGATTATTTTTAAATGTCTTATTGTTGATTTCTGAATAGATTATTAAGTGGTGTTCTATTTGTACTGATGGCAGAATAGAATTTGGGGTAAAATCTTTGTCCATGTATTTTAGAAAGCAAAATTTTAGTGGGCTGGTTATGGATGGACCGACATGGACAGACAGTTGATCAGTCTTCCAATATATCAAAATATAAACCAAAAATCTAATTTCAGAGTAAAATAGATAAACTACACTAATATAATACTTTGTGATATATACATGGGATCAACATTCAGAAAAGCACATCACCTTTACAGGTGCCCCAATCTGTTTGATGTAATGGGCTCTTAGTTCAACCTTTTTTAACTATAAACATAGCAGTCTGCTCATGATGTATAGGTCAGAACCCAGGAGGAAATGGGCAATTCAGCAATTCAGATCACAGTAAAGTTTTCTTTCAAGTAGGTATGTTAACTGTCTAAGCGCAAGTTAATCAAAAGAAATATGAACAATGTCTTCAGTGGCTAGGGCAATGTATATACACATCCTCTTGTGATATGGCAGGAGATTGAAGTGTCCATATTTGGCCATGGAATCCAGCATTTCCAATCTGATTCTAGAATAGCCCCTCCATGAGAATTGTGTCCATCTCTTTGACAGGTATTTCTCAAACTGAAAAGTAGTTTTGTTTTTAGGTAACCAACAAAAGTTCTATTTGTTTCCAGTAACTCCATGTCAGTTTTAGCACTGATGTCTAGGACTTTCTTTTTAAAATTTTCTTTTCCTGGGAGGAATTGAGAGTAAATACTGTGAGGAAAACCCATGCTGTACTATAATTTTGATAAGGCAGCTAATCCAGGAATTGGATTCAGTCATATTTATCTGTCCTACTAAACATATTTTTTTTATTAAAAAGTTTTACAAAGTTTTTGCAAATTCTCCCTCCACCCCTCCCTCCACCTCTCCCCCCTCCCCCCTTTCCCAATCCCCCCACACACACATCTGGACTTCCCCGAGCAAAATACAGGATATAACATTTAACAATCATAAACTAGACTAAACTAACTATCCATAGACTCCTCTCCCTCCCTTGGAACCTTAACTCCCTTTTTATATATATAAAAAAAAGAGTACAAGTACAATTCTTACATTCTATTCATTCATAAGCTATTTGATACTTCTTAGTCTGATACTTATTTTGAATATAATCAATCCATCTTCTCCATTCCAATATGTATCTTTCTTGTAAATAGTCTTTCAAATACACTGACATTTTTGCCATCTCTGCTAAGTTTGCTATTTTTAATGTCCATTCTTGATTGGAAGCAATTGTTCCTTCTTCCAGTATTGCGCTACCAATAGTCTAGCTGCTGATATTAAATTTAAAATCAGTTTACTCTCTATTACCGTACAATCCGTAATTATACCCAATAAAAACAACTGCGGAGTAAACTTTATCTTCTTTTTCAAAATATTTTGCATAATCCACCAAATTTTTATCCAAAATGATTTGATTTTTTTACATGTCCACCATATATGATAATAAGTAGCATCATCACAATCACATCTCCAACATTTAGCTTGCAAGTTTGGATACATGCACGCTAGTTTTTTAGGATCTAAATGCCATCTATAAAACATTTTGTAAAAAATTTCTCTTAAATTTTGTGCTTGTGTAAATTTAACATTTCTAACCCAAATTTTCTCCCAAGTTTCCATCATTATAGGTTCCTGTATATTTTGTGCCCATTTTATCATACAGTCCTTAACTAATTCCGTTTCTGAATCTATTTCTATTAATGCATTATACAACCTTTTAATATGTGATTGACTTTGATCTCTAATTTGTTTTACCAAGTTTTCCTCGTTTTGCATGATACCAATTTTCTGGTCTTCTTTCCATCTAGCTTGCACCTGTCCATACTGAAACCAAGTATGAATTATCCTTTCCTCTTTCATTAAAGATTTCAATTGTAGTTTACCCTTTTCCATAAAAAGAAGCTCTTTATAAGTAACCACCTCCTGTTTTTGTTCTGTACTTATATTCTCCATCGCATGTCTGGGAATTGCCCATATGGGTAATTTATAATCTAACTTGTATTGATACTTTTTCCAAACCCGCAACAAAGCATTTCTAAGTATGAGTTTTGAAAATTTGATCCACTTTCTTATCATATAGTAAATAAGCATGCCATCCATATAGCAAATCATAACCTTCTGTATTTAATATTCTTTCTTCTGTTGAATTAAACCAATCACTAATTAATTATAGGGCAGCTGCTTCATAGTATAATCTTAAATTAGGCATTTTGAGACCCCCTCTTTCACGTGTATCCTGTATTATTTTTAACTTTATTCTTGGTCTTTTATCCACCCATATAAAATTATTAATTCCTTTCTGCAATTCCTTCAAATTTGCATCTTTTTTAAGTATTCGTATCATTTGAAACAAAAATAAAAACCTGGGCAAAACATCTATTTTTATTACTGCTATTCTTCTCAATAAAGATAATTGTAACTTTTTCCAGTTCTCCATTTCCTTCTGCACTTTTTGCCATAACACTTCATAATTATTTTTATATAATTTCACATTTGAAGCTGTGATATATACTCCTAGATATTTAACCTTTTTTACTATTTCAAATCCCGTTATTCTTTCTAATTCTTTTTGATATATAGTCATATTTTTAGTTATTATTTTTGTCTTTTGTTGATTTACTTTAAATCTAGATACCTTCCCATATTGATTAATTATATCCATCAAGTATATAACCGATTGTGTTGGTTGGCATAAAGTAACAACCAAGTCATCTGCAAATGCTCTTAATCTATAATCTTGGTGTCTAATTTTAATTCCCTTTATTTTATTTGACCCACGTATTTTATTCAATAAAAGTTCTAAAGTTAAAATAAACAACAATGGAGACAAAGGACATCCCTGCCTTGTCCCTTTTTCAATTCTAAAAACTTCTGTTAAACTACCATTAACTATTATTTGTGCTGTTTGTCCGTGATATATTGCTCTAATTGCTTGTATAAAGTATTCCCCAAACTGCATCTTTTCTATTATTTTAAATAAAAATTGCCAGTTCAATCAATCAAATGCCTTCTCCGCATCCAAGAAGAAGACGGCTGCCAGGACTTGGTTGTTTCTTTCCAAATATTCCAATAAATTTACAATTTGTCTTGCATTATTTCTCATTTGTCTCCCTTTTATAAATCTTGATTGATCATTATGAATCCTTTGTTGCATAACTAACATTAATCTATTTGCTAATATTTTAGCAAAAATCTTGTAATCAGTATTCAAAAGTGATATTGGTCTATAGTTTTCTGGTTTACTACAATCTTGATCCTCCTTTGGTATCAATGAAATAAAGCCGTTCTCCAGGAAGGAGGTACATCTCCTCCAGATTGAATTTTACTAAATAAATCCTTGAGCAGTTCCACCATCTCAAGCTGTAAATTTTTATAATAGACAGCAGTTAATCCATCTGTTCCTGGAGCTGATTCAGTTCTTCCCTTTGTTCTGGTGTAAGTTCACCAGTATTCTCTTCCTGTAAATATTTATCTATATCTATATCTACTAAACATATTTTGAGTAGTCTATCAAGAACCGTGTTTCCCCGAAAATATGACATGTCCCAAAAATAAGGACAAGCCTGATTTTTGGGGTTGGCCTAAATATACTCTGCCCTCCAAAAATAAGCCCTAGTGAAGGGATGGGCATGGCCAGCACAGAATACAGCCCTTCCCTTCCCCAGTCATCTCAGGGCATTTTGGCCCCTTAGTTGGATTAGCTGAGCCGTTCCGGCCACCATTCATGAAACAGCTGATTTGCGGGTGCTGATTTCAGGCTGCCACCTCCAGCAAACACAATTGCGGCTACAAAAGAAGCCGGAGGCCATGCGACGCACCCCACATGCCTCGTGCCCTCGTTAAGTAACGGTGACAGTCACAGCAGGCAATTCTGTCCACAGAACAGGAAAGGAAGGCATGGAAATCCATACACCTGGGATATCGGAAGAAGCCCTGCAAGGAGACACCTCTACCAATGTGCAGGAAATCTCCCTCCCACACACTCCTGCAGATCATCCTTTCAAAGAGGTGTTTCGATAGGACGAAGAGGTGGCTGGAGGCAGAGTTTGCATCGGGTTGGGCTTTCTTCACAAGGGGGATGATCTGGGAAGCGAGAGATTTAGGAAGCCTGGGCTGACGTGGGGCAGTTTCTCCAGCGAAGCATCTAATTTATCCCCAGGGGTGAGCATCTTGTGGGCTGGCCGGAGAGGAAGCGTCTTCAATGAACTTCATTCTGTTTGTCTGTGTCTCTGCAGACTGCAGCATCAGCAGAATCTCCAATCAGAAAGGAGGAAGAAGGAGCCCTGCAAGAAGACGCTGCTGATGCTGCCACCTGCAGAGATATAGACAAATAGAGCAAAGTTCATTGAAGACACTCCCTCTCTGCCCCCCCCCCCCATTTTCAAGCCATTCGCAAAAAAACACCCCATTCTGAGCCTTCAGCATATTCCAGGTTGCAACATTGAAGGCTCTGAATGGGGCATTTTTGTTAACGACTTGAAAATGGCAGGGGGGATTTTCCTGCTTCTCAACCTGTTCTGAAGGAAAGTGTGTGTGTGTGTGTGAGAGAGAGAGAGAGAGAGAGAGAGATCCCTAACCCTATCCCCACCCCTTCCAAGGCAGCCACATCCCCCCATTAACCTGCTTTCCTGCTCCATTCTCCACTGCCAGGTACAGGGCAAGAAAGGTAGTCTGTGGAACTACTTCCAACTTTGCAAGATCTTTTTTTTTTGGAAGAAGTTGGAAGGTCTGAATTTCTGGGTTTTTTTTTACCATGGTTGTGCAGACTACTTTTCTTGTCCTACATGTGCAGTGGAGAACAGAGGTGGAAAGCAGCTTAGTGAAGGAATGTGGCTGCCTTGGAGGGGGTGGGGGGGACGTAGGACATGTGTGTGTGTGTGTGTGTGTGTGTGTGTGTGTGTGTGTGTGTGTGTGAGAGAGAGAGAGAGAGAGAGAGAGAGAGAGAGAGAGAGAGAGAGATCCAATCCAACCTTCAAGAGTTACCATATACTAGGGCTGGCAGCGGTGTGCTCTGTCTCTCTCACAAACACACAGAGGTTCACGGGATGCCTTCCAGGCAACGCTTCTCGGCCACCCTGCTGGGCTGCTCCTGCCTGGCATGGGATGAGTCGGCCAAGATCTATGACCTCTAGAGTGCCTCCCCCTCACTGCCAGCCTGTCAAGGCTCTTTGCCAGCGGCCACTGGTGGAGCCAAGCTGCTTCATCTGCTGCCACTTTCATGCTGCTGAGGACTTCCTGCAGGTCTACTTGGTGCTGCAGGCTCTAGGCTACAAGCTGAGCCCAGCGCTCTTCAGGGCCTGGCGGACACTAGCGCTTATGCTGGTTGTGCGAGGCGGTGTGGGCGGCACAGCTCCACCGGCAGCAGGGGCAGTCGGGGAGTCATAGATCTGGGACGACTCGCCCTGCACTAGGCAGGAGCAGCCCAGCCAGATAGTCAAAAGCAGTGCTGACAGGAGGGGGAAGATCCCCCATGAGGCCAAAGCAGCACAGTCAGCTGTTCAGTGGCCGGCCAGAAGCAAGTCCAGCAAGCAGGGCCGGCGGAGAATTTGGATCATTGTGGCCGCAGGCAAGCAGGTGGTGGGACGGAGAGGGTGGGGCTAGTGGCCTTGCTGCACCTCAAAAATAATAACACCTCCCCAAAAATAAGGCCAAGCCCTTATTTGGGGGGGGGGTCAAAAGAAAATAAGACCCTGTCTTATTTTTGAGGAACACGATAAGATAGCTTTTGTAAGGCCCAACAGTTATGATGCAGATTTCCAAAAATCACCAAGAAAAGTAAGGGGAATTATTGCTTTTTTATTGTTTTTATATTGTGTTTTTATTCTTGTGAAACACCCAGAGAGTGAGTCAGATGGCCATATAAATTTTCTTAAATAAATAAATAAAATCTGCGCCAAAGGTAGCACTGAGACTACTTTTGCCCTGAATACTTTCAGTATAGGGCACAAAGTACCTGACTAATTGTAATTAAATTCTTTATATAATCTTTCAGTCCTTTCCTCTGCCTTGCCAAACTCTTAAAATGATTTATCCTTGATCCTGTGTTGGTAAAAAACATTGCTAAATAAGTACAATAATTCATTTAGTCAATAGGCATCCCATTTATCTGCCTGTTATATTTCATGCTTAGGTAAAGGTTTCCCTTGTCCAGTCATGTCTGTAGGGGGTGGTGCTCACCCATGTTTCTTAGCCAAAGAAGCCAGAGTCATCTGAAGACACTTCCATGATCATCTGGCCAGCATGATTGTATGGAATCTGTTAACTTCCCACCAAAGTGATATCTGTTTATCAACTTGAATTTGCATGCTTTCAAACTGTTAGGTGGGGACAGGAGCTGGGGCAAATAACAGGAGCTTACTTGTTGCACATAAAAATAGTATATTTCATGCTACTTTTACTAATTATCCTCATTTTAGATTTGGCTTATTAATGTTTATAAAAATAATAGCATAGCTTTCACAACAGTCTAGTCAGGCTTAATTGTGACTGTGCCTTTAGAACTGTATTATCAGCATATGAAAGGATATTACTAAATTTATCATGGATCTTTGGCATATCAGTGTCTGAAGTATATAGGAATCCTGTAATATCAGTGGCATAGAGGTTAAAAAGTTTTAGTTAGAAGACAGCCCTGTCTGACATCATTATGGGTAGATATACCCTTAGTTACATTACATGTGTTTCAAATGAGTATTTGAGTAAAATCTGGGTTCCTTATTTAGGTTGGCCAATTTCTTCCACAGTGTTTCCCTGAAAATAAGACCTATCCCAAAAATACTCCTAGCTCGATTTGCACCTAATATAATATGCCTAATATAAGCCTTACCCCCCCCCCCCAAATAAGACCTAGTTAACACCCCACCCACTCTGTCCCACCATCTGGTTGTACTAGGTGAGGTGCATGCATAAAAATCAAGCTAGGGTGGGGATGGAGGAGTGGAGCTGCCCCACATGCCCCCTATTCACCTATCTTGGGACCACTGCAGACAGGCTTCCCAAGCCCCGTCACCTGTCGCACTGCTACTGGATTTCTTCTGTGGCCGCTTGTGGCTGGACACCACATGGCACATCGTGCTGGTGCCGTCGCTCATGGCCAGATGCCACGTGACATGTTGCACCAGCACTCGTATGCACAGCAATACAGTACACCATGTGGCCTCCTGCCACGAGCGGCGGCACCAGCATGATGTGCCATGTGGCATCCAGCCGCAAGCAGCCACAGAAAACAGGCAACGGCACAACAGTTGTCAGGGCGTGGGATGTCTGGCTGCGGCTGTCCTAAGGTAAGCAGATACTGGGCGTGTGGGGCAGCTCCATCCCCCACCCCTGCCCAAAAGTTGTCATCTGCTATTCCACACTTTCTTTATATTAGTGATCATATAATTGTAGCTATTAAAAGAATCCAAGTTTAGAAATAATCTAATGAAAATCTGCTGGAGTTCCTACTGTTATTTCCTGATTACATTAACTCTTGATAGGATTTTAAAGAATTGGTTATCATTTAAACATGTTAACTGAATATCTGCATTAAATTTGCTTGAAAATGAAATCTGAAAAATAGGTGTGTGTAGGGGGGAAGTATATATTATTGAGAGGGATTTCCTCACACCACAGCACTATGCTTCAGATTTGCTTTCTATACTTTGCTGGATTATAATTTTCCTTGTTTGTATTGCGGCCAAGGGTACTGGAGTTTTAGTCCAGATATGCTTGGAAGGTCCATGGTAGGGAAGGCTGACATACATTTTAAATAGTCTATCATCATCTATACACATTTTCTTTCGTGATTGTACAAATTAATCTGTGACTGTCTCTCAATTGCTTGAAAACTTTAAAACAGTGTTTTCAAACTTGTTAACTTTAAGATATGTGGAACTTTAAGAATTCCTCAATCAGCAAAGCATTGCTTTAAACAATGTCCATTGAAGCTATTTAAGTTTGTAATGCAGTCTTAGCTTGGCATCACTGCCTGTGCCAATGGGTCCAAAATTATATTTAGGTTTTCCAATACCAAATTAATGGCAGCTAGACAATCGTAGTTTTATGTACATGTTCCTGCCAAATCCTGGGCTCCTCAGAGTTAAGAAAACTTCATTTGCAAAATTGCTACTTTCCATTTAGGACTGGAAACTGGCTTGAGAGGAATTCCTTCCTATTTGCCAAATGCATTAGTTTTTCTAGTAACTGTTTGTGCTCACATTTTGTTTCACAAGGTTGCTATAATGATTTCAACATGCTGTTGATATCACTGTATTTTAAATTAGCAATTGGTTGCTTTTCAAGCTGATATTTTTCAGGACAGTTTTATGACCTGACTGTAAAGAAAACCCATGTAGCAAATATTTTATATTAATAAAAATTATATTTATAAAATTTAAATTTTGAGGTGAGGCTATGATTGTCAACATAGGCTCACAAATGGCAAATAGCTTAATGTTGCCAGGAGATAAGTTCCAATATGTAATCCTCTAAATGAGGGGTGAGCAATTAATTTTCCCATGGGGCTACATGAAAAATGTGGACTGTTCTGGAAGAGCCAAAGCAATGCGGCTGTGAAGATGCATAGGCACGCATGCATGTATACGTAAATTGGAAAAACAAATAGTTGCCTTCAAAATAAAAGGAATGTAGCTGTATTGTGTGCATGGTGTATAGTTATTTACATTTGATTTCTAATTTCCAGTTGACCTCACATGGGCTAGAGTGACAGCTAAGGGGCCAGATATGGCCCAAGGGCCATAAAATGTCCAGGTTGATCTAAATCATCATGAGCTTATTGAAAGATTTTGTAGAAAGATTTAGATTGCATGAATTTTGTGTACAAAATCCCACCTAGTGATAAAGATTTTTGTATTCTACCTGTCTTATTCTCATGTTTTTATTTTCTTCTTGATGTTTTATTGTTGTTGAACATTTTTGCATTTGTATTTTATCGTTATACCTTGAACACCATTTGATGGAAAAATTGATATAAATCCTAGAGCCATGATGGCGAACCTATGACACGCGTGCCAGAGATGGCACACAGCACACTCTCTGTGGGCATGCAAGCCATGACCCCAGTTTAGCTCCTCTGCACATGCATGCACGCCTCCCACCGGCCAGCTGGTTTTTGGGTCTCTGCTGTGCATGCACGAGGGATGCAGTGCATGTGGGGGGCCCGCCAATGCATGGGTGGGAGCGACGTGCATGCACAGGGCCATACACACATTGCATTTTGGGGGTTCGGGCACGTGTGCGTGCTTTGGGCACTCAGTCCGGAAAAGGTTAGCCATCGCTGTCCTAGAGGAATGTAGAAAACATTGTAGAGGTACATGTGCTCATTTCTGTACCAAATGATAGGGATCTTTGGGCACGTGCTAGCCTCCGGTTTATAATGATATACATTGAAATTTTAATATGGAGTGGAGTTGTGTTGGAATTCCAGTGCAAGCAATCACAGATCTTTAGGAGAACACAATTTCTTATGAGCAAATATTAAAACCGGGATTTCATACCATGTCATATTATTTTAAAATAACTTGGTTGGCTTGGTGATTATGAAGGTTTACCAGTATTTACTGCATGAAAAATCCTGAATAGCATCAACTTATTTGCTACAAAGAGTTAAATTCTGATCAGGAAAGGTTCTTTTAAGTTTTCTCTCTACAGGGAACAAGAAGCTCTTGGGAATACAGAAACAGCTGTTCTAAATCTTCATTTGCATGTTATGCAAAAGTTTGCAGATGGGGTCCTTGCTGTATTTGTAAAGAGTTTTGTTGGTGGTATGAATTTGTGGCTTTGTAAGCAGATGCCTAATGGGATCTAAACTGATAAATACTACATGAGGTTCTCTCTGTCATTTTGCCAAGACTAGAATCCTTCCAAAGCCATATAGTGGTTTCGAATACAGACATGATTGAAAGCTCAGTGAAAAAAAAAATCAGTCTTCCCCACCTTGATGTATTTCCATTACGTCAGAATATACTGTCAATTATCCCTAACCAGAAGGACACTAGCTGTGAATGATGGGGTTGGAGACCTGCATACCTTTTTCGGAAAAAGCTGGCATAAATCATATAAGTTAGCAGTCCTTACAAAAATTTTCTATATATATATATATATATATATATATATATATATATATGGTACCATATGCTGAATTGATGTCTTATATCAAATATCTGTAGTCAAATCAAGTCAAATCTCTAGCCTTGAAACTTTTAGGTGGTGGGTATTCTCTTCTGAGAAAGTTAAGTTGTGACTCAATTATCAGATTATCAGGATGCTATAAAATGGAAGCAGTAGTCACTGCTGGATTTACTGTACAGATAAACAGCAATATAGACAGATATTCCTCATTTTTTGGAGTTATGTTCTCATTGACAAAGCAATGTAGCAGGACTTTGATGCAGGTAAAAAGCTTTCAGAGAAGTTCAAACTTGAGGCTGATCATATAGTTTTTTTCATATACTGTATGAATTCTACTTAAAAACGCCATCCAGTTTAAGGGATGCTTCAGCTAGCTTTTTGCCCTGATAGCATTCCCCTAAGGACCTGATAAGCCTTCCCCAGTCTGATATGCTCTAGATAGATTATGAAGTCCAAATTTATAGAGAGCTTCACGTTGGAAAAGTTTGTAAAGGAAGTGGATAAAATATTGAGATCTTGGGTGACTATTATTCCCTCCTCATGAGAGGGGAAAGGACAGACAGGAAATTAACAAAGGGCAGATCTGAAGATCAAATTTATTTTTATACTCTGCTTTGCCACTTCCATTTACAATGTCGCTTATCTGAGTTCAGGACTTAATTGTATTGAAACTTTTATTGTTTAAATAGTATCTAACATCATTTAAATTCCTGGAAGAAAATACTAAGTAATTAAGTTTTGTCTCTGACATTAAATAAAACAACATATGCTTGAAACATATCCATAATAAGTAGGACCAAGAGATACAAGGTGGTGAAAAGGAAGGCTCAAAGCTCAATTTTGATAGAATTATAAGGTATTGAAAAAACCTCAAAGCATTGCTATTGATAGTAAATATATAAAAGTGTCATGATTTGGTATATGCTAAGTCTACATGAGCAGTACCATTTTTTATGCTTCTATTTTTTATTTTTTATTTTTTATTTTATTTTTTTTGCCTGTTGCTAGGTGCACGGATCCAACCCAAAGTCCATTTTCAAAGAAGAGCCCTGAGGCTACCAGAGAATACTAGCTATAGTGACCTCACAGCATTTCTTACTTCAGCTAGTTCACCCTGGGAAGTGGACAGTTTTCCTTATTTGCAAGGCTATGATGGCAATGGAACTGGTAGATGTTTAATCTTTATTCTTGGCATTTGTTTTAATTTATATGAGACAATTTGGCTTAAATATTCTTAGAATTCCATCTTTATATAGTCAAAGACATCTTTTTTTCTCTGTTGGCAAAGGAGAGTATTAACATGATAAAAATCATTGAAAAATAGAATTAAGTAAGTTCCATAAATAAATACTGTGGAAGGAATAGTTTAATATTTTGTATGCTAATGCTTTGAGATCAAGCCTCCTAATTTTTACCCACAAATGTGAATGCCAATCAGCTTTCGCTGTGAATACCAAGACAGATATAGGACACCAGAAATCAAGAGTTTATTACATTGCATTTTCATGGCAAGTTTGTGCCTATTCCTTACTTCACAGTCTTTATTTTATCTTTAGTTTCTCCCAGTCATAAGTTGCCCTGGGAACATAGGGCTGCTTTCTGTTAAGCTGGTCACATGGTCAAGCTAAAATCAGATAAATCACAATATGTGATGGTCAGAAAGTGTTCTCTCCTCTCCTCTAAAATATCAGTAAGATTATGTTTACAACTTAATAATGTAACCTGAGTCCTTCGGGAGAAGGGCGGTATAAAAATCGAATTAATAATAATAATAATAATAATAATAATAATAATAATAATAATAACAACAACAACAACAACAACAACAACAACAACAACAACAACAACAACCTACTTATTCACAACAGCTGAAGCAGCTTCTCAATGCCATGTGCCTTCCAGTCCCCTTTCTAGAAACTCATCAGGCTATTTGATCTTTCAGTTTTTTTTTTTTAATCAATCCTTTTAATTAAAAGCAAGTACCTGGGAAGTTAGTATACATAGCAAAGCACCAGCCTATAGTATTTTAATTTTTAATATTACTGGGACCTAGAAATGGCATACTGGCAGTCTTGAAAAATAAAATTAGTAAATGCTGCAATGTGGTACTTTTCTTGGAAATAACTTTGCTTCCCCTCCTCTTGAAAGGAGGGGGACAAGTCGGGGGGGGGGGAATAACACGAACATTTCATGACCGATCAAAATGAGAGCGGGAGTTATTTTGTAATACTGCCCATAATATGTTTTCAATATTCCAGATGTGCCCACTGGCCCAAGGTGGTTATATAGTCCTGAATGATGATGCCTAATTTCTAGGGGTTAATAATGTTAAGAAATCTGGAAAAAAATCCCATATTAATATATGTTTTCTAAATGTATCCTCTTCCTCTTCTCCATTACCATCTACCTTGGAGTAATGGGGAATAAGACAATATTCTTGAGGTAGACATGCCCAATGCTTTGGGGGTGAAATGAAAACACTGACCTTTCAGAGGCTCTACGCAGCCACTTTGCTTCTTATTTTATTGAAAACAGAGTATAAAGGTTTTACTAACAATTGGCATTTTTGTCAAATAATTCTAGCAGTATGATGTGACTTTGTTCTGGAGGCTACAGAATGGGTGATGTAGAGTCAGACATGGCTCATCTCTGCCTCACATAATTACATTTTTTACATCAACTATGACAAAATTGTGTTTCTGCTTTGTTTTGTGTGTTTTATTTAAATATGGGTCTTTTCCATGGTAGTTTGACTGGTCTCCCTATCTCTGCTACACAATGAATCAACTATCTGTCAGAATATACATACAGAGATTGGAACTGTATAATATACAATTTGAAGTTGCAAAACACTGTTCTTGATGTGTCATCTTCTGATAACAGGGAAATAATTATTACAAATATTTAAGTAATGAATATCTGTATTTGATTACCTTATTATTAAATGTTGTGCATTTTGTAACACTATTCATTTTTTTACAGGAAATAACACTAGGTATGATCTTACTCCTGTCACTGCAGTTAGTGTTCATTTACTCAGAAGTGATGGGACTCCGGTTCCAGTGAATGGGCCCATCTATGTAACAGTGCCTCTCCCTGCAACCAACAACTTGAAACACCATACCCACGTGCCAGCTTGGAGATTTGACCAAAAATTTGGTAAGCAAAGTTCTTTCTGATTACCATCATGTAAGCCAGTTTATTCATGGTCTCTAGCAGAAATATATTCCTAGTAGGTCAGGCATGAACTCTTGTATTAGTTCAAGAACAATTTTGTTTGAGAATGGCAATTTCTCTGCCCACTTTTATTTTGTTTGGTATAAAGTTTATAAGACTTAAAGGGGTGGCTGGTGTGAAGCATAAGTAGATACCAAATTGACATTTTCCTAATATATTTAAATGCCAATATAATTTTTGCTTGCCAAGGGATTTAAGTTACACGTTTAATTTCAGGGCATACCTTCCATTAATCCAATATTTATTTATTTTGGTTTTTATTTATGAGTCAAAACTGTTATATAATTTATTTTTACTTCTGTGAAAGGAGAGTGAGAAAAAGGGGCTACATATACCATTTCTTCCTGCAGGGAGATGCCTATTTTTTTACTCTTCCTATATCCTGTTTCATTACTGCACCATGATATATAACATTAGAAGATGTTTGTTTGAAAACCCATGCACACATACACATACACACATATTGAGTTAAATATTAAGTGAAAGTGTTCAGGTCTAAGTGTACTAATAATAGCTAACTGCAATTGTAAATGGAATTAATTTGGCAGTCTGTATGAAGGACTTCCTCTATAGTATTTCAATATCTGTTTCCTATGGAATAAACATGTTAAATATTCCATAAAAGGTTTATACTTATTTTCTTTATTTAAAACCATAAATTCAAATGGCATTTGACACATTTTATTTAATCTTTATTATTATTAAGTCATCAAGTACAAAAGAAATCAAAATGGAATAATGTTATTATCCATTCTTGGCAATTTTATGGTCTAAGTCTCTCCATTCTTCCAATGTTGCACTAATTCTTTGAATTGTTCTGTACTTTGGCTAATGTCAGTTTTGATGGTGTCCAGGGTCCATTTTCTTTGGCAGTTTCCTTTCATCGCTAACTCTTTCCAAAATAATTGCTTTCGCTGGAGAAAGCAATTTTGTCTTCCAGTGACATATCTGGTGTCATGCACTCCAGAACCTGATTGTTAGTTATCTTTGCTGTCCAAGGAATATACAGAAGCCTTCTCCAGCACCAAGCAAACTAATTAAAAAATCTCCTTAATCTGTTGAAATACTCATTTTTATTAAGATGGTAACAACAACAACAACAACAAGAGGCTTGGGTGGAATCCCAAACAGATGGCATTGACAAATTTGCCATCAGAATAGAATAGAATTTTTATTGGCCAAATGTGATTGTACATACAAGGAATTTGTCTTGGTGCATATGCTCTCAGTATACATAAAAGAAAAGATACCTTCATCAACACTTACAACACTTAATGATGGTCATAGGGTACAAATACTTAATGATACAACACTTAATGATACAACACTTAATGATAATCATAGGGTACAAATAAGCAATCAGGAAACAATCAATATCAATATAAATCATAAGGATTACCAGCAACAAAGTTACAGTCATACAGTCATAAGTGGAAGGAGATGGGTGATGGGAACGATGAGAAGATTAATAGTGCAATCAGTCAATTGCAGAAGACGGCTTTACTTGAAACAGCTTCTATCCTGCAATATCTGTAACCCTGTAAAACATCTAGATCAGGGGAGTCAAACTCAAGGCCCACAGGCCAGATCCAGTCCATGGGGTATTTAGATCTGGCCCAGGGAGCCTCCCTTGAAACAATGAAGGTCCAGTCCATGGTGCCTCTGCCGGAGAAAATGGAACTCAGGAGGGCTGCGTGCAGCCCCTCAGCTCCATTTTCACTGGCAGAGGGCTGGAGGAGCCATCATGGCCAAAAATGGAGCTTGTGAGGGCTGCATGATCCTCCTCCCCCAGAGTTCTGTTTTCGCTGGCAAGGAGCTATCAAAGCAAACTACTAACAACAGTGGCATTTGATCACAAGGCAAGGAGGCATCAAGAAATCTTTCCCCTTTTGCATTTGTGTGATGATTAATAATAATAATAACAGTAATAAAGGTGAATTGCATATTTTTGGTTGAAACATCTAACTGGTCCATATCCACCCAAGAAGTTTAACAACATACTACAAGGAAATGAAATTTAAGAGTGGCTAACATCTGATAATGAAAGATCCAGCAAATGGGGCAGCATCAGACAACTACAGGCCAATTACCTGCTTACCAACAACTTTCAAATTGTTAACTGGTGTGGTAGCTGATGCAGTCAAACAACATCTAGTTGAAAACAATCTCTTTCCAACTGAGCAGAAAGGAAAGTGCCCCAATAGCAGATGAACAAAAGATCAATTCCTAATTGACAAAATAATTTTGGAAAACTGCAAGAAAAGGAAGACCAACCTGAATGTAACATGGATTGACTACAAAAAGGCATTTGACTTTCTTCCACATGACTGGATAATCAAATGCCTAAAAATAACAGGAGTCAGCAGAAATATCAGAAACTTTGTGCAAAGATTGATGGCACAATGGAAGACACAGAGGCAGGTCAATGGTGAGAGATGTTAATATCAAGAGAGTAATATTTCAAGGAGATTCACTACACTATTATTTGTTATTGCACTGCTTCCTCTATTAACACTACTGAATAACTCAAGCCCTGGCTATCAAATATCAAAAACATCTGCCAGACTATCTCACCACCTTTACATGGATGACCTGAAGCTGTAGGGAAAAACACCATCTGAAATAAAATTGTGTTGTCCATATATAGCCAAGATGTTGCAATGGAGTTTGGATTGGACAAATGTGCCACACTCACTATCAAACAAGGAAAAATAGTGAAAACTGAAGGAATCAAGTTACCCCATGAAAATAACATTAAGAGTCTGGATAAAGGTGATTACTACAAATACCTGGGTATCCTTCAAGCTGACAACATCAAGCATGTTGAAGTCAAGAAAATGATTAGAGGTGAATACATCAAGAGAGTGTAGATTTTAAAGTCCAAATAATGGAGGAAATACCATCAAGACAATCAGCATCTGGGCAATTCCAGTCATTAAATACACAGCAGGAATAGTGGACTTTAGTTCAAGCAGAACTAAAAGTAATGGATAGGAAGACTAGAAAAATAATGACAATGAATCATACCCTTCATTCTTCATAGCAGTATTGACAAACTTTACCTACCAAGGCAAAAAGGTGGGCATGAAATGTTGCAAATACATCAGATGATTGAAGAAGAAACCAGGGCTTTTGAAGAATATCTGAAGGACAATGAAGAAAATGCACTGAATTTAGTATGCCAGGAAGGCTTACTGACTACTGGAGAGACCAAACTGGCCTACAAAAAGACCAAATGAAGAATAGAATGGAGGCATGGGAAGACAGAGCACTACATGGTCAGTACATTAAAATAGCAGGGAAAGCAGATAATAACCAGAACTGGCAATGGCTAAGAGCAGGAAAGTTGAAGAAAGAGACTGAGGAACTAATTCTTTGCTACACAAGCCTTAAGGACAAATTCATACAAAGCCAGAATTGAGAAGACAGCAACAGACAGTAGGTGCCGTCTATGCAAAGAAGCTGAAAAAACAGTGGACCATCTGGTAAGCTACTGCAAGAAGAACGCAGAGACTGATTATAAACAGTGACATGACAAAGTAGCAACAATGGTGCATTGGAAGATCTGCAAGAAATATCATTTGCCTGCAAGTGAGAACTGGTGGGACCATAAAATAGAGAAGTCATAGAAAATGAAGAAGTTAAATTGCTCTCGGATTCAAACAGACAGGCACCTGCCTCATAACACCCCAGGCTTAACAACTGTCGATAAGAAAGACAAAAAAGTCTTGATAGTGGATGTGACACTGCCTGGAGACAGCATAATAGAAGAAAAAGAACTGGAGAAGATAACAAAATACAAAGACCTACAAATAGAAATAGAACTACTGTGGCAAAGATAAGCAAGGGCAGTACCAATAGTAATAGGTACCTTGGGTGCAATCCCAAAACAATTGGAGCATCATTTGAATACCATTGGCATTGACAAACTCACCATCAATCAATTGCAGAAGGCAGCTTTACTTGGAACAGCTTCCATCCTTCAATCTGTTAACACTGTCAAACATCCAGATTTGCCTATCTTAGGTCCTTAGTAAGGATTTGATTGGTAGACAAAAATGCCAAACCTATTCTAAACATTTGGCTGACTGTGCAATAACAACAACACCCCAGGATCTATTATTGAGATCCTAAATAAACTAAAAACTAACAGTAGTAATCATTTTCAAATTATGATGCCTTTAGAAAATACCATTTCAGTTTGCAAATAGAATCAGTTTGCCTTAATCCATTCATACTGTATATAAATAAACTACTACATCTGTGATATCCTCAAATTATTCAGGGACTTCCGGTGGCTCCACTTCGTTGATGGCAGTCTCTTTTAGACCGCTAGCTCTGTGATTCCGTAGAGCCGCTCAGACAGCACTAATCAGCTGTCTGGCAGCTTGAAAATCTCTCCCTTGGGCAAAGAGGGAGAGGTGAGTATTCGGGCTGAAGTAGAGCCCCCAGGAAAGCCCCAGGAAAATTTCTGGAGGCTTGATGGGAATGCTTCTTATATAGCCCGAAAAAAGCTCCGGAATCAGGAACGCTTCTGCCTAATGGCGGAACGAAACGCAGCGCCCATCTCCGCGACGGAGAAGGATTTATGATGGAATGCTAACGCAGACAGAGCAGAAACAGGAGCGTTGGCATTTGTTTGTAAGAAGATTTTAACTCCCTATCAGAGGAAATATTTGTAGTCAAGATTGGAGATGAAGAAAGGAAATGGCGTTTTGTGTATTGAAAGCAAATGGTGCTTTGTGTATTGAAAGTGAAAGTTAAGGAAATGTTTATTACAACTGCTGGCGTGGAACCTATAAGAAGAATATAACAAGATATTTTTTAAATGGAATGAATAAGAATTGTTTATGTTTTTTTTGCCTTTTTCTTTTTATTACAGTGTTTAAGAAGAAAAGTTTATCGAAGCTTTTTTTTTTTCCTTTTTGGTTGATGACATAGTTTAAAAATGGCTTTTAAGCAAACAGCATTATCTACTACTAAAATTTTGGAAATTTCTTCAGCTCAGATACGGAAATTAAAAGAAGATATCAAGGAAGGTTTAAGGAATTTTTTACAGGAGCTTTTGGAGGCTCATCTTTTAGAAATCTATCAAAAATTTAATGAAATGGAGAAAGAAATATTGGATCTTAAAGATGTGGTGGAAGAGCAGAGGGGGCTATGAAAAAGATAAAGGATTCAATTATGCCATTATTGGTATCTAGTATTCAGATGGAGGAAAGACTGGAAGAACTTAAACAAATTAACTTAGATTTCAAATGAAAATAGAGGAACTTCAAAAGAATCCAATTAATTTGAATTTAGAAAATAAAATAGATGATATCCAGGTTAAGGTGGACAGGGCAGATGAAGAAAGGGTTATATTACAATATAGATTAATGGAATATGCTATAAGGGTGAGGGGATTAAGAGAATGTAGGCAGGAAAATTTAAAAGAGATTTTTACTCAGGCTTTTGCTCAGATAGAGGGAGTGGAACCAGAAGATTTTGAAGTTAATATTGAAAAAATCTATCGTGTTAATTCTTGGTTGACAAGGGAGAAGCGTTTGCCGAGAGATGTGGTTATTTATTCTACAACCAAGAAGATTAGGTATGGAATTTTACAAGCATTTTATAAAAATAAATTTCAAATATTAGGACCAGATATAATAATGATGAAGGAAATTCCTCCTAAAATGTTAAGAAACAGAAAAGAATTTCCTTCTTTAGTGGATGAGCTTAAGAAACATCAGATATATTTTAGATGGGAGGTTCCAGCTGGCCTAACAGTGAATTATAAAGGAAGAAAGTATTTTCTTAACACAGCTGTTAAAACTAGAGATTTCTATTCCAATGTATTTAAAGACTGGAAATCCTTTATTGTTGGATGTTAAGCTGATTGGTGAGTAGATGGTGGAAAAAGTGTAAGATAGAAGATAAGGGGAGGGAGAATGTTTAATTCTAATAAATTTGAATATGGTTAATCCTTATAAATGATTTATTTTGGATGTAAAAGTGTAATGTTAGGGGTATTATTTGAGGAGGAGAGACAGTAAAATTTATGAATTTGGATTAAATATTATATTTGAGAGATTGTTTATTAATGTAATGTTATTTGGTTAAACAGAATTTAATTGTTATAACTGATATATTTTGGATATAAATAGGTGTAATTTTAATACTGTTATCTGACATATGTAAGCTAAATTGAAGATTTTAATTAGTACAATTGACATATTGTGGAGGTTTAATATTAATATTAGCAATTTTATTTGATGTATGTAATTGATACTAAAGATATGAGAAGATAGAATGTTGTTTATTTTTGGAGATTGGAAAAATTAAGAATTTAAGATGTATGAAATATGAACTATTTTTGAGAGACTGTTTAAGGAAGAAAGATATTATAGAAAAATTCCTGATGAATATTGGAAGAAGGAACGTTGTTTAGGCGTTGATCGATGAAGATTGGATATTAAAAACTATGCACTTTATTGAAGAACTGGAAATACCAATTTAACTGGAAGATGCTGAAGACTTTAGGAGTAGAATGGACTGATATATAATGGACTGGAAGAAGAATGTACTTTCTTGTTTCTGGAAGGGGAGTTAAGGTTTTAGAGAAAGGAGTGACTATGGATTATGACTCATGTTGTATTTTAATTTATGATTGTTAATCTTATACCCTGTATTCTGTTCTGGGAAGTCTTGTGGGGGGGGGGGGAAGGGGAAGGGTCGATATGGGAGGGGAGAAAATCTTTTGTAAAACTTTTTAATAAAAAAAATTACTCATTTATTTCATTACCATTTATGTTGGTGATATATATAGTGTATTTTGCTGGGATTCCCTGCTAGGAAAAGACCTGATATCTTTATTACCGAAAGGAATGACTCTTTCTTCTATGACCACAGCAGTGAGGAATTAAATCATGACCATTGTTTTATTATATCGTTATCTATTTATATGCAGTATTGTCTCCAGCAAGCATGATGCTTTGTCAACAAAACTTAAATATCTTGAGACGCTAGCATAGTAAAATAAAGGAGTAGCACCTTTTACATAATTGATAAAATTAGCAGCCTAATATTTCCCTGGAGACATTTTTACATTTATTCCTCAGATAATATGCATTCAACAGTAATTGTTTATACATAGATGATAAACAAAGAGCATAGACACATACTGTATTGAATAAATCCTAATGCAACCATCCATCAATTAGCTGATTGATAGATTATTAGAGAAGTTGTTTGAGAGCTTTTCCAAAATTGGAAGCTCAGAAGCTTAAATAACTTCTTACATGTGACAAATGTTGATTTATTTATTTTTTATTTTTTGGCTGAACTTTGTTTCCTCTTCCTGTCGAAAAAGGTTTTCTCTATTTATTTTGGACTACACGCAAGCTATTGAAACAATGGATCATTCCAGATTTGCTCTTTTGTTTTTCATCCTGAGTAATTTTATACCAACATAAAATAGAAAAGAGGGGTGGTTAAGGTGCTAGATTGACATCAGGACTCAGGTTCTAATCCATCCACAGCCACAGAAACTCATCAGATGACTTTTGGTCAGCCATTCTCTCTCAGTCTAACATATCTCACAGGTTATTGCAGTGGAAAGAAAAGCAGAAGGAACACTAGCTAAACTCCATGGAGCTCCTAAAGGAAAGGTAGGATTTAAATTGGATGAATGGATGCACAGGTATAGTATCAGTGGTACCTGGCTCAGTCGCAGTTACTGTGAGAAGGATCTTAGAGTCCTAGTGTATAATTACTTAACTATGAGTCAACAATGTGCTACAGCTGCCAAAAAAGCCAATGCAGTGCTAGGCTGCATTAGTAGAGGAATAGATTCAAGATCATGTGAATTGTTAATACCATTTTATAATGCCTTGGTAAGACCACACTTGGAATACTGCATCCAGTTTTGGTCTTCATATTATAAAAAAGATGTTGAGACTCTAAAAAGAGTACAGAGAAGAGCAACAAAGATGTTTATAGGACTGGAGGCTAAAACATATAAAGAATGGTTGCTGGAATTGGCTGTGTCTAGTTTAATGAAAAGAAAAATTAGTGGGGGAGATGATAGCAGTGTTCCAATATCTCAGGGGTTGCCACAAAGAAGAGGGGGTCAACCTATTCTGTAAAGCATCTGAGGGTAGGACAAGAAGCAATGGATGGAAACTAATTAAGGAGAGAAGCAATTTAGAACTAAGGAGAAATTTCCTGACAGAACAATGGTTTCATTGTTTGAAATAGTATAGGGGTTTCTGCCTGAGCCAGGGGTTAGACTAGAAGACCTCCAGGGTCCCTTCCAATTCAGTTATTCTGTAAATTCAGATGAAAGGGTCTCCCAAAACAAAAGGAAAAGCACTTTGCAGTATCATTCCACCATTGCATCTCCTATTTTTTATAAAAAAAATTATAAATTTTTTATTAAATTTTTAGCAAAATATAAGATAAAAAGGAGAATACAAACCTGAATACTACCTGGCCTTTGAGTAATATGCCTTCATCAGGTGAAACAGAATTTTATTTTATTTCATGTGGATTTAAATATGGATGTTAAAAATCTTTATTTCCTTTTAAGTTTATGTATCTATTACATTTTCCCTTATTTTTATTCTCTATCCATCCATCCATCCATCCATCTATATATGTACATATATCTGTGTCTCTCTCACTCATACACACATACACTCTTGCTCAATAGTTTTATATAGCATCCTGGGAAGTCAGGCCATTTGTTTTCTCAGCACAGATAATGGTAGGAAGCTGTTGCTTCTTGCCTTAAATTTCATAATAAGAATTCCTAATGCAGGTTAAAATAATTCCTAATAAAAAGCATTACATACATTACAATTCCCACTTGACATAGTTGCCTTATAGAATAGAATAGAATAGAATTGAATTCTTTATTGGCCAAGTGTGATTGGACACACCAGGAATTTGTCTTGGTGCATATGCTCTCAGTGTACATAAAAGAAAAGATACGTTCATCAAGGAACAACAGTTACAACACTTAATGATAGTCATAGGGTACAAACAAGCAGTCAAATCATATTAGGAAATAGTTAATATAAATTGTAAGAATACAAGCAACAAGGTTACAATCATAAGTGGGAGGAGATGGGTGATAGGAACGATGAGAAGATTGATAGTAATGCAGGCTTAGTAAATAGTTTGACAGTGTTAAGGGATTTATTTGTTTAGCAGAGAAAAAACTGTTCTTGTGTCTAGTTGTTCTGGTGTGCAGTGCTCTATAGCATCATTTTGAGGGTAGGAGTGAAACAGTTTATCTCAAGGATGCGAGGGATCTGTAAATATTTTCACAGCCCTCTTTTTGACTCGTGCAGTATACAGGTCCTCAATGGAAGGCAGGTTGGTAGCAATTATTTTTTCTGCAGTTCTAATTATCCCCTGAAGTCTGTGCCTGTCTTGTTTGGTTGCAGAACCAAACCAGACAGTTATAAAGGTGCATATGACAGACTCAATAATTCCTCTGTAGAACTGGATCAGCAGCTCCTTGGGCAGTTTGAGCTTTCTGAGTTGGCGCAAAAAGAACATTCTTTGTTGCGTTTTTTTGATGAAGTTTTTGATGTTAGCGGTCCATTTTAGATTTTGCAATATAGTAGAACCTAGAAATTTGAAGGTCTCTACTCTTGATACTGTGTTGTCTAGTATTGTGAGAGGTGGAAGTTTCTCCTAAAGTCTACCACCATTTCTACGGTTTTGAGCGTGTTCTGTTCCAGATTGTTCTGGTCGCACCATGAGGCTAGTTGTTCAACCTCCCATCTGTATACGGATTCATCATTGTCTCAAATAAGATGGATTGCTGTTGTGTCATCTGTGAACTTCAGTAGTTTAACAGATGGATCGTTAGAGATGTAGTCATTGGTGTAGAGAGAGAAGAGAAATTGGGAGAGCACACAGCCTTGGAGGGGCCCTGTGCTAATTGTACAGGTATCTGATGTGATTCTGCTTAGCTTCACCCGCTGCTTCCTGTCTGTTAGGAAGCTTATGATCCACTTATAAGTGTGTTCAGGTACCGCTAGCTGGTTTAGCTTAGTTAGAAGAATGTTTGGAATGATGGTGTTGAATGCTGAACTAAAGTCTACAGAAGACCCTTGCACTGGTTTTTGGAGATTCAAGATGTTGTAGGATGTAGTGCAAAGCCATATTAACAGCATCATCTGTTGATCTATTTGCCTGGCATGCAAATTGCAGAGGGTCTAACAATGGATCCCTGATGGTTTACAAGTGGGACAGCACTAGCCTTTCAAAGGTTTTCATGACTACAGATGTTAAAGCAACTAGTCTGTAGTCATTCAGTTCCTTGATGGTGGGCTTCTTCAGCACTGGATTGATAGTAGAGTATTTGAAACAAGAATGAACAGAACACATCTCTAGCAATTTATTGAAGATTCAGGTGAAGATGGGGGCCAATTGGTCAGCACAGACTTTTAAGCAAGAAGAAGTTATCTTGTCTGGGCCTGGAGCTTTTCCTGGCTTTTGTCTGTGAAATAGGTCTTGCACTTCCTTTTCTGTGATCACTAGGGATTGTGAACCCAGTCGGATGAGGTCAATTGTAGGAGGTTTGGCTGTTTTTGGTATGTCTACAGGGTTGGGGGATAGGTGGCTATAGTTTCCTGCAGTAAAACACATTCAGGTCATCTGCCAGTTGTTGATTCCCTTCAGCCTGGGAAGAAGGTTTGCAGTAACCATTGATATTTTAAAGAGTTTCCCACATGCTGGTTTGCTGGTTCATTTGTTGAGAACTGATTCTTTAGCTTTTCAGAGTAGCTGCTTTTTGCTGTTCTGATCTCCCTTGTTAACACATTTCTGGCTTGATTGTACAGCATTTTATCACCTTTTCTGTATGCTTCCTCTTTGGAGCAACGTAGCTGCTTAATTTTAACTGTTAACCAAGGTTTATTGTTACTGTATATTCGCAAGTTCTTGGTTGGTATACATCGGTCTTCACAGAAGTTGACATATGATGTTACAGTATCTGTGAATTCATCCAGATCTGCAGAGGTATCTTCAAAAATATTCCAATCAGTGCAGTCAAAGCAGGACTATAGCTTTAACTTTGCCTCCTCAGTCCCATTCCTCACTGATTTAATTGTTGGTTTCATTGTTTTAAGTCTTTGTCTGTAGGCAGGTACAAGGTGAATCATGCAATGATCAGAGTGTCCCACAGCTGCTTGTGGTAAGCATCTTTTAGTGTTGTGTAGTAATGGTCTAAAGTATTCTTGCCTCTAGTGGGACAGTTGACATGCTGAAAGTATTTTTGTAGCTCTTTCCTTAAGTTTGCTTTGTTTAGATCTCCCAGAATAATGGCCAGTGAAAGTGGGGTATTTAGCGTCCATAATCTGATCAGCTAGAGTTTGTAATGCCTTGTTTACACTGTATTGTGGAGGGACATACACAGAAATTAATAGAAATGAGGAGAACTCGCGTGGATGGTTTACAGTTGATAAGTAAAGACCCTAAGTTTTCATCACAGAATTTATGTATTATAGTTATATCCTGAGACTAGCTGTTGTTGATATATAAGCATAAGTCTTATGTTAAGATGGAGATATTTGACCAGGGGTGAAATGCTACCGGTTCGGGCTGGTTCTCCCAAACCGGTAGTAAAAAAATGTAAAAAAAAAAGAGTTCCAACAATCAGCTGAGTGATGCACGATCGTCTGAACTTTTATTTTTTACTTTTAAAGCATTTTTTTACTACCAGTTTGGGAAAATATGTAGTTTAAAAATGCTTTTAAATTTTTTTTTTAAAGATTCCAACAATCACGCAGCACAGCTGTGATTGTTAGAACTTTTTTTAAACTTTTTAAAAGAATTTTTTACTACCTATTCACTCAAACTGGTAGTAAAAAATGCTTTAAAAAAGTTTTTTAAATGGTTCCCAAGATTGCGTGCCACAGCTGATTTCCGCCCCCCTCCCCCGTTGTTCTGCTTACCTTCCCAAGCCTCCTTTTTGTGTGCACTGCGCAGCGAACCAGTAGCAAACCAGTTCAGATTTCACCACTGCATTTGACTGTTTTAGAAAGGGTTATAATAATATTGCTTGCTTGTGAAACTACCTATAGTTGTCTGAGTTGTGTTTGTAGTTCTTCCCATTTTTAACTTTGGATTTTAACTAGGATTGAATTCTTGGGGGTACTGATTTGAAAGCTGGGGAACCTGCTTCTTTAGAGAGAGCACTAGGGGTACAAAACACTTATGAATGGATGGTGTCGATCAGTTTCACTTTAGAAACACTTGCTGTTTACTGTCTTCAGCCTGAAATCTTTACTCATTCCTATATACTCATACATGCAAATTTGTCGGATTAGTGTACTATATCGGAGTATAGATGAACACCAGATAAATAGTAAAAGAAGACAACAAAAAATTCTGGATGCAAAATTCATCAGAATGTTGTTTTTCATTATTTAAGGTTAACTTATTGTGATATGCAAAACAGCTTGGTTTTATGCCAAGCAAAGTGTTATAGTTAACACAATACCACTAAATTGCTTTTTCATTTCCCATCATTGTCTTTCAACCTACAGAGAGGAAGTTGATAGTTCAAAGTTCATAGCTTATAACATTGAGATGGGGGGATATGTTTAATTTTAAGATTGTTGATATCTTGTTTTAGACATCCTTTTTTACCTTGTTATTGTTAAATATTTTTCTCGGAAAGGAAATATATCCTGTACTCAAAAAACATAGGTCTTAACTGCTTCCAAAGAATTTTCTGTTTCCTTGTTGCTATAGAAATAGGAGCCATCAAAAATAGTTTTTCTAAACCATCAGGATCAGCTACATAGTATATTTGATGCAAATGTAATTGATAACATTGTAGCATAGAGAAGAAAATATCTGTTTTACTATATTATGTTGAAATTCTACTGAAAAAGCAATTAAAAGCAAAGTATAGATACATCAGACAGCTTTACTAGAGTACTGCTATAAAAATGAGCTGCATAAAATATTTACAGCTAGTTTTCAAATACTTTTAAACCATTGTGTGCTTGCTAAACCATATTGAATATTGAGGCAATGTAAAAATTTATATTAGAACTCAGCATTATTAAGTAAACTTAATAAGCCAAGCAGAGGGGGTAGAATACAGAAGCATTAAGATTTCTTCTGTAGTATAGATAGATGGCAAATAAATTTAACAAATAAATAAATATATTACAAACCTACAACCTTGGAATGATAACTACCGTATTTTTTGGCGTATAAGATGCACCTCTTTACCCCCAAAAAGAGGGTGAAAATCTGGGTGCGTCTTATATGCCAAATGTAGCCCTGCCCACCCGCCGCCCCCACCCTTTGGAGGTTGTTGGCCGAAAATCCTATGTGTGGAAAGCGGCTGCTGTTTCGGCATCAACATAGCCACGGTAAGAGTGTTCTTTGCAAGCTAGGCTGCCTGAATCCTTTTGAAGAAGTGGCAACAACGCTCAGCTCCAGGACAGCCAACAGGCCTCCCCTCCAGCTCGTTGAGCATGGGAGCACCTAGCACAGTTACAGCCACAGCAGGAATGCTCGCTGTGCATTCGACTGCCGTCGACAGCCTACGATGCTACTTAAGGGCAACACTTCGGACAATCAGGGAGGAAAAAAAGTGTTGCCTCCATGCATGGCGTTTTCCGGCATTTTTTTCCTCAATTCTCCGAAGCAATTTGCAAAGCTGCGCACCCTCCTCCTTTTCTGCAAATTGCTTCAGAGAATTGAGAAAAAAAATGCCAGAAAACGCCATGCACGGAGGCAACACTTCAGGCAATGGGGAGGAAAAAGAGTGTTCATGTTTTCTTTCCCTATTGCCCGAAGCGTTGCCTCCCTGCATGACATTTTCCGGCATTTTTTTTCTCAATTCTCTGAAGCAATTTGCAGAAAAGGAGGAGGAGGGCGCGCGCCTTTGTTAAATGTGGCCTGGCCACAGCTCTCATCCATTGCGAAAGGAAAGGCGGCAAGGGGGAATCATCTGGCTCTAGCCTCTTCTGGGGCGGTTGAGCTCCTGTGCCAGCAGCATCCGGAGCAGCGTGGACTGTGGGGGACGGCGTTGGTGCAGTACAGTTGCGGGGAGAAATTTCACCAGGCAGTGGAATTGGGTCATGCGGCCAGCCAAGCTCAGGATGCATGGGTGGAAGACGAAGTCATAGACAAGGTGGCGTGGCCCAGGTAGCTGTTTGCGGCTCAGTTCCTTGCGGCCCGGCACTAAGGAGTGTGGTAGTAACCAGCAGGAACCTTCAGGATCTGGCTGAGGCTCCAGCCTCTCAAATAGCCGATTGCTGCAGATGTTGATTTAACAGTGCCGACTACCAGCCTGTTTGTGCGCAGGACCCAAGACATGTATTTGATACATATATATTTCAGGCTACCCAATCTGGGCTGCAAAAATTTGAACTGCTGAAATCTTTATGTATTCCCTTCTGGGAGTCACTGGACTTTGAAAGCACAGCTAGTTCAGCCCTTGTGTTTTATTGTTTTTAAATAATCTGCAGGTTCTCCAAATACTTCTGAACTCCACTCCCTGTCAAATCCAACCAGCATTGATAGAGATAAGCAAACTAGGAACTGCCTTTTTACCTAATTAATATTAACCAGTTAATATTCAATTAACTGTGCAATTCAAGGTGTTGGTTACCACCTTTAAAGCGCTCCATCGCATAGGACCGGGCTATTTATGGGACCGCCTGCTGCCACCGATAGCCTCCCACCGACCTGTGCGCTCACACAGGGAGGGTCTCCTCAGGGTACCGTCAGCCAAACAATGTCGGCTGGCGACCCCCAGGGGGAGAACCTTCTCTGTGCGAGCACCTACCCTCTGGAATGAGCTTCCTCTGGGGTTACGATTACTCCCCGACCTCCGGACCTTCCGCCGTGAACTCAAGACCTTTCTGTTTCATCGCGCAGGGCTGGCCTGATACATTACGTTTTTTAATTGGTTTTTTTTTATCATTTCTTTCTTATAGTTTTAAATGGTGTTAGCCAAATTGAATAAGATTTTTAAAAATGTTTTTAATTCTATTTATAAATTTATTTTATGCTGGCTGTAAACCGCCCTGAGTCCTTCGGGAGAAGGGCAGTATAAAAATCAAATAAATAAATAAATAAATAATTGATCTTAATTGTGAATAGCAATCATATTAATTAAATCAGTTTGGCACAAGATTTTACACACATTTTAAAAAACAAGAAAAAAAGAATTCTGCCTCTGCCTACCAGCATCAGGATCATGGTAGACAGAGGCAGAATTCTTTTTTTCTTGTTTTCACCCCCCAAAATTAAGGTGCGTCTTATACCCTGTTGCATCTTATACAACGAAAAATACAGTAAGTTAGGAGAAACCATTTTTTGACTGGAATCATCCAGGAAGAACTACAGGAGAAGATAAGCATTTTTTTACTGCCTCAACACCAATGGAGTTTAAGAACACAGTTCAGTATTCCCATATTTTTTTATCTGAATATTGGAACAGAACATTACAATAATAGAGTTGTAAGAGACTTTTGAGATGTTCTAGTTCCATGATGGCAAACCTATGGCACACATGCCACAGGTGGCACGTGTAGCCATATCAGTGGGCATGCAAGTTCAGCTCGCGCTAGCCAGCTGATTTTTGGGGCTTCTGGGCCCACCAGAAGTAGGGAAACAAGCTGTTTCCTGCCTCCGGAGGGCCTCAGGGTGGTGGGGAAAGCCTGGTTTTCTCTTTCACCTGGCTCCAGAGCCTTTCTAGGAGTCTGGGGGGTGAAAATGGCCTCCCTCCCCCTGGGAGGTCCTCCAGAGGCCGAAAATGGCTCATTTGCCAACTTCCAGTCCCACCAGGACTGGTGGGACTGGAAGTTGGTAAATACCATGGCAAACAAGCCATTTCTGGCCTCCGGAGGACCTCTGGGGGATAGGGAAAGCCGTTTTCGCCTTCCCCAGACTCCTAGAGGGGCCCTGGAGGCTGGAAACATCAAAAAATGAGCTTTCTGGTCACACCAAAAGTTGGCAAACAGGCTGTTTTCGGCCTCCGAAGGACTTCTGAGTGGTGGGGAAGGCCATTTTTGCCCTCCCCAGACTCCTACAGAGGCCCTGGAGGCTGGGGACAGCAAAGAACAGGCCTTCTGGTCCCACCAGAAGTTGGCAAATGGACCATTTTCGGCCTCCAGAGGTTGGGAAGGCTGTTTTTGCCCACCCTCACCCCAGACTCCTAGAGAGGCCTTGAAGGCTAAGGACATAAAAACACAGGCCTTCCGGTCCCATCGGAAGTTGGCAAATGGGCCGTTTATGGCCTCCGGAGGACCTCTGGGGGATGGGGAAGGACGTTTTCGCCCCTGCCCCCCCCACTCCTAGAAAGGCTCTGGAGCCAGATGAAAGAGAAAAACGGGCCTACCGGGCCATCGTGTGCCAGGAGCGGGGAGAGCGGGGGGGAATTGCACGTGTGGGGGCAAGACGCATAGAATTATGGGTGTGGGCACGCACCACACACACACACCAACTCTCCTTCTGGCACACGATGGCAAAAAGGTTAACCATCGCTGTTCTAGTTCATTCATACCATTTCAGACATTTTAAATCCGATTTAATTAGTTTTTTTTAAAAGAATATTTTTCTCAATCTTACTTAAACCTAAAAAATACCTAATTGCATCAATTTTTTGTGTATAACTCAGTAAAACAGATTTAAAAGACAAAAGATTATTTCATTAACTAAGAGGATGTTTCATACGAGGTCAGTTTAACATGGCACAATTGATGGGACAATTTTGTCAGCATGGGTAACCATAGCCAGTCCCCGCTTTAAAGAAATGAGAGTTATATAAGAAGGCCTGGAGGGCCTCAGGTCGTCTGCCTTTAATACAAATTAAAAGAAGGTGCCATACCCTTACCGGACTATTTCCCCCCATCTGGTCAAACAGTAGTCTCATTCTGACAGTAGCCTTCTTTGATTTCAGCTTTCAGACATTGTTTGCTTCTCGGCCTTTTTCAGCCCAAAGACTGAGTGTGATTTCGCCACAATGTGCTGTAACTCTGGCGCTGCAGCTTCCCATTCCTTGCTTTGTATTTTTAGCCATGCTGTTTAGTAGCTGTTTGTTTTTTTATAAATGCACTCATAACATTATGCTTGAATATTATTCATAAAGTGCAACAGTTTAAACGCCTGCATAAATGGGTGTGGGTTTTTTTTTACTACAGAAGCAACCTGTATGTTTTATGCCAGTCGTGAAGCATGTATTTTGTCTCTTGAGTTCTACCTACTTTTTCATTGAAAGGAAATTTGGGAGCAGGAATTAAAGAAAGAAAGCTATCTGTGCGTGTACAATGCTCTCCCTCCTTCAGATGTAATTAGAATTGCTAAGTGCAGAGACAGACATGTTCTTTTGTTCAGTATTAGACAGGTAATTTACACATACAACAGGAAATGACAGCAGAAACAAAAGAGCAAAGTTCAACTAGATTTTAGTAATAAATCAAAGGACTATCTTTGGGAACAATTTTTCCTTAGAGACTGCACACAAATATTCATTTTTTACTTATCAGTGTCCCTGAATATCCAGAATAGCTTACGGTATATCGGTTTGCCAAATAATACTCTTTTATAAAACAGTAGCCAGCTGAAAGAAAAACTGCAGCTGGCTGGATGACCTACAAAAATCCATCCAACAATTGGGGAAATTGAGGAGGAAGATTCCTGATAAAACTAAGTTTATTTAAGTTGGTGCCTGCTAACTTTAAAATAATGTCTAGAGTTCCTATGTCAGTCTTCCCAATCTGCTGCTTTTTGGATACATTGGACTACAGTTCCCATCTTACTGAGCCAGCATATTAGGAAGAATGATATTTTTAGTGATCTCAGATACTCTGGCAGATGGAGCATAAAAACTAAATTTTGAGAACTCAGCAACTTCTATAACAGGTGGAAATTCTTAGTCATCTAGATCATAATTGTCTCAAAGGTGTTGTTCAAAAAGCAACTGAACTGTTCTGAGGAAGAAGATGACATTTCGCTTCTCATCCAAGAAGCTTCATCGGTTGTGACTGAATAGTGGGGAATGGAAGGATAGGTTCTGACAGTTATAACTGGAGGGTGGGATAAATGGAAGATGGTGATTGAGATGGAAGCATTGTATTTCTTTGCAGTCATCTGGTCATTAGCTTTCTCTCTGAGAACAGTTGAGGCTATTTGGGAGATTTTTCTATGCACTCAAGGTCACCTGAATCAGAGTGAAATGATTGTGGAATCTTCCTGGAACTGCTGAGTGGATTGCATTGTAGACAGAAGATGTGTAGTGTCATATTCTATAGAAGGAATAGGCAACCTCTTCCAAATATTGCTGAACTGCAACAATTTCCAGCATTTTTCACCATTAACTAGGAATACTGAGACGTGTAGTTCAAGAACCATCTGATTAGTTATAGGGTTGAAGAGAGTTCCTTTATGCTGATCCAGAACATTATTTTCTTCCACTAGACCAGTAGTGTCAAACTCAAGGCCCATGGGCCACATCTGGCCCTTGATGTGGTTATATCTGGCCTGCGAGGCCACCCTAGAAATACCAAATGAGAGGCCCGTGGCACCTTGGCCCAGCCCAAGCCGACCGGTTGCTGATGTACAACCTGGTGGTGGCATCTGAGCCAGATTACGGTCAGCCTTAAATCTGTGGTGCCACCCTAGAGCCAGCACGGAGCCCCCCCCCCAACTCTTGGGCATGTGCAGAGGAGGCAGTGAGCACATATGAGGTCAGGCATCCCCGGGAACTGTCTTGCCCTGCAGGCTGACTGTGTTTGAAGCACTACCCTTTCACTCAGGACACATGTGCTCTCTGCCTCCTCGCTGCACCTGCATATAGGGTGCGGGCAGGGCAGTCTCTCACTGGCTCCAAAGAGCTGTGTGGGTCGGATCTAAGGCTGGCCACACGTCGCCCCGAATGTCCGCTCTTTCTCCTCCTCTCCTTCTCTGAGTTCTTTCCAAGTTCTGGCATGTGCATGAGTGTGAGATTTTAATTCCCAGATCTTTGAATAGTGGGCACTAGAGATTCATGGCTGGCAATGAGCGCAGGCTAATTGCCGCTGGAATTTGGGGAAGTGCCTGAATGTGGTTTTATTTTATTTTTCCAGAGGGTCGGGGAAGAAAGCCATGCAGACCTCTCAAGGCAGATGGGGAGGGGGGCAGGCTGGAAATATGCAAAGAGAACCTGGCAACTCCCATTCATTTGCAGTTTATGGGTAGGAGGGGCAAGCAAACAAACAGGGATTTTTTGTTTCTGATTCTTTTTCTTTTTTATTTGCCATGGCTTTTTCTGTGCCTCTTGGCAAATTTTGATGTCCTTCATCCCAAATTCATTCATGGGGGGTGGGCTGGGGGATAAAATTGAAATGAGGGAAGAAATCTCTTGTGGAAGGGGATGTCTGTATTTGGGGACGGGATTGTAATATGCAGGTGTGGGAAAAGAATTGGTGGCTAATGAAATTCAAACCAGATTTTTAAAAAAAAAAAAATGGGTAGGAGAGCAGGTTGTAAGATTTCAGAGCCTTCAGTTGTCTTATTTCTCTCCACTTCTTCCTCCTCACGCCCTGCCCCCCACCAAAAGACTTTCGGTCCAAAGAACCAAGGAGTTTGCTCAGCTCCTGAAGAAGCTGCAACTTGCTTCTTGCTTGAAGTTTCTGGCATTGAATTCAGGCCAGTTCTAGATGTGGCTGTGGGTGGATGTGAACTGAGTGCTGAAATTTTATTTTATTTATTATTTTATATTTTTAAAAAATCCTCCAGAGGTTGTTTTATGGTTTTATTTTTAAGTTTTACTTTTAAGTTTTATGATTATGGTTAGCTGTCTCGCTAACCCCAGGAGGAAATCTAGGCGCAAGATTTTGGAAAAGAAAAATGTGGTTTTAAGTTGCTCGGAAACCGAATGGCAGGGAAAGGCAGTGGTCCGCTTGATTTTAGTGGGATTCCTTTCCATGCAGAGCAGTTTTGCGACAGGAAAATTAGAGGTTTCGCCCCAGTGGTGGTTCCTGACCTCCTCCCGACTTCTATAGCCTCCCTTCCTCTGTGCTTCTCCCTTCAGCTGCCTTTTCCAAGAACAGAACAGTTCTTTGCAAAATGCTTAATTTTAATTTTTCTTAGCTGGCTGGAGGTGGAGTTGATCATTCTGCCGAGGTGTCAGTAATTGCACCCCTGTTCTCTTCTCCTTAAGATAGGAATTACAACCCTCCTTCCATTAATATTTTAGAACAATTAATCAGTGGAACAACTTGCCTGCAGAAGTTGTAAATGTTCCAATACTGGAAATTTTTAAGAAAATGTTGGATAACCATTTGTCTGAAATTGTGTAGGGTTTCCTGCCTGGGCAGGGGGTTGGACTAGAAGACCTCCAAGGTCCCTTCCAACTCTGATATTATTATTATTATTATTATTATTATTATATAATATAGGAAAGAGGTGAGTTTTCTTGTCTCCAGTGCTGGTCTCCTTTTGTTGTGGTGGTTATTAAGGTGACATTTCTCTGATTCTTGTTCAAGGTTAGGATAATTGTAAGCGGCAGCTTTTTGCTCCATCCTTCCAGGCCAAGGCTTTCTTCACTTTCCCAGTTGCTCTGCACGGTTCTCCTATTCTCTAGCTGTTAACAAGTGAAGCTGTAGCTTTGCACATCTGATCTGATCCATGGGAAAGAATGAAAGTTGATTTGTTTCTGCCATAATGTCCAAGTTTAAAAGATTAGTCTCTCTTTCGCCATTCACTTAAGTAAGAAATGGATTAAACTTATCATGGCTTCTTTCTTTTTTCCCACCTTGTTTAATTCTTTCTTTTCCCCCTTCCCTGCTTTACATTTAAAATCCTTCCTTCGCTCAGAACACAGTCAGCTTGGAAGGCAAGATGGTCCTCAGGCTCTGTATGCTCGCTGCCTACTGTGCATGCGCCCAAGGCTGCCAGTCTCTCCCCCTCCCCTCATCCCTTCCTGACCACTGAGGAAGGAAAGATGGGAAGGAGAATCACAGAAGGAAGGAGAAAGGGAGGGCGGGAAAGAAGGAAGGAAGGAGTTTATAAGAAAGGGAGGAAGGAGAGTCTGAGGGAAGTTCTGCCTTAATACTTAGCAACCAGCAGCCCTGCTGCCATTTTGCCATTCCCTTGTCTCCTCCTCCTGACCTCTCCTGTTAGTCTTCCATCCTATCACTGAGGTTACTTTGGTTACAAAGCTGGGTCTATTCGCAAGAAGAAGGAATGGGTCTCCCTCTGACCCATAGACTTTTTTTTTTATTAATACAAGTTTTTATTGGTTTTTAAATTTCCCCCCCTCCACACAAACACAAATCATGAAGAGTATTAACATTATCTTATCTTATACAATTCAAAATATTCAAATATATTTTTCTTAGTTACAATTTTTGCCAAAATATTCTTTTTTTCCATAGTTTTTTATTCCTTTCCTAATATTTCCTTGCTCATTTTATTAAATCACATCTTTTTTCGCCCTTCGTTTTCTAATTTCTCCATTTTTATTCATATTCATTCCCTTTCATTCCTTTTTTTTAACTATTTCAATTTTTATTCTTCGAATATTTCGGGGTTGTCTTTCCTCCATTTCCTTTCCACAGCAATCTTTTCTTCTCCTTACACTCCTTTCCCTACCTCCTTTCTTTGTACCTACTTTCTTCTCCTCTCTTCTCCTACTTCTTCTCTACTTCCCTTTCCCTTCTCCTCCTCCATCCTACTTCCTCCCTATGTAACCTTCTCTCCTACACTTATTTCCCTTACCTTACCTCCTCCCCTCTTCCCTTTCTTCTTTCTCTCTCCCTTTCTCCCTTCCATCTCTCTCCTTCTTATCTTCCTCTTTTGCTATATCTATTTTCGATATCTCCAGACATCCCAATTCTCTCATTTATTACATATATTTTTCAAACCACCTCTCCTATATTTTAAACCTTAACATTGTCTTCATCTTATTCCATTTATATCATACAGTCAATTAGTACAACTTTCCACCTCTTATTCTTTTAACATTTCTATTCAAAATTCAATACTTATTATTTTCTTTCAACAATGTACATCATTTACTAACATTTCAATTTTACTCCCTTTTACGTCTTAAATTTCAATCATCTTAATTTATAAACCGTGCCATTCCAAATTTCCTCTGTTGGATTTTCCATTCTTTTATAAATTTAAAATTTGTTTCTTAATCATCACTTTATTTTTTTCTCATTCCATGCATTGTCAAACACAAAAAAAGACAAAAAAGGAAGCAAATCTATCACTACTTTCATTTCTTTTCTTTTATTCATTTTTCTCCTACTTCTAACCATTTTCTTTCAGTCTCTCCCAGATCCCATCTCTTAATATTTTTCTTCCTTTCTTCCCTTCTTTCATTTTCTTCTTTCTCCTTTTCTTGTTTCCTCCTTTCCATTTTTCTCTGACTTTTACTCTTTTGATGTCCCCCCCCGTCAATTTTTCTCTATTTCCTCCTCTTCCCTTCAATCTTTCACTGCTAATCCCAGTGTAATCATCTGTTTTTTTCACTGTTTTTTTCACTTTTTGAATTTTCCTTCTCAGTCTTTTCTTTTCACTCCCCTTTTTAAAGTTTCCCTCTCTCATTTTATTACATATATTTTTCAAACCTCCTCTCCTATATTTTAAACCTTAACATTGTCTTCATCTTATTCCATTTATATCATACAGTCAATTAGTACAACTTTCCACCTCTTATTTTCTTAACATTTCTATTCAAAATTCAATAATTATTATTTTCTTCCAACAATGTACATCATTTACTAACATTTCAATTTTATTCCTTTTTACATCTTAAATTTCAATCATCTTAATTTATAAACCGTGCCATTCCAAATTTCCTCTGCTGGATTTTCCATTCGTTTATAAATTTAAAATTTGTTTCTTAATCATCACTTTAATTTTTTCTCATTCCATACATTGTCCAACACAAAAAAAGAAAAAAAAAGGAAGCAAATCTATCACTACTTTAATTTCTTTTCTTTTATTCATTTTTCTCCTACTTCTAACCATTTTCTTTCAGTCTCTCCCAGATCCCATCTCTTAATATTTTTCTTCCTTTCTTCCCTTCTTTCATTTTCTTCTTTCTCCTTTTCTTGTTTCCTCCTTTCCATTTTTCTCTGACTTTTACTCTTTTGATGTCCCCCCCCGTCAATTTTTCTCTATTTCCTCCTCTTCCCTTCAATCTTTCACTGCTAATCCCAGTATAATCATCTGTTTTTTTCACTGTTTTTTTCACTTTTTGAATTTTCCTTCTCAGTCTTTTCTTTTTCACTCCCCCCCCCTTTTTTTAAAGTTTCCCTCTCTCCATTTTTCTTCATTATCAGTCCCAATATGATCATCTATATTATCTTCACTGATTTCTTTTCCAGCATTATATCTCATAATTTCCTTATCTTCTCTTTTTTTTTATTTTTAAGCCATAATTCTGCTTGTTTATTTTCATTAATAGACTCTCAGACCATCGAACACATCTCCCATAATTCCTCCCAATTCTCCATATTTTCAATACAGGGAGAGAGACTTTTTAAGTTTATTTATCTTAATTTCTATATAATTATTATTTTATTATTATTTATTAAATTTTTATACTGCCCTTCTCCCAAAGGACTCAGGGCGGTGTACAGCCAAAATAAAACACAATATATATACAATTAAAACCAAAATTTAAAATAGAGCATATTACAAAAAGGCCGATATTTAAAAATTTAAATTTTAAATTTTAAAAATTTAAAACCCCACAACAATAAAAACCCAGTTTAAAATATTAAGAACCATTATGTCAGTCCAGCTTGAATAAATAAGTGTGTTTTTAGCTCACGGCGAAAGGTCCGAAGATCAGGCACTTGGCGTAGGCTAGGGGGAAGTTCATTCCAGAGCGTCGATGCTCCAACAGAGAAGGCCCTACTCCTGGGGGCCGCCAGCCGACACTGTTTGGCGGACGGCACCCTGAGGAGACCTTCTTTGTGAGAGCGTACGGGTCGGTGGGAGGCATAAGGTAACAGCAGGCGGTCTCGTAAGTACCCGGGTCCTAAGCCATGGAGCGCTTTAAAGGTGGTGACCAAAATCTTGAAGCGCACCCGAAAGACCACAGGAAGCCAGTGCAGACTACGCAGCAGTGATGTTACATGGGAGCCACGAGCGGCTCCTGTTACTACTTGCGCAGCCGCATTCTGGACTAACTGTAGCCTCCGGGTGCACCTCAAAGGCAGCCCCATGTAGAGAGCATTGCAATAATCCAACTGAGACGTGACCAGAGCGTGAGTGACTGTGCATAAGGCATCCCGGTCAAGGAAGGGACGCAACTGGCGGACCAAGCGAACTTGGTAAAAGGCCCTCCTGGAGACGGCCGCCAGATGTTCATCAAAGGACAGCCGTCCATCCAGGAGGACGCCCAAGTTGCGAACCACCTCCTTTGGGGCCACTAACTCGCCCCCAACAGTCAGCTGCAGGTGCAGCTGACTGTACCGGGGTGCCAGCATCCACAGCCACTCCGTCTTGGAGGGATTGAACTTGAGTCTGTTTCTCCCCATCCAGACCCGTACAGCTTCCAGGCACCGGGACAGCACTTCGATAGCTTCGTTGGGGTGGTCCGGGGTGAAAAAGTACAGCTGGGTGTCGTCAGCGTACAGATGATAACTCACCCCGAAACCACTGATGACCTCGCCCAGCGGCTTCATATAGATGTTGAACAGGGTAGGTGAGAGAATCGATCCCTGAGGCACCCCACAAGTGAGGCGCCTCGCGGACGACCTCTGCCCCCCTGTCAACACCGTCTGCGACCGGTCAAAGAGATAGGAGGAGAACCACCGATAAACGGTGCCTCCCACTCCCAATCCCTCCAACCGGCGCAGCAGGATACCATGGTCGATGATATCAAAAGCCGCTGAGAGGTCTAATAGGACCAAGGCAGAGGAGCAACCCCTATCTCTGGCCCTCCAGAGGTCATCCACCAACACGACCAAAGCCGTCTCCGTGCTATAACTGGGTCGGAAGCCGGACTGGAACGGGTCTAGATAGACAGCTTCATCCAGGTGCCGGGGAAGCTGCCATGCAACCACACTCTCTACAACCTTCGCCGCAAAGCGAAGGTTGGAGACTGGACGGTAATTCCCCAAAATAGCTGGGTCCAGGGAAGGCTTCTTAAGGAAGGGTCTCACCACCGCCTCTTTCAAGGCGGCGGGGAAAACCCCTTCCAACAAAGAAGCGTTTATAATCCCCTGGAGCCAGCCTCGTGTCACTTCCTGAGCAGCCAGCACTAACCAGGAAGGGCATGGGTCCAGTAAACATGTAGTTGCATGTAACCTCCCCAGCAACCTGTCCACGTCCTCGGGAGCCACAGAATCAAACTCATCCCAAATAACCTCAACAAGACGTGTCTCCATCATCTCGGTTGGATCATCGCAATCTTGGTCCAAACTATCCCGAAGCTGGACGATTTTATCGTATAGATAACCGTTAAACTCCTCAGCTCGTCCCTGTAAAGGGTCATCCCGTCCCTCCTGATGAAGGAGGGAATGGGTCACCCGAAACAAGGCGGCTGGGCGGTTATCTGCCGATGCAATGAGGATGGAAACATAAGAACGTTTCGCCTCCCTCATTGCCACTAGGTAGGTCTTAGTAAAAGACCTCACTAGTGTCCGATCAGCCTCGGAACGGCTAGACCTCCTAGTGCTCTCTAGGCGTCTTCTCTGGCGTTTCATCTCTCTCAGCTCCTCGGAAAACCAGGGAGCCAATTGAGATCTGCGCCGGGTCAGAGGCCGCAAAGGCACGACACGGTCCAAAGCCCCAGCCGCGGCCCATTCCCAGGGCCCGTTCCCAGTCGTGCCATGGGAAAGATCCTCAGGGAACGGCCCAAGCTCCGTCAGGAACCTCTCTGGGTCCATCAGGCACCTGGGACGGAACCAACGCATTGGCTCCATCTCCCTGCGGTGGTGAGCGGCGGTCCGAAAGTCTAGGCGAAGGAGAAAATGATCTGACCATGACACCGGTTCCATCACTATATCTCCTAAATCCAGATCATTAACCCACTGACCAGAGATAAAAATCAGGTCTAGTGTGCCTCCTCCGATGTGTGTAGGGCCATCAGTTACTTGAATCAGGTCCAAGGCCGTCATGGAGGCCTGGAACTCCTGAACCACCGTTGACGACAAGCCGGCCGATGGCAAGTTGAAATCCCCCAAGACCAGGAGTCTGGGAATCTCAACCGCCAAGCCAGCAAGCACCTCTAGTAGCTCAGGTAGGGCTGTAGTCACGTAGCAAGGAGCCAGGTACGTGATCAACAGCCCCATCTGATTCCGATGGCCCCACTTCACAAGGAGGGATTCACAACCAGCTATTTGAGGTACAGTGGACTCCCTCGGCTCCAGACTCTCTTTAATCACAACCGCCACCCCCCCACCCCTACCTTGGGCCCTCGGCTGATGCAATGCACGGAAACCCGGAGGGCACAGTTCAACCAGGGGTACACCCCCCTCTGTGCCCAACCAGGTCTCCGTAATGCCCATAAAGTCCGCAGACTTCCTCTGAATAAGGTCACAAATCAGGGGAGCCTTATTGACCACGGACCAGGCATTGCAAAGCATCAGCCGCAGACCCAAGCTCTGAGGTCCTGGCCATCCGGGGAACGAGTAAGGACTAAGGGGCCAGAGCACGTGATTGCTTTTAGACATCGAATACGTGCTCCCGAAGAACGATACGGCCCCCTGCCTCCGCCATATCTGCCTCTCCCACTTACCGTACAGATGGAATAACACTCTCTGCTCTGCACATTTCCCTCCACCCCGTCTTCGGACCAACTGAGGTAAAGCCGTGAGCGCGCGCTGGGACTGGACATACCCTCCCCGACGGGTTTCCCCCAACACCCGCCCTTGCTCTCCCCCCCCTTAAAAATTCCCTATTTAAAAATCCCCAAAGGCTCTTTCTTGACGCATGCCACCTCTGTGGGTCCCAAGACCCGTCATTGAGGCCGGCCCTAGGTAATGTGACGGGCCATTCCTGCGAGGCGGGGGCACCTCGCAGGCACAGGAGTTCATGTGCGGAGTATCGCATGATGAAAGAAGAGACAGCGAAAGAAAGTCATATCCTCAGAATAGGCAAGGCAAGTTCTTGATGTTCCGTCCAATGGGAGGCCCATTTGTCCGATGGAAAATCAAAAGGGGGCCAACAATCCTATTGGAAACTAGGTGAGTAGCGTCATCGTCCCAACCATCGCTGTCACTGTTAATTCCCGGAGAAGAAAGTCCCCCGGTCGATCTACAAAACCGGGTAATAGCCCCTCACCCCATCCTCTTCCAAAAGGCATGCGGGGGGGTCCAAATTTAGTAATCTAAATTCCAATTTATTACTTTAACTTAACCCAAATTCAAGTCCATGTATCTCTTTTCTTCTTTTCTTCTTTGTTTCTGGAAGAGTCGAATTCCAATATATATTTAAATTGTTTCAATTTAAGTCTTTATCGGTTCCACTCAGGGGTGAAATGCTCCTGGTTCGGATCGGATCGCACGATCCGGTAGCGATGGGAGCAGGTAGTTCGGAGAACCAAGAGCAAAAATCCCTCCCCCCCCCACTGCCCACGCCTCGCTGTTCCTCTTCTCTGTCCCTCAAGCGCTCAGTGGTGATATAGCTGCAAACAGCCTTAAATGACTGCCGCGGCACTTCAAAGGGCCGCACTACAGCTGATCAGTGCTGTAGACAACTAGAAGACCGGTGCCTCTATTTTTAAAGAAGGTAGACTGGTACCTGTCAAAATAAGGCACTTGGTAGATTGGTGCCTCTCAGTAAAATGCAATTGGTAGACTGAAGCCTCTATTTTTAAAGAAGGTAGACCGATGCCTCCCAAGTTTTGTATATTTTATTATTTTTATTATTTATTATTATTGACCATGCCCATTCAGTCAGCTGACCACCAAGCCACACCCATCAATTAACCCACGCCCACAGAACCGGTAGGAAAATTTTTTAGATTTCACCCCTGGTTCCACTCCCCCTTTTTCTTTTACAATCTCATGACAGCTGTTAAAACAATGCTTCCTTCTGATTTTCCTACATTGATCTGAATGATGTGATACTTTCTTTCCTCCAGCAGATGTCTCTTTCCAATTCACAAATGTTTCAGCAACAAAATGTCCCTTGTTAATCCACAAAGTTTATTATTTCCTGTCTTAGTTCTTTTGTTAGCAAACAATGTTTTCTTTCAGTTTTCTGTTCCTTTTAGTATTTGATCTCTTCCAAAGCCAAATTAAAATTCAGATGGAAAGTCCTTTTTGGGGCTTTAATTACAAAGTTCCATTTTACTTTTATTTTCTTCTATTTATACTTCCACATGCCAATTTAGCCGCTGATTTCAAATTGAAGACTTCTTTTAAGCTTTAATAAATTTTCTTCTTACCTATGCGTTGGCAAATCACTTTTCTGATAAGAATACTCCATTCAATTGCCTCTCCTGCTCCAATCTTTTTGTGTGGCTGCCCCAGCTTGTGACAGCTCAAATGGCTGTCTTCCCTTGCTGCAGAATCGGAGGCTGATGTCGGTGCTCCAGGGAATTTACCCCTTCCCTATTCACACCGATCCATGCCTCCCTTCTTCGCTGTCTCTCCAAGACAGCTATGGTCCATGAAGGACCCCAAAATGGCTGGGATATCGGCGTTCCTCCGGAACCCCGGGGAGTCGCCGTCCCGCAACGATGTTGGCCATGCCTTCTCCTCTGACCCACACACTTTATTGTCCTGCACATATCATGAGCAACCTGGCCAAGGATAGTGAGGACAGCAGCAGCAGCAGCCTTGATGAGGAGGTAAGCGCAGCCAGGAGCCCCCTTGGGGAAACATGGCTGGGCCGGGCTGGGCTGTGGGGTCCCCATGCCCTCGGTGCTCAAGGGATGACTGGGTACTTATTCTCTGCTGCCCAGGGCTCAGGGCAGACCGCACTGCCATCCAGGGGTCCTCCGCATGACCTAGGAGGGAACAGCGAAGCTCCTCTGATGTACAAGGATTTGGTGCTTGCCCTGCTCTCACTTTTTCCACTAGAAACAATGGCCTCACCCAGACATCTCCTCGACACGAACAATGTCAAGCTGCCATGGCCATCCTGGCCACGCCCAAAACCACCTCAGCCCTCTGAGGTCAACCACAACCCTGATGTGGCCCTCAAGGAAATTTTGACACCCTGCACTAGACTGAATAAAATTTTAATTTATTCGCTCTGGATAAATTAATCATTTCAATGTCCAAAGAAAATTGATTGTAGTATTAATTTTACATAAGACAAAGTGGAAATTCATATCAAAACATAAGAGCAATTGTATCCTCTGAAAGATTTGGTGCATTTGCTTTAAGGGCCTTTCCAGGTCATCTCCAGATGTGTGTATATGCACAGACACTTTGCTTCGTTCCAGCAGAAGTGTTTTCTAAACAAGCACAGGTATTCCTAGGTCTGGGAAGACCTCTGAGCAGCAAAGATTCAAGTTAATTAGTTAAGTAATTAGCTGTTCATCACTTTAAGAAGGGACACAGCTTTACTGTCTTATCATTAAAGTGACCAGTACCTAGATCATGATGTATGTGAGAGCTAACAGTTCAAACAAATCTATATGTGGAAAGATGGAAACCTATGTTATGCATCATTTTCCCTTAAATGAAGGCTTTGGGTACAAGCATAGGATACCTTTGGCTAATTAAAGTTATTTCCATTTATCCATTGTGTTTACCCTACAGTTAATCAGAATTATATTCATGGTGCCCTCAGAGTGTTCCAGTTGCTGTTCTTGGAGGGTGAAGAACATGTGGAAGGAGAAGGATAGGAAGGCAAATGCTAGCCAACAGCCTTTCCTCATCTTCTTTATTTCTTCCCTTTATTTTGCAGGGAAAAGGGGAAATGCAAGTCACCATGTTACTTCCAAAGATCAGGGGATTGTGGCAAGGTCCTGTGGACCCTTGGCTTTGTCTAGGAATAAATCCAAGGAACTGAGAGACCCTCTCTAAGTGGCCCTTCACTTCCAGAAGTGATCCTGCAAAACAATGTTGGATTACTGCAATGCTCTCTACATGGGGCTCCCCTTGAAGGGCATCCGGAGGCTACAGTTAGTCCAGAATGCGGCTGCGCGGGTGATAGACGGAGCCCCTCGTGGCTCCCGCATGACACCCATCCTGCGCAGACTGCACTGGCTACCTGTGGCCTTCCGGGTGCGCTTCAAGGTTCTGGTGACCACCTTTAAAGCGCTCCATGGCATTGGGCCGGGTTATTTACGGGACCGCCTACTGCTACCGAATACCTCTCACCGACCCGTGCGCTCTCATAGAGAGGGTCTCCTCAGGGTGCCGTCAGTGAGGCAATGTCGTCTGGCGACGCCCAGGGGAAGGGCCTTCTCTGTGGGGGCTCCCACCCTCTGGAACGAACTACCCCCCGGACTTCGTCAGCTTTCGGACCTCCGGACCTTCCGCCGCGGGCTTAAAACATACCTATTTAATTGTGCAGGACTGAGCTAGATTTTAAATTTATGGGTTTTAATTGGGTTCTGTTTTTATATTTTAATAACGGGCTTTAGAATAAGTTTTTTAATTGTTTTTATATTGTATTTGTGTTATGTATTTTTAAGTGCCTGTAAACCGCCCTGAGTCCTTCGGGAGATAGGGCGGTATATAAATATGATTAATAAATAAATAAATAAATAAATGTATCCTGCATTTTCTTGAAACAAGTTGAGAAAGTTTGTGAAGTCTTCTGGAAGCCCTATAGCATTGTGGAGATAGGGGCTATAGCACTTGTTCCAGACTAGCATAGTCTTGCGTGTGGAAAAGGTTATATCAGCCCCATAAAAAGATTTAGAAACATTCTACACCAGAACCATGCAAGGATATTTGCCTGTTGCATGAAAGGACAAAATGGTTCTCTAATATATCTCTTAATTGTGCATTACATTGACTCATCCTTTCTAGTCAGGCAGGGGAGATATCTTGCAGATCATTTTTTCCATCACTAAAAAAAAATTTAATTGATGGAATCCAAGAAGAGAACTTGCTCTGTTGTTGCCCCTACGGTTTAGTATGTTTCACCCCCAAAGATGAGGCAGCCCTATCTCTCTTATGGCCTTCTGAAAGAATGTCTAGGCCAGACTGCCAATTCAATGGGGGATGGAGGCAAGAATGATGGCAAGTCTGGCGGAAATTGGTGGTTTCAGGGCAGCCCCTCTATCTCTCTTAACTTAGTAACATATTCATTTTAATTTGTTATTAGTTAACCTTTTACCTTTGTTTTAATTGTGCTTTTTACTACTATATTTCTTAATTGTACACCACTCAGAATCACTTAAGTGAAATAGGCAGTGAAGAAATTAGTTGATGGATGGACAGACAAACAGGCAACATCCTTCTTTCCATCTGATTTATAAAATGCAGTGTAGGTTCTGTTCAGACACAATTTTGTTCTCTCGCAATGCTTGCAGTCCTCAGTGTTTGCCTCTGCCAGTCAGCCCCTTGCTCTGCTAGTAGTGACAAAGCCTCTCTGCTAAATTACAGGAGCAGGTGATGTCCCCCAGATGTGAAGGGGCTGCACCGACTTCAGGTAGCTGGGAATTCTGGGAGGTGCAGATCCAATACATTTGGAAGATACTAGATTGGGGGAAACTGCAAAATCTGAGGGATCTGAGCCTGTGAAGCATAAGGGATTTTAGATAAATTTATGCTTCCTCACAGTCTTCAGTAATAAAAGAAAACAGGCATTTGACTTGTAACTAAATGTATCATAACTCACAATCACTGAAGGAAAATTTCTTATGGTCAAAATAGAGGTAATGTTAAATTTTGGCTAGGTTGTATTCAGTGCATGTATTTGTTGCTTGTACTTCTTGTGTATTAAGGCTATTAAGAAAATCAAAAGAAAGATATTGTTCTTTATTTGTTGTTGTTGTTAGTTGCGAAGTCATGTCCGACCCATCGCGACCCCATGGACAACGTTCCTCCAGGCCTTCCTGTCCTCTACCATCCTCTGGAGTCCATTTAAACTCATGCCTACTGCTTCAGTGACTCCATCCATTGTTCTTTATAGAAAGGCTTTATCTGCCTCAGGTTGGGAAGAAAAAATTGTGTTGAAATAACTATCCACACCCTATCTACATAGCTCTGCTCCCTCCATAAATGGGGAGAATGCTTTTAAAGAGGCATGGATGTTGTCTATTTTGAAATTTCTATCATCATCTTAGCTTGGAGAGATGTAGGATTTATATTTTCAAATAACACAAATAATTTTTGGTAGTGTTAATTTACTAGAAATGCAATTGAAACACCAAGTAAAAAACTGTTTAAAATCTGACAGCTTTTTTTTTTCTCAGCATCTATAATATCACACAATCTTTACATGAATTTCAATCCACGGATTGAAAAAAACTTAAATTTTAAGGATCTGAAATAACTTTTTCTGCCCCCCTCCTTTCAAGCACTTCACTATGGAACCCAATTGTGGTCAGTAAAGATAACTGCTAGCATTTAATTTATAGATTACATTATTACAGGTAGTCCTCAATTTACAACCACAATTGAGCACAAAATTTGTGTTGTTAAGTGAGACATTTGTTCAGTGAGTTTTGCCCTATTCTACAATCTTTCTTCCCACAGTTATTAAATGAAATACTGCAGTTGTTAAGTTAATAATCCAGTTGTTAAGTGAATGGCTTCCCCATTGACTTTGCTTGTCAGCAAAAGGTGATCACATGATCCTGAGATACTGCAACCGTCATAAATATGAATCAGTTCCTAGCGTCTGAATTTTGGTCATGTAACCACGTGGATTCAATAGTTTTAAGTGTGAAAACTGATCATAAGTCACTTCAGTGCCATTGTAATTTTGAATGGTCACCAAATGAACCATTGTAAATTGAGGATTTCTTGTACAGTTGTCAGTTTCTGCATCTGAAAATCATGATCCATTTATACCGTAATAGTCATATACCGTATATACTCGAGTATAAGCCGAGTTTTTCAGCACGTTTTTTGTGCTGAAAAACGCCCCCTCGGCTTATACTCGAGTCTACCCTTGCAGAGCCGACCCAGGGAGAGGGTTTTTTGCCCTCGGGAACAGCTGGGCCGGCAGGACGAGCCCAAATGCTGCCGGCATGCTTTGCCAGCTCGGCCGGCTCGTTTTGGGGCGGCGGCTGGCCTCCGGTGTTTTCTTCCGCCGCTTTTTGATGGCGGCGGCGGCGGTGGTCGGCGGGGGGGGCGGAGGGGGCGTTCGACATTTTCGCCCCCCTCTCACTCGTCCTCCTCTTGCCCGCGGTGGGGGCGGAGGGGGCATTTGTCACGAATACATCCCAATAAAATGCAAAGGTTTCAAAGCATGTTTTGGAAAAGCAGCGAGGGATGGGGGGAGAATGCTGCCTTGAATGTGAAAGAAACGTGGAAAACTCCAACTACAGTATAAAAAAAAAACATTTGCACTCAGTACTTTTTATTTTATTTTATTTTTTGCCAAGTTTTCCCCAGGGTTTTTCCCCTATGGAAATTGGGGAGGTGGGGAGAAAGAGGTGAAAAGAAAAGCCTCTTGGAAAGCGGAGAAATCACGGCAAGAACAAACGATTTCTCCCCCGCCCCTCCCGGCGCCGTCCTTCTCTCCCGCCAGTCACACGGTTCAGTTTTTTCAGGCTAACTATACTGCGTTTCACTCCCGAGTGAACATTGTAACCCGAGACTTGCTCGTAAACAGTGAGCAAAATTACGGTAATCTCCTCTGCCAAATCTATTCCCAAACCCTCCCCCAACACCTCCGCTCCGCAAAGGCAAGAAATGAGCGCCGAATCCGAGAGGGGCAGGAGGAGGAGGAGGAGGAGAGATGGGGCATTGCAAGCTAGGGTGGGAAGAAGGAGGAGGAAGAAGAAGGAGGCAAAAGAAACCGACCCTCGCAGATCAGCAAATTAGCTTTCCTTCTCCAAACCAATTTTTTAAAAACCCGTTCTACCCAGAGCAAATGGCAAATAAGCAGCCCGTTTTGAGTCTGATTATTGTTTCATGGTGGTTGCCCTCTCTGATCTCCTTGTACATGACAAGGCACCTCTAACCCAGCGCTTTGTGTTTGTTATTGGTAATTCTCCTCTCCTTCTTCCATTGGAGTCCTCTCCCTTCCTTTCCGAACGGGCGGGCGATTTACCTTCTCTGCCTCTTTTATTTTCCTGGAGGTGGAGGTGTATTCCTAAGGATGCCTTCAGTGCTGGGGAAGGAGCCGATCCATGGAGGGAGGCGGCGCTGCCGAGAAGCCGCTGCTTACAGAGGCGAAAGAGCCAGGAGACCTTGGCATAGGTGGGCGGCTGGTGTAAGGCAGGGCAGAACCTTGACCCGCAAGGATCCCGGAGGTGGGGGACGAAAAGAGGCAGAGAAGGAGGAGGAGGAAGGAAAAGAAAGAAAGAAAGGGGAGTGAAAATAAGAGCAGTCCGAGCAATAAATAAATATTGCTGGGCTGCTTTCCAAAAATCCTCAGCACGGAACTAAAAGTTGCAAGTGTTTTGTGAGTTCAAACAGTCCCTTCCAGACTAACACGTTTCATTAAAAGATACAAAGTTTGGTAAACTGAAGCTCGCTCTGTCCAATGCAAAAAAATCATCATCATCATATAATAATAATAATAATAATGATAATAATAATAATAATAATAATGATGATGATGATGATAATGATAATAATGATAATGATAATGATAATAATAATAATGATGATGATGATGATGATAATGATAATAATGATAATGATGATAATAATAATAATGATGATGATGATGATGATAATGATAATGATAATAATGATAATGATAATAATAATAATAATAATAATAATGATGATGATGATGATGATGATGATGATAATAATGATAATGATAATAATAATAATGATGATGATGATGATAATGATAATAATGATAATGATAATAATAATGATGATGATGATGATGATGATGATAATAATGATAATGATAATAATAATGATGATGATGATGATAATGATAATAATGATAATGATAATAATAATAATGATGATGATGATGATAATGATAATAATGATAATAATAATAATAATAATAATAATGATGATGATGATGATAATGATAATAATGATAATGATAATAATAATAATAATGATGATGATGATGATGATGATAATGATGATAATGATAATAATAATAATAATAATAATAATATTCAGCCGTGCTTCGCTTTGATGGCAGCCTGACGTAAAATGGGGGGCAGGGGGATACATACACGGTTAGGGAAAAATAACAAAACAACGTTTTGGGCTCAATTGCAGTCTTAAATTGAGGACTACCGGTACTTGCAATTTGAACCTTATTGGACACTTCATTCCTGGAGGGTTTTTAAAGAACAGACTGGACAATCCTTTGTCTGAAACAGTATAGGATCTCTTGCTTGAGGAGTGGGGACTGGACTAGAAGATCACTGTTAGTTTGGGATATGTTCAGAGCCCACACATCTGATGACATAAAAAAATTGGCAAAGTCATCTCAAGTCACTTTGGCCGTTATTCCAGGTGGGCTTACATCTGTATTGCAGCCCCTAGATGTCAGTTTAAATAAACCTTTCAAGGACCGTGTGCGAAGGATGTGGCATGAATGGATGACATCTGGTCAAGCTCGTCTGACAAAAGTTGGAAATCTGAGAAAGCCAGACATAGAACTAATAGCACAGTGGGTTCGTGATGCATGGGAAGATATTCCAGAGGACATGGTGCAACGTGCCTTCAAGAAATGTGGCATTAGTAATGCTATGGATGGCAGTGAAGACAGCGCATTGTATGAGAGTGACAGCAGTGATGATGACGACTGTGAACTCAGTGATGACGACAACGATATGCGGATAACATCACAGAAGCTGAAGTAGCTGAAGCTCTGTTTGGACAAACAGATGATGAGGAGGAGAACTCCAGTTTTGAGGGATTTTAGCTCTCGTTAGCTTGGTTGCTGTTACTTTTAAAGATACTGTATTTTTGATACCATATTCTTTTTGGGGACCCCCTTTTGCACTTTTATTGTTTTTCGTTCAAATAAATATTCATGTTATTTTACTTGGCTCTATCTTTATTTTTTACATTGACCAGTAGCTGCCTCATTTCCCACCCTCGGCTTATACTCGAGTCAATAGTTTTTCCCAGTTTTTGTGGTAAAATTAGGTACCTCGGCTTATATTCGGATCGGCTTATACTCGAGTATATACGGTAGCTTTGTTTCTGTTCTCTTCTATTTTCTATCCCATTTTACAAATTTCTTTAAATGTTTTACAGGGACGTGGTTAAAAAGTAATTTAGGCACTATTGAGCAAGAAGGAAATGGGTTGACCTGGACCTACATTGCCTCCCAGCTGGGATATTGGGTTGCAGCCATGTCACCCACAAATCCAGGTAAGACTGATTTTTTTTATTTGCCCCTGTGTGTGTGTGTGTGTGTGTGTGTGTGTGTGTGTGTGTGTGTGTGTGTGTGTGTGTGAGAGAGAGAGAGAGAGAGAGAGAGAGAGAGAGAGAGAGAGAGAGAGAGACCTTTAGACTATTAGTCTCGTTCCAAATATAAGGGAATTGCTTAAATTGGAAAAAAGAAATCCTACACCATGTTTATAAGAGCGCTATTATTGGCAGTTTCTTTCTCCTTTTGCAACTCTGCAAGACATAGCCAGCTATGTCAGAAAATACTTTTTGCTAGAGCTTTTCAGGAGGTGAGAAGGGTGGTGAAAAGGGAAGGATTCATTTTAAAACTTGACATTAGTCCACACACAGTAAGTTTTATATTATGCAGTACTATATTTAAATAATGTATGCATTTCAGAATAACATTTTATTGATATATCCAGGAATTCTGAAAGCTGACTTTAAAGTTTGTTAAAGTTTTCCAAGTATTTCAATAGATTTTTTTTTACAAAAAAAGAGTTTTAGCCTTAAAGAGGCTAAATACGCTGTAGCCATTTAGGTCACTAATGGCTGCATTTTGGATGTCTGTAAAGCTGCTGGGACAACTTCCAAACAGTTGTAGGATAAACCCCAAATTAGATCATTGTTACAATATGTAGAATGTGGTGATTTCATAAAAACATAGCACATGCAGGATTTATACCTTTCCCTGTCATAAATAAAATGAGTTCCCCCTTAACTGCAAGAATTGTACAACACAAAATAATTATCAGCTCTGATATTTGATCAACTGTAGTCTTGATTTACACATAGACTGAATGAGCTAGGAATAAAGAAAAATTTGTAAAGTGGGAAATGGATTGTATCCCAGGTCAGACCTCCAATGATAGACCCAGATTACAGTTTTAATGACTCTACTCAAGTAAAAAATAAATCCTAGTTAGAACATGACTCAAATGAACGAACCTATCATTTCCTTAATGTGCTAATTAGTGCCTCAAGGAATAGTGCAAGTTGGTGCAGTTTCTGATAGTTGGAGCCGGAGGAAATTCACCAGACATGCTAAGTGAGATTCCAGATAAACAGTCCACACAGAAGGATTACCAAGCCCATTTGCTTACTATTGCCCCATTGCATCATTCATTTTGTAGGCACATCATCTGCAAGTAGATGCTACTGCTCCAGGTTACAATCCAGATAATAGCACAGGTCCATTGTTGTGGTTAGTTCCTCTAACAAAAGAACATGTATCACTGCACTATTTAGTCACAGTGTCCTTAGTACAAGCCTGTTCTGGGATATTCTGAATAATTCAAGTCAGCGGTATCCCTCAGCACTGGGTAATCAGGGCTGCTGCCTGATCCCATCAGAGAATACTGCTAGAAAGAGGATCAGGGTACATCAGATGATACTCTGCTGCAAGGAGTTGTTGTCAAAGTAAGAGCTAGCCTGCAACTAAATATACCCTAAAATGGGTTAGAAAGCTTTGACTTGCCTGTCCTCAGAATTTTTAATTTTTTCCCCATCTTGTAGGTCTCATTGTAGCGAAGGACTTCACTACTTACCACACAGTGTTCCTTTTGGCAATTCTTGGAGGAATAGCTCTTATACTACTTGTCCTGCTGTGCCTCCTTTTATACTATTGCAGGTAAAATGTCTCATTTTTATATTTAATCATATTTGTAGAGTGGCCCAGTGAGGAACACTTTCATTTTTGTGTAAGTACAGCATTTTAGCAAGCCTCCCATGGATTCATAATTTCCATAATACAACCAGTATTTTTGAATTCTTCCTACTAGTGTAAACAGGCTACTTGGAGATTGTATATTAGCTGCCCACAAACTTGTGCCATCAAGATATATTGGATTACTTATCTAACACATCAGCATGGCACCAGATTGAGGAAAATTCTTTACATAGGCCTAAATTTATCATATTCAGTACTTTCAGAATTGATGGTTTTATACTAAGTGCCCTTTGAGAAATGGAGTAATATTACAAATGTTGGCATTTGAGCTGAGATAGATTTTTACATTAAGATTTCTCTGAAAACAGAAGATAACAAAAATAGGATGGGGGATGCAGATCGTGTTAATTTTTCTATTTGCTTGTGGAACAACCTGCATTATAAAGTAATCTAATTTCAAACTTGGAGCTACCAATAATGAAACTGGCACTTTTAAAACTGAGGAAAAGAGCATTTCTCTCATTCCAACACAATACACCTAATCTATAAGACGTTTGCTGAAACAGAAGAACTAAACCAACAATAGTAACATTATTTCTTTCTTAAGTCCTATTAAATGTATTATCTGCTAAAAATAATGTTAATAGAAAAAATTATAAAGTTGTGTTTCTTCTGTTATAGCTGCTTCTATTGTATTGTTGTTGTTGTTTCATTGGTTTTACTGGTGTTTATTACAAAGACACAACACAAGACAAACATACATAACATAAATACATAATCTATGTTTTCTTTTTACATGACTGTTTCATTCCTTCGGCTTTCTGCTTTAAACATTCCCTTTTTCTCTTCTTTTTTACTATCTTTGACTTTATCATCCCTTTACATCTAGTATTGTTTTTATTATAGTATTTCTTTTTTCTTTTCATAATGAGTTTCAGCATTTATCTGTACAATTGAGATATCTAATGCAATAACCAAGGTTTTTGAAGTAAACAGCCCCCCAAAATAAGGAGGTGTTGGTATGCTTGAAAAACAGTATTGAAAAAGCAAATAAACAGAAAGGGTCTTTAAAAAAGAATTTCTATTGAGAATCAAGCTGCAGAACATTTAGTTTAGATTGCAAAATAATATCAGGAGGTGTTAATTTGCTTGAGCCTCTTGCTTTCTTTACCTCAACACTCTCCACTTACAATGGACCACAATTCTCATAACTTCTGCCCACCCATTTTCATCAGCTAGGTTTATGATAATTGGAAGAGAGAATAGGTGTTTGAATACCTACTCACTAGATCATTCTTTTGCTGCAAGTCCCTTTAAAATGAATTGTTTTTCTATTCCCTTTTTAACATTAGGAGAAAGTGTTTGAAGCCCCGTCAACATCATAAGAAACTACAGTTATCCTCAACACTCAGTGGTGCTAAGAAGGATCAATCAACTTCCATGTCCCATCTCAATTTAGTATTTTCCCGACGTGAATCAGAATTTCCTGGTGGGCTCTCCATTACTGGCAACAGGCACCCAGAATCCTCTGGCCACAAGGAACTGATAGTGGCTGTTCACTTGGACAAAGGATGTTCTGGGGAAGTAGATATGCATACCCCTATGCTGCAACATACTTATAGCACTTCACAGGAATTTAGCTCCAGAGAAGAATCACTTTCCCATAAGGAAAATGACCGTAGCCGCATGTCTCTAGAAAATATGGCTTCTAATGACAGTTTGAAAAAAGACTATCTTCAATCATTGGATTCTTTTTCTATAAATCAGAGAAAGTCTCTGGAAATTACAGAAGGGTATGGTTCTCCTGATAAGGGGGACCATAGACACAGTTACAATGCAATGTTATTAAGCCGGCCTTTATTTGAGAAGCAAGAGCAAACATCCATGAATCATATTTCTACAGGGAGTAAATATAATCTTCAGGAACAAGTATACCCTATCCCTTCAACTCCTGAAACGGAGCTTCTAGACTGCAGGTCCTCTGAATGTATGATGTCTCGCTCCGTTGACCATCTTGAAAGACCCACTTCTTTTCCTCGACCAGGTCATCTGGTCTGTTGTAATTCTCTTGATCAGGTTAATGATAGTGTTTACAGAAAAGTATTGCCCACATTAGTCATTCCTGGTCATTATATGAAACTTCCAGGAGAACATCCTTATATTAGCCAGCCTCTCTCTACTGATCAACCAGTAGATATAGAAAGGCTCCAGGTTGAACTATCCAGCCCTCATTCACAGCTTTACCCACATTCTCAGCAACAGTTGCAGCCACAACAGCTAGCTGCTCAAGCAGTATCCCAGCAACATTTGCAAGAAGTTGGTGCCGGTGACTGGAAACCACAGAATGTTGCAATGTCTGAATCAGTATCCATTCCAGCATCCCTCAATGATGCCTCCCTGGCACAAATGAATAGTGAAGTTCAGCTTCTTACTGAGAAAGCTCTAATGGAGCTAGGTGGAGGAAAGCCTTTACCTCATCCTCGTGCATGGTTTGTTTCTTTGGATGGGCGTTCCAATGCTCATGTTAGACATTCCTACATTGATCTTCAAAGAGCTGGAAGGAATGGAAGCAATGATGTCAGCCTGGATTCTGGGGTTGACATGAATGAGCCAAAATCTGCCCGAAAGGGAAGGGCAGATCACTTACAACAAACCCACCAGCAAGTGCAAATACATCCACAGAAAGAGCAGAAAATTCCAGAGAGTAGCACTTATACCCAGCTTGTTTATTTGGATGAAGTGGACCAAAGTGGCAGTGAATGTGGAACTGCAGTTTGTAGTCCTGAAGATAATACTCCCAGATGTGTGTTGGAGGGAGGGAGCAGAAGAACAGGTGGCCAATTGCCCAGCCTGCAGGAAGAAACAATAAAAAGAACAGTAGAAAGTTCACCAGAGCCTTTAATAAGTCCAGAACATAAAATAACTGAACACAGTGAAGCTGATGACGATGATGATAATGATGATGATGATGATGACGACGATGATGATGATGATGATCAAGGGGAAGACAAAAAGAGTCCTTGGCAAAAGCGAGAGGAAAGACCACTCATGGCGTTCAACTTGAAGTAACCTCTGTTAGATTTTATCTTTTCCCCCAGGAGAATATATAATTGCCAAATATTTTTGTTTGTTTATTCTTACAGAAGAAAAAAGATGAAGTAATCTTTGTGGTGGATTACAACTGAAAAGGTTCACTCAAGATAATTTTTGTGCAAACTCACCTAATTATTTTGCAAAGTCTGTATGAAACTGTGACTTTGAATTCCATTTACTTGATACTGGCCATCAAGAACATTGGGATATTTTGACGTGTGGTATGGCAGATTATAACCTCAGATTTTCCTGAAAACGGATCTATGTGAAACTTTATTATTATTATTATTTCTTAATTCAAATGTATCATAATGATGCTACTGAAAGGGTATCTTTAAGTAGAGTTAACACTTGACATCTACAGATATGCATTATTTCAAAGGAAGGCTATGCACTGCTGCTTTTTAATAATCTTGTTTTTGCTTTAACATACTTATTTACAAGGTAGCTTCAAAATATTGTCTATCTTTAGTCTGCCTAGCCTCTGAGTTTTTGACATGAAACTTGACAAGCTTTTCTTGGTATCTGAAGAGCCTTTTTGTGAAACCAAACTGATTTTTTAAAGTCAGCTTTGATTCCTCCAGTCCCCATTCTAAGTGCCTTTTTTACAGGAACAATGAACAGTCTCTTCTTTTGCTAGCGACTTGAATAATCAGATTTTTTAACAGAAAAAAATTCTGAAACTGTATCTGTTCTTTAATTTGCATGCTATCAAATGTCTCTGATGAATGACTTTATTTCAAAACAGTGTATTCGCTAGTTTTGGTGTGTACTGTGGATTCTGTTTAGCAAGGGTAGACTATAGGACATTTTTGAAAACCCCCAAAGTAGCCAAAATAGTTTCACTGATTGTATATATGATGTATATAGTTTCAAGTAACATGGATTTTGGACCAAGCAAGTGGACTGAATGTGTTCTAAAAATGTCAAGCAGAGTTGTTATAAACTATCCAAAAGTGCCAGATCAATTTCTGTGCTTTCTCTTTATAAAACTGCTTGGTTATCCAAAAATTATAATTCAAAAATAAAGTTTTTGAAAACTCAGGACTCTTTAAAATTCCTCTTTCACGTCACAACATATTATTTGAGAGATGACAAAGTAAACGTGCAGTACGTTATATTTAATTTGGTGATGTCCTATGAATATTATGAATTATTAGATAAATTTATAGAATTAATTAATATTCATACAAAGCAAGGCAGGACACTTGCTTATCCCTACCTTTTCCTGTATTTTTCCACAGAATTAACATTTTCAACTTCCCTGTTTCAATTATTAGCACAGGTAATTTTCGAGGTATGACTTGATAATTTAATGGCAATTCAAATTTATGACAGACCACCCCCAAAAGCTACATATAACTCTGTTTCAAAGTTATAGCAACTGCAGCTCTTTCTGCAGTCATTTGCCCTTTTGACTAACTCTAAGGATGCTACAGCCCTCCCCATCCTCCCCGTGGTTTCCCTACCATTGTTCACCTTCACAATCACTCACAGGGCTGCTACAGCACCCCCATTCCCTCCCCTGACCTGCCATACCTTCTTGGCCATGGGTGATGGCTCAGAAATGGCCACCATTTTGTCCTTCATGTCAAAATTGCGGCCATGGGACAAATTGCTTCATTTTGCTGCCTTAATAAGGTCTATACAGCACTGCAGAAGCTTCTGAAATGTTTAGAAAGCTTCTGCAGCACTCTACAAACTTGGTTAAAGCAGCAAAAAGGAGCAGCAAAGCTGGCTGAGGGACTCTGGGAGTTGAAGTCCACAAGTCTTAAAGGGACCAAGGTTGGAGACCCCTGCTCTGGGCCACGTAGCGACAACCCAGATCTGGCCTCCATTTTGTGCAGCGGGGTAAAATGGCAACCAGTTCCAGAATCACACTATGTGGCCGAGGGACAAAATGACCCGTTTCGCTTGGCAAATGTGATCTGCCCAGCCTTTCTGAAACCTCTGAAGCAATCTGTTCCAGTGCCCTAGAAAGTCTTGAAGCTCTTCAGATCATGAGGAAAAGGATGGAATAGAAATCTGACCTAAGTCCTGTGGGGACCCAGTGGAGTGAGAAAATATCTCTGGTGACCCAAGAGGAGTCACCAAGCAGAGCATGGGAGCTGGGGAATATCTTGGGTGGCCTAGAGCTGATAGGCCTGGGCCTGTGCTCGCATTCCAAAGGCCTCCCCTATCCCTGAGGCAATCAATGCTCAATTTAATAGCTGCATTAGAAAGAGCCTTGGAGTCATTAAATGAGGCTATTGGCCATCACAACATACAAATCTAATGGGCAACCTATATTTTGTGACTATTTGTCACAAAAGTATTTGTGCCAGAGTAGAAAGTAGCCACCTAAATGAAATTTCATTAGCATGCTATTTTGTGGGTAGATTTAGTACATTGTCATATAAGAAACAATCGTATATGGGAATAAATTTATGAATGGGGGTAAAGTGGGATCTGCAGGATTTAAAACCAAAAGAATTGGAGAAAGAAACAACCTTTCTTCCATCAAGCACAAATGCCACCAACGTTCTCTGTGTTGTTGCTTTTTCTTAAACAGAAAAACTTCAAATGGTACCCAGTTGCCTGTTTGCAATAATAATCAGGGAACCACCGTCAGCTGACAGCAGCAGTTTGCTGGGTTGTAATCATAATTATTTGCCCTAATGGGAACTCATGAGGCTCAAGGAGAATAGAAGTAAAAACACTACAAAGGAAGTATATATACTACAAGTAGTCCTTGGTTTACAACCATTCATTTAGCGACTAAGATTACAACAGCCTTGAAAAAAATTGACTTACACCAAGTCCTAACACATAACCATCACAGCATCCCCACTTCATGTGATCAGAATTTGGGCACTTGGAAACCAGCATCTATTTCTAACATTTGCAGCATCTCGAGTTTATTGTGATTATCATTTGCAACTTTCCCAGCTGGCTTCCAAAGCAAATTAATTGGAGAAGCTGAATTTGCTTAATAACCATGTGTTTCACTTAACCACTGATTCACTTGGCAACCATGGCAAAAGGATCATAATATTGGGTGAACTCAACAACCTTGCCTGGCAACAGAAATTTCAATCCAAATTATGGTTATAAGTCTAGGACTACCTATATGCACATACACAAAAAAAACCTACTCAAGCAGAAGGTTGACAGTCATGTCAAATCTATATATAAGAGTATGACACAATGTAGCATCCATATCTCTCTGGTCTGAGAACTTAAGGAAACTGGATGGTACATACCATTCTAGTCATAATGATGTATATTATGATTACAGTAAGGTATTATACCACAATGTCTTATACTAAGATGTTTGTTGCTTTGCAATGAATATGCTGTGCAAGGAAGATCAGTAAAAAAAGGTTTGTTTTTGCACCACTGGAAAAAATTGCACATTACTTAGGCAAATGTGCATCTGAGCATAATGTGTTATAGTAAAGGGAAAGTTAGAATGGAAATTATTTATGTAAAAATAAATAGGGACATTTCAAAAAAAAAAGAATAACCAGATTTAGAAAAAAATAACCACATCCTCCTACATTTATCATTGGAAAGTTTCTATGCTTAGTTTAAGGTTATGGGAACCCAACACAAAAATAAATTAGAACTCCATATTTGCTTTGTAATGTGTTTTCTTCTCACATAATTGATTAAAAGTCACCTATAGTGCTTCTGGCAACCTAGACCTTTGGGGCATCCTTCATAATACTTCTGAACAGGCAAAAAAGAAAAAGCATCACAGCCTTTTCTGGGGATGAGCAGGAAACCTAACAAATATATCAGCTTTATTCCCTGTTTTCTCTATGTATGCATACAGCAATATCTCCAGCAAATCATAGTGATGCCACGACCCATGAGTTATTGTAAATGTGTACCCCAATGTGATTATTATTATTATTTAATCGTGTCTGATTGTCACCTTTAAAGCCCTACATGGCTTGGGACTAGATTATCTGAAGAGCCAACTCTTCTGAGTTACATTTGCCTGGCCCTCTATAGCAGGGAGACAGGGAATGTTGCAGGTCCCCCCTCTCTCCTAAGGAGATACATTTGGTGCAACCCCTTGGTGGCTCTCTCCCTTTGGAACATCATCCCCACAGAGATTAGAATGCCTCTGCCCCCCCCCCCGCCCCCACACACACTTTTACAAGGCCCTGAAGACTTGGTTTTGCCCAAGGGCCTGGGGTTATTGTTTTTACTCTGTATAGAAGTTAAAGATAAAGAAGTCTCTGTGGATTTTACTCCACCAATCATAGCTGACTTTAGAGCTAATGATTATCTCCATTTCTTTAAGCCAGTGCTGTTCAAAGATATTTCCATGGTCATATGGCCAGCATTAAATCTTTCTGCAGCATAAAGCATAGGGCAAAACACAGAAAACTTGCTACTTTACCATCACAATGGTTCCTATCTATTTGCATTTACATACTTTCGAACTGCTAGAATTGGCAGGAGGCAAGTGACAGGAACTCACTCCATCACACAGTGATAGAGCTCAAACCGCTGGAGCATAGCACTTTTTAATGCCAACAAACCACTGTACCTCTTTTTGTATATTGAGTTTATATTTTTGTAAACCTCCGAGAGTCATTGAAAGTGATCGGACAGCCATTTAGATTCTCTAAATCAGTGGTAGTCAATCTGGTCCCTACTGCCCACTAGTGGGCGTTCCAGCTTTCATGGTGGGCAGTAGGGATTTTGTCCGATATTGGAGCACTTTCCTTTTTTTTAATTTAATTGACTTTTTAAAATAAAATTATAGCATTATCTAAAAATGTTTTCATTAGGTTTTCATAAAATTCCCCGTGATAATTTAAATTTCTGAAAATATACTATTTTTATCACCCACGCATAAGTTTAGTTCACGTTACATAAGTGAAACTAAATGGTGCTATAGTGTGACCGCAAACAAAAGAGCCTCATCCCAGAATAGCTTAAGCATCTCCCCCCCACACTGCCCAGCTGTAACAGACAAGCAGAGCTGGTAGCCGGCGCCCCCCCCAAACCCAATCCACGATGCATGAGAAGCATGCACAGACGACAATACACGGCACTTTACTGTGGAACCGGTGAGTGGTTAGAAAATATTACTAAGATACAAAAGTGGGCGGTTGGTATAAAAAGGTTGACTACCCCTGCTCTAAATAAATAAATCCTCAGAGACTGCCTGGAGAAGTCCATGCAGTTTTCTTAGAAAGCATTTTCAATTGTGGTTTGCCATTACTTCCTTCTTAAGGCTGAAGGAAAACGACTAGTCCAAGGTTGACCAGTTGGCTTTGTTCCAAAGGCAGGAATTGAACTCCAGTCGTCTGGTTTCTACCCTGCTACTTTAACCACTACACCAAATTTGTTCTCAATATGGATGTTAATAATAAGCAAAACTTTTCAAGATTTAATACATCCTGACCACTCACAGTGGAGATTAACCTATAGCAATTAATGAAAATCCTACAGTAAATAATGTCAGGTCAGCTGCTTCAAGAGAATAGGAGGACCTTTACAAATGTCCATTTTGGTTATTTAATAGCACTTTACCTTCCTATATTTAGTAGGGAACTAGTACAGATAGACCTTGACTTGCAACCACAAATGAACTCAAAATTTCTGTTGCCAAGTGAGACATTTGTTAAGTGAGTTTTGCCCCATTTTACAACCTTTTTTGCCACAGTTTTTAAGTGAATCAGTGCAATTGTTCAATTGGTAATACAGCTGTTAAAGAATCTGGCTTCCCTATTGACTTTCCTTGTCAGGTTGCAAAATGTGATCATATGACCCCTGGACACTGCAAGCTTCATAAATTGAGTCAGGTGCCAAGTGTCTGAATTATGATTATGTGACCATGGGGATGCTACAATGGCTATAAGTGTGAAAAATGGTCATAAGTTATTTTTTTTAGTGCTGTTGTAATTTTGAACAGTGCTTAAATGAAATCAAGAACTACCTGTAATGTTTTTCTCAAAATAAAGCCTTGAATTAGTTCAGATATAACATATGGCAGATTGAACTTCCAGGAATTCCATATGCAAAACAGAACTGTATCTGCTTTCCTAGATTTGTAGTCTTGGCTTCCTATCCCCATTAGCTTCTGCTGCCTGTGATGTTGCCGTCTTGTCAAGTGGACTAATGTTGCCCCACCTGCACTCCAAATTACTTAGGAATTGACACAATGTTTTTTCTGGCCATCATCCTGTGAGGCACATGGGACAAATGAGAGTGATTGGCCCAAAAGTCATCCAGGGAGCTACATGGCTAACCAGAAGCCAAATAATCCTAGTGCTAATCCAACTCCTTAGCTACTACACCACACTGCCTCTACTAATTCTTGGCTAACTGCCATTACTTTTCAGGCCCACCCTCCTCCCAGGTGGCGGTGAGATTATGACATAAATCACACCACAAAGAACAGTATCGAGGAAAGGCAGCATAAATTTATAGAAGTTGATAAATATATAGGAGCCATCATCCACACTTAAAAGTGTGCTCATCAAAGAAGGAAAAAATACGATAGCATCCTTTCAATTTTAAACAAGATTCTGATACAAACTTTTATTACCCATATTTATTGGAAATAAGATCAGTTTTGCTATGCTAATTGTCATTTAAAAACACATTTGATTAAGATCTCATTTAATCCTTTGCCTATTAATTTGAATAACTGACACGAAGAGGCTGGAGAATATTTCAGAACAAAATGACTCCCCCACCCCTTTGTCAAGGGAATCATCCCCTCTCTCTTCGAAGAGTTGCTTCTGGGGTTGCCATCTGCTATTTGGTATTTACTCCGCGGAGTCCCACGAAACATGCCTTGCGAATACGCAGCCAGGGCAGAGAAAAAGTGAAGCGCCGCCAGTTCGCCACGTGACACGGTTCCGAAGTCCGTTTTGGCCGCTTTCACTTGGCACTACAGGCTGCTTAACCCTAACGCGGTTGCCGGACTTTGGCTAGGCCTGAATGAACTCAGTCCAGGGCGCTTCATTCAGCAGCCCAACTTCAAGCGGGACCAGACATCGCCGCCACCTCTCGCTCTAACCGACCTCAACGAGCTGTTGGGCGGATGCAATTGCAGGGCGGAGTAGCGCCCACGGGGAGCCTGTCGGAAGAGCTGGCGAGCGATGGCATTCATTGAAGATCCAGCTCTTCGGACGAGCTGGAGGGCATGTGGGGAATCTCTTTCTGGGGAGACAACTCGAGAGAAGGCGGTTAAGGGTCGCTCGTCCAGCGGCTGCTGCCGGGCTGCTGCCCGCCTGCCTGCGCGCTGGACTAGCTGCCTTTCACAGGGGACTGTAGAGATTATCAGTCATCCAGATCTTGGTTGTCCCAAAGTGCTTTTTTTGGGAGGACTCTGGACCTTTTTTTTTTTTTGAAGACGTTTCGCTTCTCATTTAAAAAGCTTCTTCAGCTCTGGCAAGATAGTGGGGAATGGGAGGAGTTATATTCCTTGCAGACAGCTGGTCATTTACATCCTTTTAGAACAGGGGTCTCTAACCTTGGCAACTTTAAGACTTGTGGACTTCAACTCCCAGAAGTTCTCAGCCAGCAAAGCAAAGCAAAGCAAAGCTGGCTGAGGAACTATGGAGTTAAAGTCCACAAGTCTTAAAGTTGCCAAGGTTAGAGACCCCTGTTCTAAAAGGATGTAAATGACCAGCTGTCTGCAAGGAATATAACTCCTCCCATTCCCCACTATCTTGCCAGAGCTGAAGAAGCTTTTTGGATGAGAAGCGAAACGTCTTCAAAACAAACAAAAAAAGGTCCAGTTGCCTTCTGAAAAAGCACCTGTCGGACTGCCTTTCACAGGCTTCTTCCGGGGAATCCTTCCTCTCTTCCCATTCACCTTTACTCTGTGATGGCAGAGGACAGCGAGCCACCGCTGGCCTTCCGTTCTGCCAGCTAGCCAGCCAGCTAGATCACTTGCCCAAGCTTGGCCAAAGGCTTCACCGCGTGGCAGGAACGCGCGGTCTGGCCGGCCCGGGAGCGAGCGAGTTTGGGGAAACCAGCCCCTCCCCTGAGCCGGTCTCCTGGGACTGAGGCTGCCGCAGCAGGGACTCAGGACTTGTCGGTTCGCTCGTCTTTACCCTACCCTCCGCACCGACGGCTGTCTGCTAAGCTTTCCATGGCGAGGCCCCCTCTGCCGCCCTCCCCTTTCCCTTTGTGACCACCTCCCATCTTTCGCAGCCTTCCGCAAGGCGGCCAAGAAGCGCCCGCCCCGTTTTCCTTCGAGGAGGGTGGTGGTGGTGGAGGGAGCCGGGCTGGAGCGGCGGGGGCCCTTCCAGCACTGGGGGGCGGCTGGCTGACTCTGGGGATCCCGGGGTGGGCGGCAGGCTGGATCCGCTCCTTAGATCGACCTATGCGCATCAGAGGAATGTGGTGCGGGGCAGGAGGAGGTGAGGCGCGCCTTCTGCACGCGGTCTGGTCCGGAGTTTGGGACTTGCAGGTGTGCTCCGGGCGCCACGCTCGTCGTGACTTCCGCTCCGATGAAGCGTCCGACCATTTTTGGCAAATGTTCTTCTTGGTCTGACCTGTAATGGATATTTTTCTTTCTGAGGGGCTGTCATTTTTATGCCTTTCTGCTGCCATCCCACACTGACTGTACCTTTTAGGAGCTTCGGCCGACAAAATAGAGAGCAAAATAAAAGCATAAATAAATAATAACGTCTTTGGGAATGGGTGTTAGGTGCGTGATTTCACTGTGGGATCCAACTTTAAACTTTAAACCCAGTGAGGGTCAAGCAGATAGAAGGAGTTCATTTTCCACTGCCAGCCATCCTATAGTGGAAAAGTTTAGAGGACAAAATTTGCAGACCAGTTTTTCCCCAAGTTCTGTGTTAAAGGTGGTACAAACATAAACATTCAGAATACTTGAGTAAACTGTTCTAGCTGCAAAAGTAGATTAGAATTTAGTTTGTTTGATTGCTATTTAGGATCTTGTGTGAATCCACTATTGTAACTTGCAAATTATTGATTAGTATGTTATATGAAATGAAACTGTTAAGTTCGGGAAGTAACGAGGCTGGAGACCAGGGTAGTGACAACAGCTCTTTAATATAGGGTGAACCCAGCAACCTGGCTGGGGAAAAACATCCCTTTATATACTGTTTAACCGGCGGCTTCAACCAATCAGCAACGTGCTTGTTTCCCGCCAAAATATTTAAAGATACATAACACTCCTCCCCTCCCAGAAAACACTTTACCACTATTTACATATTATTTACATGTTATTTTTCGACGTAGTCACGCAAATAACCTGGGCGTCTCCTAATTCTTTCGGACCTGCGCGGTTCAGTCCTGGGTGGTGTTTTGAGCTGGTCGGAGGGGCTGTTTTCTCCTCCCAGCTCTTCCTCTAGGCCATCGGGCCCTGGATTACTTGCAGACTCTTTTTCTTGGCCATCCGGCCCTGGATTACAGAGTTTTCCTGCTGTTTCCATCGGGAACCTGATGGCGTCGCTGGACCTCCGGGACCTCAGCTAAGTCTTGCGCCTCCCCCGGGTTATGGTCAGCTGTGGGTTCAAATAATGAGTGGTCATGATCTGTCTCATTTAGCTCGGGTTGTTCAGCTATTCGTTTCCTTATCTGATCTATGTGGCGCCTCCATACTCGGTTGTCTTTTAACTCAACTAAGTATGATTTTGGACCGGTTGCTTTTATGATTTGCCCTGCTAGCCAACTTGGGCCGTCCCCATAGTTGCGGGCCCACACTTGGTCGCCTATGCCCATTTCTCTCGTTTTTTCTAGTTCCCCCTTGTAACCCTCTGGTGTGTAATGGGGATTCAAACGGTCAAGTGGGCACCGGAGCTTCCGTCCCATCAATAATTCGGCTGGGCTTCTGCCTGTAGCCGTGCTTGGGGTTCTATGCTGAACGGCCAGAAAGAAATCTATCTTTGTTTGCCAGTCGCCTGGCTTGAGCCTGGACAATGCCTCCTTAGCGCTCCGGACGGGACGCTCTGCAAGGCCATTCGGCGCAGGGTGGAAAGGCGCAGAGGGCATGCCGGATGCCCTCATCTGCCAAGTATTCCTCAAACTGGGCTGCCGTGAATTGCGGGCCGTTGTCGGATACCAGCGTGTCAGGCAACCCGTGGGTTGCGAATAGGTGGCGCAGGGCTGCGATTACTGCCTCGGCTGTCGTGGATTTCATGAGTATGATCTCCAACCATTTAGAGAAAGCGTCGACAACCACTAGGAAGGTTTGGCCGTGGAAAGGGCCAGCAAAATCAATGTGGATTCTTGACCAGGGCCCTTGGGGTTTTTCCCATTCCCTGACTGGGGCCGTTGGGGGTAGAGGTCTGGACTCTTGGCAAGCCTGACATTTTCCTACCCTCTCAGCAATCTCTGAGTCCATGAGTGGCCACCACACATAGCTTCTTGCTAGCCCCTTCATCCTTACGATCCCTGGGTGACCCTCGTGGAGGAGGTCCAATACCCTTCCCCTTAATTTCTCCGGGATTACCACTCGATCACCCCATAGCAGGCACCCCCCTTGAGCCGAGAGTTCCTCACGTTTTTTTACAAATTCCTTAAACCGTTCGCCCGGCGCAGCGGGCCACCCTCTTTGTACCCAACCGAGTACAGTCCTTAACATAATGTCCCGGTATGATGCCCGAGCCACTTCCTTAGATGTGACTGGGCCAGAGTCCAAAGAGTCAATCAGCAGGACGGGCGTCCCCGGAGTGGGGTCTTCAATCGCCCCTGGCAGTGGGCATCTGCTTAACGCGTCCGCATGCCCCACTTCTTTTCCCGGTCGATGCTGCAGCTTGTAGGAATAAGCGGCTAAGAAAATAGTCCATCGGGTCAATCGTGGCGAAAGTGCCACAGGCATTGGGCGGTCGCCAGCCAGTATTCCTAACAGCGGTCTGTGGTCAGTCACAATTTCAAAGTCTCGCCCAAAAACATATTCGTGAAATTTTTTTACCCCTGACACAATTGCTAGCGCTTCCTTATCTAACTGGCTATAGTTCCTCTCTGTGGAGGACATCGTTCTGGAGTAGAAGGCTATAGGGGCTTCTGTGCCATTTGGAAGTCTGTGGCTGAGCACAGCCCCACCCGTAAGGAGGCATCGCAAACCAGCACTAATGGCAATGAGCTATGATACTGGATGAGCAGGCTGTCGCTCGAGAGCAGGTTTTTTACTGCTTCGAAAGCCCTACTTTCCGACTTTCCCCAAGACCAAACAGTATTTTTCCCTAGAAGCTTATGCAGTGGTTCAGCAACGGTCGCTTTGTTTTTTAAAAAAACCGCGTAAAAATTCACTAGCCCCAGGAATGCCTGTAGCTCTGTTTTGTTTTTTGGCGCTGGAGCCTTTCTGATTGCCTTGACCTTGCTCTCAGTGGGGTGAATTCCTTTCTTGTCTATTCGGTAGCCCAAGAATTCGACGGATTCTACCCCTATCTGGCATTTGTTCACTTTAACCTTTAGTCCGGCTGACCGGAAAATGCCCAGAACCTTTCTCAGACGCTCCCCCAATTCCTCTACGTTTTCGGCTGATATCAATACATCATCGAAGTAGGGAACTACCCCTGGGAGCCCTTGCAGAAGTCGTTCCATTAAGTTTTGGAACAGCCCCGGTGCCACACTCACCCCAAATTGTAATCGGGTACACTTGAATGCACCCCTGTGAGTTACAATCGTTTGGGCTTCGGCTGTGTTGGCGTCTACGGGCAGTTGTTGGTAGGCTTGGGCCAAGTCTAACTTTGCAAAGACTTGCCCTTGCCCCAAAGAGTGCAGCAAGTGTTGCACCACGGGAACCGGGTAAGCGCTTTTCTGTAAGGCTTTGTTTAGCGTCGCCTTGTAGTCAGCGCAGATTCTAATTGACCCATCTGGTTTTACTGGGGTGACGATTGGCGTCTCCCACTTTGCGTGATCGACTGGCACCAAAATCCCCTGATTTATGAGCTTATCTAGCTCCTTGTCAATTTTAGGTTTAAGGGACTCTCCTTGCCTTTAACCTAATGGGAGCTACCTGGGGGTCTAAGTTGAAGGAAATAGGGGTCCCCTTGTACTTGCCCAGGCAGTCCTTGAAGACATCTTCGAACTCGTTCATGAGTATGTCTTTCAGGTTACAGTCACTTCTGTAGATGCCAGTCACTCCCATGCCCAGTGCACGAAACCAGTCTAGTCCCAACAAACTAGGCAGGGTCCCTTCGACGATCGTGATGGGCAGGGTCTTCTTGTGTGGTCCGTACTCGATTCGGACAGAGGTGGTCCCTCGAACAGGGATTCGATTCCCTTGGTAGTCGTGGACTCGTAGCCGTTGTGTTTGCAGGTGGCGCTTCGCGACTGATGGCAGTGACTTCGCCAAAGTGTCCCAGGACATGATGGTGATCGCTGACCCGGTGTCCACTTCGAGTCGGCACCGTACTCCTTCTATTTTGGGTTTGGTGAAGATCTTCTTCTCCACTCGGGTTGAGGCGCGGCCTATGACCACAGTCGTTTGGTTCGAATCCGCGCCTTTTTTGTTTGAGCCAATCGCGGGTCGCCTTGCCGATCCCGCGCTCTGATTGGCCGATTTGAATTTTCGGCGGGAGGGTTGGGGAGCTCGACAGACTTGAGCTAGGTGCCCTTTCTTCTCGCACCGCCGACATGTTGCGTCCTTGAACTTGCAGCGTTGGCGCTGGTGTTGACCTCCGCAACTTCCGCATTCGTCCCGGTCCTCTTGGCCCCGTTTCTCAGTTCGGCAAACCCCTTCCTCATCCTCACCGTCAGATTCGGTTTGGATCTCTTCTTGGTGCACCGGGGTTGACTTTGTGCTCGCCTTTGGTGCGAGAGGCTTTTGCAGGGTCTCCGCTGCTTGGGTGGACATTTCATGCGCTCGGGCTTCGTCCAGGGCGTTTGCCAGCGTCAGATTGCTTTTCGATAGCAGCCGCCTCCGCAAACGCATGTCTCTGACCCCCCTGATGAGTTGCTCCAGCAGCACCTCGTCCAGGTCTCGGTACCCACAGTCTTTGGAGGCTTTCCGCAGGGCGGCCATGTAGTCGCCGATGGATTCGCCCTCTAGCTGTCGGCGCTCTCCAAATTCAAAACGCCGCACGTATTTGGACGGCGTTGGCGCGAAATGGTTTTTTAGCAGGGTTTGCAGAGTTTGCCACGATACCGATTGTACCGGCGTTGGCTCTGCCAGGGCTTCCGCGATGTCGATGACCTCGGGACCGCAGTGGCTCAAGAAGTATGCCCTTTTGCGGTTGTCTGGAACTCCTTGCAGTTCGTTGGCTTCTAGAAAGCTTTCGAAACGGGTCATGTACGTTCCCCATTTCTCTCTAGCTGGGTCAAACGGCGCGGGCGGAGTGTAACTGGCCATCTCCGCGTTTCTGCCCTGTGTTTGCTGGGTTCGGTTCTTCCGTGCTTCAGCTCGGTTCTGGTGCTCCTTAGCCTCGAAATCCCACCTTCGTCGCCAGTGTTAAGTTCGGGAAGTAACGAGGCTGGAGACCAGGGTAGTGACAACAGCTCTTTAATATAGGGTGAACCCAGCAACCTGGCTGGGGAAAAACATCCCTTTATATACTGTTTAACCGGCGGCTTCAACCAATCAGCAACGTGCTTGTTTCCCGCCAAAATATTTAAAGATACATAACAGAAACAGTTAATTAACAAGCCATGGTAAAGCAAACAAATGCATGCACAATCCAAAGCGTTATCACCAGCTGGCTTCAGATTAATCTGAATTAATGTCCAAAGCTGCATCATGTTTGATATGGCTTCAGATTAATCTGAAGCCAGCTGATGATAACACTTTGGTTTGTTTTCAGATTAATCTGAAGCCATATCAAACATGATGCAGCTTTGGACATTTATGAACTAGATGTTGTTTGGTAGCATGGTTTATGGCAGAATATTGATCAAGCCCTTGATAGATATTTTTTTCAAGTAGAAAAGTCTCTTATAGAGACTATGTGCACTGCTTCACATTTGTTTTGGCTCATTTGTGAATTTTAATGGAGAGACCACATGTGATTATATTGATATTTCCCATGTTTTCTCAATATGTTGGTCTTTCTTACCAGAAAAAAACATTTGGACAAAATGCAAAGTTTGACTGTCAGAACTAGGATCTTTCCTCTGAAAAAATCCTTCTTCAAAGTACTTCTGTTGTGAGGATTGGATTCAGATTCTCTTGAAGCTAATTCCAAGTCTTAAAACATAGGAATTGGATTAGGACACTGGAGCAGAAAGGCAGTGAGCCTGTATCTATTCAATTTGAATTATGGTAGATGTTATTCAATGTATCCTTTGTCCAGTCCTGATCAACTTTAGAGGGCAGTGCTCATGTCACACTTCCATGGCCAGCACAGAATGCTGTTAACTTCCTGTCAAAGTGATACCAAGTTATCTACTAGTATTTGCATGCTTTCAAAGTGCTAAATTGGCAGGACCTGTGGCAAGAATGGGAGCTGACCCCATAAAACAGTACTTGGGTCTTGAACTGCCAACCTTTTGGTTGACAAGCCCAGCATCTTAACCATTAGGCCACTGCACCCTTCTTAGAATACTAGGACATTATCCCCTCAATATTATCCCATTGATAAAATTATTAAAATTTGTCTTGTTTTATACTGGAGTTCACACATTACACTACATCATATTGTTTTGCTTTGGGACTAGGATATTGTACAAACTCAGTTATTATGGTTTCAGCAATTAATCATGGTTGTCAGCCCTACATTTAGATGTTAACTATTTCACTTACACAGCATGAGCATAGAAATAGAGATGGAAACCTTGATGACAGAAATAATATACTTCTTGCTTACATAACAGACTAAATTATATTCTAGCATAATTTATTGTGCAGGTTCAATCCATGATTAGTATATAGTTCAGTGTTTGTCATGAAAACTCAGAAAATGGAAATACTTGAGTAAATTGTCATTAATTCAACCATGTGCAAACCAGGGGTGGGTTCTAATTTTTTTTTACTACCAGTTTTGTGGTCGTGGCTTATTTTATGGGCATGGTTTGATGGTCATGTGACACTGGGCATGGCTTGGAGGTCATGTAACTAGGTGAGCGTGGCCAATAACAATAAATAATAAGAATAACAAACAAAGTATACAAAACAATAAGAGGTACCAAAAACCAACTTTCACATTTTACACCAACACAATACAATTGGATGATAAAATGGATAATTAAACAAATTAATAATAGGTAATTGTTGTTTGCACAAAAAAATGTAACCCACACACCGACACATTATATTTGAAATTTGAACAGAAGATGCTTTTATGTTTGTATGTTTCTAAAAAAAAAAAAAGAGGTACCAAAAACCAACTTTCACACTTTACACCCACACAACACAACTGACTCACACACAATGTAAAAGCAGCTGCACATCACCCAAAATGTCCCCTGCAACAAGCAGGAACTTCACACAACCACAAAAAGCTCAAAAACCAACTTTCACATTTTACACACACACAACACAACACAATACAACTGATTCACACACACACACACACACACACACACACAAAATGCCACAAACAGCTTTGGGAGATTTTATGTGTTTGTATAGTTAGAGTGAAACACTACAGAAACACACCAAATCTCAGAAAGCTGCACAAATATTTCATTTTTATTATTTTATTTTATTTTATTTGTATTTTTTAGATCAGGGATCTCCAACCTTAGTAACTTTAAGGTTTGTGGACTTCAACTCCCAGAATTCCTCAGCCAGGAAAGCTGGCTGAGGAAGTCTGGGTTTTTAAGTCCACAAGCCTTAAAGTTACTAAGGTTGGAGACCCCTGTTTTAGATAAAAGCAGCTAAATTTTAAACTTCCTTAACTTTTAATTGCTATCTAAAAACCCAACTCCTTAATAAAAAACCCAATTAACTATTTTTTAATAATTTACTTACCCAATTGAGGCAGGCAGATTCAGTTGCTAACCGAGGAGATGGATTGCAGGCAGGCAGATTCAGTTGCTAACTGATGCAACTGATTGCAGCAGCCATGGCTTTGAAAGCCTAAAGAAGCAGTAATTAGGTAAGTGAGGGAGGGGACGATTGGGTGGGCATGGGTGGGGGCTGTTGTAAGAGGTTGTAAAAAAGTGATTTTAAAAGCCTGTGATGATCAGGCAACTCAGCTGGGATCGCCAGAGGAAAAAAAGATTTTAAAAGGCTCCTCTGAAGATCCCAGCTGAAGTTGCCTCATGGCAGCCCAGATGATCGCAACCTCTTAAAAGGATTTTTTCTACAAACTCTTCACCTGAAGAGCTTGTAGAAAACATGTTTTTTAAAGGTTCTGATGATCAGGCAATTCAGCTGGGATCGCCAGAGGAGCCTTTTAAAACCTTTTGTTTTTGCAACCTCTTCAGCCAAGGGAACTGGTTCGGGGGCGTGGCCAGCTGGGCATCGTTACCGGTTCTGCAAACTTGGCCAGATTTTTGCCAACGGTTCTTAAGAACCGGTCAGAACTGGTAGCAACCTACCACTGGTGCAAATATATCATTGAAACATTACCACTCATTTGGGTTAAGTTGGTATCAAAAATGGCTACCATTCTGCAGAAGATCTTCTAGCTCTAACTAGAGATCCTGGAGTAGAGACCTTTTGTATGTGAAGTACATGATCTATTACTGAGCCAATTTGCCCCAATCTTGTATACGTTGGTGGGTTAAGACTAAGAAAACTAGGAATGGTAGAGTGGCACACCTGCTAGCTGTTTGGAGCCTCAGGGAATAGGCCACATACCAGTGTAGTAAACAAAAAATATACTAGACAGCACTGCATAAACTCCCCGAGGCTACGTTTGTAAGCAGGTTGTGTTCACTGTGAATAATATGAAGTATTTTAGAAATTGACTATTAATTAAAAATATCTCATTCTGTAATTTACAAAACAATATAACAATTATTTATAGTTTGTTTTTCTAAGTCAGACAAGTTCTTTGATATGTGATGAATGTATCTAAACGATCTAAGTGCCAAAGCCCACTGCAACTATATAGCAAAAAAGGCTCTAAGGGTTGTTAACTTAATTCTACATAGCTTCTTTTCAAAAAACACCATGCTACTGACCAGAGCACATAAAACATTTGCTAGGCCAATTCTTGATTACTGCTCGCCTGTCTGGAACCCATACTATATATCTGATATCAATACAATTGAGCGTGTCCAAAAGTATTTTACGAGAAGAGTTCTCCACTCCTCCGAAACCAATAAAATACCTTATTCCACCAGACTTGATATCCTGGGTCTAGAAAACTTGGAACTTCGTCGCCTTCGACAGGACCTGGGTTTAGCTCATAAAATCATCTGTTGTAATGTCCTTCCTGTCAATGACTTCTTCAGTTTCAATAACAATAACACAAGAGCTACCAACAGATTTAAACTTAATGTCAACCGCTCCAGTTTAGATTGCAGAAAACACAATTTCTGTAACAGAATTATATATGCTTGGAATGCATTACCTGACTCTGTGGTCTCTTCTCATAACCCCAAAAGCTTTACTCAAAATTTATCCACGGTTGACCTCACCACATTCCTAAGAGGACTCTAAGAGGCGTGCATAAGAGCACAAACGTGCCTACCGTTCCTGTCCTATTGTTTTCTTCATATATATATATATATATATATATATATATATATATATATATATATATATATATATATATATATATATATATATATATATAGGTCTTTGGTTGTTGGGTTTTCTCCGTGTAAAATTGGAAGTGTCTTGGCGGCGTTTGACGAAGTCTCATTCGTCATCTTCAGGCTTCAGCTTGCTTCTGGGAGCATTGCTCCCAGAAGCACGAAGCTGAAGCCTGAAGATGACGAATGAGACTTCGTCAAACGTCGCCAAGACAGTAGGAAGAAACAGCTGCGATCACACATTGCTCCCAGAAGCACGAAGCTGAAGCCTGAAGATGACGAATGAGACTTCGTCGAAACGTCGCCAAGACACTTCCAATTTTACACGGGAGAAAACCCGAACAACCAAAGATCTATATACAAACACCCGTGAAAACCTCAGAAAACATATATATATATATATATATGTTTATATTACCTTGTTTCTCCTCATATATATGTTTATATATTATATAATCCTTTATGTAATGCTTGTATATATTGTTATGACAAATAAATAAATAAATAAATAAGTGAATGAATGAATGAATGAATGAATGAATGTTTTTCTTATTTGCATAGCATTGGCTTGTCCGTGTCCTGATACCACTTTTGGAAATATCTATAGTAGTATCAGAAATGTTTCTGAAATCAAAACAATATATGTATATACAAGTAATCTGAAGAAGTAGGAAACAAGTTTGACTTGATGCTTAACATGATAGTATAAAACAAATTTGCTGAAGTTACATTTTTGCTTTGCTTTTGAAATAAGATTTGTTATTATATTTTTCGAATTGCATTAAATATAATGAGGGTGCTCTTTGGATTCTTGTAACTAATTCCTATGCAAATTATATGCAAAGTAGAAAAATGGACATACTACTGGTAAAAATTAAACTTGAATTTATTACATTAAAATACATAACTAGTTAAATCTATATATAAAAGTAAAATACCATTCACGCATCATCACAAAATCTCCAGAACCATAAGACCTGCAAACTTGAAATTTGACACGTATGTTCTTCTTGGCTTCTAGATGCTCACTAAGAAAGGATTTTTTGAAATGACCATCAGAGCATTAGCATTTCCTATATTTCCTATATTATTATTAACATGCTCTGATGCTAAGGAGTTCTACTCCCCCTCCCCACTTGAAAAGAAATCTGTTCCAAATGCAAAACACAAGCAGAGGAGAGAAGTTTCAGTTTCAGTTTTATTTTCACAGCAGCAAGCAGGGGATAGGACAGGGGAGGCTTCTGTGGGGCAAGCCTGAGCGAAAGAAGGAGGATAAGACAGGGGAGGCTTCTGTGGGGCAAGGCTGAAGGAGAGAAGGGGATAGGATAGGGGAGGCTTCTGTGGGGCAAGGCTGAAGGAGAGAAGGGGATAGGAGAGGAGAGGCTACTCATTAATTTTCAAGCTGTAAGTGTCGATTTATCAAGCCCGATCACATAGTTTCGTAGCAGAATACAGATATTCAGCTAGTGTATTTACATAGTTAATAATTTCCCCCTCTGGCATATATACATTACAACTTCTGGAAGTCTCAGGGAGTTGCTGTCTTATGATGTGCATCCCTGTTCTAAACTGATTGGAAATAATATTATGAAGCACCCTCTGCAAGAGTCAGAAAATACATCTATGCCATCATATAGCATAACTCTGATGTCAGCTTTGGAAGCCATTCTAGGCCAGAAGCTTGCACGCTGCCACTTTCCCCTGTGTGGGAAAGTAGGAGGGGGGGATTTGGTAGAGGGGCCCATTAGACATAATAGACATAATTTTTTCTGCCGGTCAAGGTCAGGCCGAGCCTACATCTGGAGAAGGAGTGGCTGGAGTGATGTCTCAGGACAGTTTGCGATTGGGGCATGTGATAGGCAGAGGGTCAAGGAGGGTGGGGATTTTGGAGGTTTTATCCAGTTGTGCCAGTTTACCTATGCTAATAAAAGAACTTTGAAAGAAGTTTGCTTCGGAATCTTTTCTGCAACAGGGGATTTTCTGGAATGCTGACATTAATCCGAATCTGCTTTAGAGCATAGCAGCACCCTGAAGTGGGGGCCGACCGGGGTGGTGGGCCCCAGCATCCATTGAACCCTTTGGGTGGTGCAAACACTCAGCGAAAATGGAAAAGAAGGAAGAAATTTTGGAAGGTCAGTGGGGACGGATGCATAAGGACTTATCGACACCAGATTGTGTCCGTCGGAAGAAGTGGTACGTGCCATCGAGGCTGCAGAGGTGCCTCGAGAGCTAGGCGCTCGGCCCAAAGGATCGGATTCCTGGAAAAGTTGCCAGTCTGACCCAACTCCTGAAAGGGGATCAGAGGTAAGATCTCCAGAGAGTCGTGCCGATCCCAGCCTAGTGAAGTCACCCCCTCCTACTTTCCAGCCACAGTGGAGAGCAGGAAAAGCTGTGGGATCTCAGGATTCACAGGAGTGGAGTCTGCCACCCCCCACAAGAACCCAATTTTTAACAGGGCTCCCAGAGAGTTTTGTGCGCTTGGAAGTGGGAATCTATGTACCCCCTCCCACCAGCCTCAAGCTAGTCGCAGCTGACGTTCACCTTTCCCCCTCCTCAGGAGGGGGAAATTAGGGGCGCTCAAGCCTGTTCTGACAAGCCCAGGGGCAAACCAGTCAGCGCCCAGGTATAGCAGGGAGGTTATGCAGCTGGGAGGCATCCAATGCAGCTGGCTTGAGGAATGCAACCACCCCCTACAGAGTCTTTTCGCCTGCTGACCCTTGTGCTCCCCCCTGCTGAGTCCATTCCCCCCAAGCTGGGGATTTTACCCTGACAAGGATGGGTCCAGTGCCAGTGGCATCTAGCTTCATCTGCTCCCATTTTCCAGGGATCTCCCTAACTTATGTATGGCCCATCGATCCCAGCAGCACAGGGGAGTTTGATCCAGCAGCCAGCTGGAATTCCACCCCTCTCTCCAACCCAGCAAGCAGCCCTGGCGTCGCCAGCACCTCCTCCTCAGCAGAGGGCCTCCCAGCAACCCGCAGGAACTTTGCCTCAAATTCCTCCCCAGCTGCCTGCAGCTGAGCTGCCCCCCACCTACCCCAACCAGCCCCCCTCGCTTCAGGGCAACTTTTGATGGTACACCCAACAAACTGGCTTACTTCCTCAGTAGAATCTGGGCTCATATAAATCAGTTTGGAGATGAATACGAATCTGAATGGGACTTAATATCTGCTATTTCTGATGGAATGAATGAGGGAGAAGCTTCTGAATAGATTGCCCAGCTCCACAATGAACATGTTGCAGAATTAAATGACATCGCAGGGTTTGTTGCACTGCTCCAAGCGAGATTGGAAGACCTGGATCATATCACAGACAGTGAGGCCACCATTAAAATGATGAAACAAGGTAACCAACCCTTAAAAGACTTTGTGTGGGACTTTAGGCGGGTTGCAGGAAACCTCGGACATTGGCCAGATCACATATTCCTGCACTAATTCAAAGAGGCCATTAGTCAGAAAAGCCTGTGGGATCCGGAATGTGCCTGAGTGGCTGCAAATTGGTACACCATGGCCATAGCTCTGGACAGAGAAATCTACCCTTACCCCCAGGCACCAGCCGAAAAGCCTCCTCGAAAAGCCAGGTGGCCCCCCTCAAGGTCTGCGGTAGTCTCCCCCCATCAACCAACAAGATTGATGAAATGCTACCATTGTGGTCAAATGGGACACTGAGCCTTTGAATGCCTGGCCCCCGCTCCCATTCAACAACTGTGTCCAGCCAGGGCTACCCGAGGGAAAAGACCTCTGAAAAAAGGCCCAGACACCATCGATTTGCCAGACAAGTCATGGAGATCGCCCTACCGACTGAAGAAAGCGAAGGACCTCCGTCTGATGAAACCCTTCCTGACGAGGCTAGCAGAGAGGACCTGATGGTGAGTGCACCCATCCCCCACTTTTCTATCAAAGTGGTGGCAGAGAGGGGGGAGCAAAGGGAGTTGCCAGCCATAATAGATACCGGCTGCACCAGATGTCTAATTGTGAACCAATTGGGGATCAAGACAAAAACCTTAAAACACCTGATTGAGTTCCACCAAGTGGATGGGACGTTAATTGGAGGGGTCCCAGCCACCAGATTACAGAACAAATTGGTCTAGAAATTGGGAATATACAATTCATAGTAATTCCAAAGATGTCAGAATCTATTATACTAGGCCTGGCTTGGCTGGACAAATGGGCCCCCACAATCAAGTGGGAAGATAGATGTCGTAAAATATTGGATAACGGCCCCTTGCCCCCTGTCCCCCCTCCTGAGGAACAGCCAACCTATGAAAGCCAGCAGGGGGAGCCAGCAGCCACCGGATCAGACTTACCTCCAGGTGAGCCAGGGATTCCTAAAGCATATGCAGACTTGGCAGAAGCCTTTAACGAAGAGGAATGTAACATCCTCCCCCCTCATCGGCCCACAGACTGTGCCATCGAGATAGAGCCGGGAGCTAAGTTACCAAAACCCAGGATGTACTCCAGGACGCCTGCTGAAATGACTGAGTTGAGGAGGTACATCGACACCAACCCTAGCCAGAGGGTTCATCGAACCTGCGAAATCCAGGGTGGCCGCCCCCATTTTGTTTAAAGAAAAGAAAGATGGGTCTTTGAGATTATGTGTTGATTTATGGAACATCAATGGAATTTGCATACAAAACACCTACGCTCTACCACTAATGAAGGACTTACTAAACCATCTAGTGAGAGGCAAGGTTTTCACCAAGTTAGATTTATGGGAAGCCTACTACCAGGTCCACATACGAGAAGGAGACGAATGGAAAACTGCTTTCAACTGCCCCCTGGGCAGTTTCCAGTTCCTGGTCATGCCGTTTGGACTCCAATTCCCCAGCAGTCTTCATGCAGCTGATCAATGAAAGTCTGCATGACCACCTATATAACGGGGTTCTTGTCTACTTGAACAATATTCTTACATACAGTGAAAATATAGGGGACCATATCAAGTTAGTTAGGCAGGTGCTGAAAAAACTCCTAGCTGCCAAACTATACATGAAGCTGTCAAAATGCAAGTTCCATAGGGAGCCCTTGGACTACCTGGGCTAATGGGTGTTGAACCAAGGGATCAAAATGGACCTCAGGAAGGTGAAGGTGGTAGACTGGCAACCCCCATGAACACGTAAACAGCTCCAAAATTTCCTGGGATTTGCAAATTTCTACAGGCAATTCATCCCTTCTTTCACTGAGGTCACTCTCCCCTTAACAGAATTACTAAAGACTGGTCTGTCCCCTGGCAAATTGAAGCCTAGCCAGCCCCTAATTTGGACGATGAACTGTCAGAAATCCTTTGAACAACTAAAGCGCCTATTCACAATGGAACCGATCCTCCAGCACCCAGACCAAAATAAGCCATTTGTGGTCCAGGCAGATGCAAGTGATATGGTGGTGGCAGCTGTTCTAATGCAAAAGAATGCCCAGAACAAATTAATGCCATGTGCTTATATCTCGAAAAAATTAATGGACACAGAACACTGGTGGGCTGTTTGGGGAAAGGAGGCTTTTTAAGTGTGAATCTCGAGGCCCTAAAGACCCCTCAGAAGCTTTCCCCCAAACAGGTTCGATGGGCTCAGTACTTCAAGCATTTTAACTTCAACCTCAAATACATCCAAGGGGGGAGAAACCTACTAGCTGACACCCTATCGAGAAAGCCCCAGTTTGACAGCCAGCGGGAAGAAATAGTTCACGCTATGATCTCTGAAACCCAACCAGCAGGCCAAGCTCGTGCTCGGCTGCAACTGCGCCATGGTTCTGACCTCCTGGAAGACAAAGTTGACAACAGAACTAAAATCAGCCCTCTCAGATGATGCCTGCTTCAAAGAGAACCTAACGGACCTGACCCTAAGAGGACTAGTTTGAAAGGGGAGTAAGATTTATGTGCCAGCCAGTATGTGATTTACAATACTACAGCAGAGTCATGATTCTCGACTAGGGGGCCACTTTGGGTTTTTGAAAACCCTCCATTTAGCTAGGAGACAATTCTGGTGGCGGAGGATGAAAGCAGATATAGAGGATTATGTTAAAAGCTGCCCCACCTGCCCCACCATGAAGTCCAGACCAGGGAAGGCCCCTGGCCTTCTCCAGACTGTGGCTGAACCCACGGAGGAGGAGATTGCTATGGATTTCATCATCAAGCTCCCTGTCTGTGGAGGGAATAGAGTGATTTGGACAGTCGTTGATTTATTTTCCAAACAAGCCCATTTCACTGCCTGCAACGAGCTACCTTTGGCTAAGAAGCTGGAGAAACTGTTCATGAGGCATATTTACAGGCTACATGGAGTTCCAAGGAGAATAATATCAGATCGTGGAGTCCAGTTTACTGCTAAATTCTGGAGGGAGTTCCTGAGGTCCTGTGGGTCATCCCAAGGACTTAGCTCCGCCTTCCATCTGGCCACTAACAGAGCCTTGAAAAACTGAATGCGATGGTAGAACAGTACATTAGGTGTTATGTAAATTACCAACAAGAAAACTGGATGGAGTTGTTACCGTTTGCAGAAGTAGCGTATAATAATGCAGTACACAGTAGCACTGAGTTGACTCCTTTTCAGATAACTACGGGCATGGATTTTATGCTGAAGCCTGCGCGGCCTATAAAACCTTCCACTTCCATGTCCCTGACGGAGTGGATGAACTCATTAAAAAGGGTTGGGAGGACACTAAAAAAGCGTTGGCTGAGTCGACAGAAAAATATAAAGCCCAAGCTGACAAACAGTGATTTCTTCAACCACCTTTCCGGGTGGGAGATAGAGTGTATCTGTCAACCAAATACTTAAGATTGAGATTGCCTAGCAGGAAGTTTGGTACCAAATTTATAGGTCCTTTCCCTATAGTAAAGGTTATTAACCCGGTGACTGTCCAAGTTAGCATCCCTCGAATATTAGGGAAAGTGCACCCAGTGTTTCACGGTAGCTTATTGAAACCAGCCAGGGGGTCTAACCTAAGGCCCTTACCAGCTGCTCCCCCCTCTCCTTTGGTAATCCAGGGGGAGACCCATTATGAGATTAAGAAGATCCTCGACTCTAGACTGTACAGGGGTAATTTACAATATTTGGTCCACTGGAAGGGGTACCCATTATCGGAAGTTAATGGTGAAAAGCTGGAATGTGAATGCTGATGCTCTAGTCAGGCAATTTCATGATAAATTCCCTGAGAAACCTAAGGGTCCTCCGGGGCGGGGGGAGAGGGGGTTAGGAGAGTGTGTACCAGGCGTTAATCCCATCTTTTGCACTTTGCCTGGTTTTTTTCCAGGGTGTGTTTTCTTCTGCCAGGGGGATGCCTGTCAGCTTTGAAATACTAGGCCAGAGGCTTCCGTGCTGCCACTTTCCCATGTGTGGGAAAGTAGGAGGGAGGATTTGGTAGAGAGGCCCATTAGACATAATAGCATTCTTCCTGCTGGTCAAGGTCAGGCCGAGCCTACATCTGGAGAAGGAGTTGCTGGAGTGATGTCTCAAGATGGGACGGTTGGTGATTGGAGCATGTGATCGTCAGGGGGGTCAAGGAGGGTGGGGATTTTGGATATTGTCTTACTGAGGAAAAATCCGGATCCCCAGATTTGGATTTCATCCATTTGTGCCAGTTTACCTATGCTAGTAAAAGAACTTTGAAAGATGTTTGCTTCAGAGTCTTTTCTGCAAGAGGGGGTTTTCTGGAACTCTGACATCTGATCTGCAATTGGAGTCTGGCTTAGATCTTTGCAGCATTTTGAGCTGAAGGAGAATTGTTTATATTGTATTTTCCACTGATATATTCATATTGCAGGCTGTTTTTCTCAGTGAACACAAAATTCATTCTAAACTCTTTTGCTCCGCTATATGGTATTTAGATGGTATCACTCTGATCTATTCCTCTCACTTGTGCATGTCCTCTTAAATCTTTGGGGAAGAATTTTGCGTGCCACTCATCTCTGGTTCCATCACTAGCATTTCACTAGTGATGGAACCAGAGCATCACACTAGCAGGTCACTTTGATAACTTCTAAAAGTATTGAGCTGTATGGACCAATGGTGTCCTATGTTCTCATTAGAAAAGGAACAGGCAGCCATGTAATGGCTAGTTAACATTTTGGGGAGGGCTGCAAAGAAGCAGATGAGGAATCAAAGCCAGCATACTAGTAGGTTGAATCAGGATTGTCTGGTTTCTCATGTGAGTCTTAAAGAGTTAGGAGTTTCTTTTAATTGTGTTATGCTTAATTTTAGGGCCTATCCTGCTATTTTTGTACATTTCCTGCTGGAAAAGACGAGATATTTCAAAAAAATAGTTTGACAAATACATGCACTTCATGAGTTTTAGTACCTTTTGCATTCAGAAGTTATAAAGATGGCAATATGGGTGGTCATTTTTGAAATTCCTGTCTATATGTTTCCTTTCATTATATCCACTTAATATAGTTATTACATACGTATGCTTATATATATGCTTGTATATTGTATAGTTATTTCATGCTTATGCTTATATATACTGTATGACAAAATAAATAAATAAAATAAAAAATAAGTATGTTTAAATCTCACTAGCTTAAGAAATCCTCCCTAAATTTCCAGCTTTCTCTGAAGCCATGCTCATTGACAGTTACTGAATTCTTGTCCAACTCATCTGGATGACCTGGGCATAGTCTGATAGGCACAAATAATTCAAGGTTTTTTTCTGAAGTGATTTGCAAAATCCAAGTACAAAAACTGAATTGAATAACTGGAATTCTATCTTCTTTTGATATTGTGTGCTAAAAGTGGTATTGTTCTTAGAACCTAAATGTTTTGCATAACTTTTCCTTTAGTGCAATTCTTTTTTGTGAGTAGAAAAATAGACAACTGTGGACTTTCTCCTATCCTTCAAAAAAAATTTTTTTATTCAGAACTGAGACAGATAATAACATCCATCCTTAAGTAGTATATAATCACTGACTTGGTCACCAGGACAGTCAGCAGATTGTAAAATCATAAAGCATATTTTTCTAGGTCTAGGAGAATATTAAAGTAACATAGACATTTGGTAGAAAATCACAACCAAAGTGTGTTAAAAATTTGTTCAGTTGTTCTTATAGCTAATATAGAAAGGCTGACTTTATGATGAAGTTGATTCCTGACATTACTTCCAGCCATTCCTTCCACCTCCCCCTTCATCTGCTTTATGATGGATGTTAATTTGGAATTTAATTGCTGTTGGTTGTTTTTCCCTGAGTTATTTAAATTAATCATCTCAACATAAAAAGTGGTGTGGGGGGGAGACGAAAAAAGAAATCTAGAAAGGATAAACAAATGAATGTAAAAAGTTCAATATTAAAATAAATATTAAATTGGTTTCTTCTTTTTTTTTTCAAGCAACAGTAAAATTGGGGTGAAAAGCCACATTGCCCAAGATGGACTGAATGATTAAGTGGGGTTCTTGTGCGTGAACGCACAGGGCCGTCTGTTAAGGCATTTGTTCACATTTCTTGAGCAACATAAATACATGGAGGAGACCCAGCTAAGGAAATAGATCAGCCACAGTGATAAACTGTCAAAATAACAAATTAACCATTAGTTTGCTGGAAGCTTAGCAACAGTGAGATGACCACATGGTTGATTAATCTTTTCTTTTTACTGATAGTAAATAACTTGGCAGGAATGACTTGGAAGGTCAGCAGTCATAAAAATAAAGTAAGAAATATATAAGAAAAATAATAACAGCAAGGAAGAGGAGGGCCGAACACCCCTAAACATTTCCATTTCTTTAAAGTGCTTTTAATCATTTAAGTTGAGCTTCTATATAGCCTACAGCAATATCAACATATGTCACTTGAACTAAAACTATAAAGGTAAAGGTTCCCCTCGTACATATGCGGCTGCGCGGGTGATAGAGGGAGCCCCTCGTGGCTCCCATGTGACACCTCTCCTGCGCAGACTGCACTGGCTACCTGTGGCCTTTCGGGTGCGCTTCAAGGTTTTGGTAACTATCTTCAAAGCGCTCCATGGCATTGGGCCAGGATACTTACGGGACCGTCTACTGCCACCGATTGCTTCCCACCGTCCCGTACGCTCTCACAGGGAGGGACTCCTCAGGGTGCCGTCAGCCAGGCAGTGCCGGCTGGCGACGCCCAGGGGAAGGACCTTTTCTGTGGGGGCTCCCACCCTCTGGAACGAACTTCCCCCAGGACTTCGCCAACTTCCTGACCTTCGAACCTTTCACCGCGAGCTTAAGACACATCTTTTTATCTGCGCAGGACTGGACTAGAATTTTAAATTTTAAATTTGGTTTTAATGGGGTTTTACTATTTTATTGTGGTTTTAATATTCGGCCGTATTTAATAAGTTTTTTAAATTGGGGTTTTAACTTGTATTTATGTTTATGTTTTACTTGGCTGTAAACCGCCCTGAGTCCCTTGGGAGATAGGGTGGTATAAAAATATGATTAAATAAATAAATAAATAAATAAATAAATAAATAAATAAATAAATAAATATGTGCTAGTCATTCCTGACTCTAGGGGATGATGCTCATCTCCATTTCAAAGCCGAAGAGCCAGTGCTGTCCAAAGACGTCTCTGTGGTCATGTGGCCGGCATGACTAAACACCAAAGGCGCATGGAACGCTGTTACCTTCCCACAGAAGGTGGACCCTATTTTTCTACTTGCATTTTTTACGTGCTTTCGAACTGCTAGATTGGCAGAAGCTGGGACAAGTAATGGGAGCTCACCCCATTATGCAGCACTAGGGATTTGAACTGCTAAACTTTCGATCAACAAGCTCAGCGTCTTAGCCACTGAGCCATCGCATCCCTTAAAAAACTATAAAACCACAACATAAATAATATACCTTATTTAAAACAAGATGGATAAAATATTATAATTATCCAATGTCTTACTCACTATCAAATTCCATCCTCTTTCAATAGTATAAAATATCAGTGTTGTGATTCCTCACTGTACTCTTTCATGTCTAGAAAGTACATTTTCAACAATGTCTGGAGTAGTTATTTTGGTGTCTGTTGGTATCTGTTGCATGTCAACTGAAGAAAATTTGTTGCTCCATGTGGGCAGGGACTGATCATAACATTCCTAATAAGAAATCTGAAAGAGATTTGGAGTGGTTTGGTTGAAGCCTTCAACCAAAAGGGTTCCGGATGAAACCTTTATTTAGCAAGAGGAACCATTCTGACTGCTTTCAGAATCTGCTTCAAGGTCAGAACAAGCCAAAACAATCCCCCTTCTCATGGAGAAAAAGAGTATCACTTTCAGAAAAGGGATATACAGTTAGAAAGGAACCATTCATTCACATACTACTTTTCTCTAGTAACTACCCTCTGAAGATGTTGCTGTCATTTGAAGATTTACATATCAGTGGCAGGCGGTTTGATGAGCATGTAAATTAAATGATTTGCCTAGTATTAAACCAAGAATAATCTAGATATCTTGCTCAATGAAGTTGGGGAAGACTGGGCAATTTCAGTGAATGTTGCTATCAGCTGAGTTCTGGAATATAAGTTGCACAACTGGAGGTGAAATAGAAGTACAACACTACAGAGGTTTAGATTTTATTAAGTACCAGAAAATATTTGGGCACAAACTCCCAAATATGCTCTCCCTAAGGCACATGCCTGAAAGTTAAGATATCAGAACAGAATTAATAACAGAATTGTTAGAGATCTTCTAGTCCAACCCGCTGCTCAAACAAGAAACTCTATACCATTTCAGACAATCTCTTCTTAAAAACCTCCAGTTCTGGAGCACCCACAACTTCTGTAGGCAAGTCATTCTATCAATTAATTGTTCTAACTGTCAGGAAACCTCTCCTTAAAAATTCTCCTTTCAAAAATGTAGCAGAACAATTTTTAAAATAATCCTTGGGGAAAAGATAAGACTAGCTAGAAACAATCTAGTTTCAGCTGCCAATGGGCCAAAAGGATGAAGGGAAAATTGTTTTTGATATCCAAGTGGGATAAGAACAGAAATAGATCATAACAGGAAGGAAGGGAGGGGGGGATAGAGGGGCCATCAGGCATATTTTAGAAAACTTAAGTTTGTGTATTTGTTTCTATATTATTTAAATGTATATAGCCACCCATCTTATGTGCATGACTGTGGGTGAATTATAAATGATCAAGGCAAATATTAAAACAACAAAAAGAACAATACAATGGTTTAAAAAGGAAGAAAAAGAAAAGCAGATAGGAAGCCATTATAAATTTTTTTTTTATTTTTATTTGTCACACAGGATATATAAACATAAGCATGAAATAACTATACAATATATAAGCATATATATAAGTATGTAATAACTATATTAATTGGATATAACGAAAGGAAACAAAAGGACAGGAACAGTAGGCACGCTTGTGCTCTTATGAATGTTGGAAGCCTAAATAATAAAATGGAAGAACTCAATTTTAAAAGAGGTGATACTTTTAAATCTTTTAAAAACATGACTATTTGTCCACTGAGTATAGAATGGTTTCATTAAAACAGGGATCACGTAAGGAAAACATAAGAAAAAAACACTATATGAAAATTCCTGGCTGGTTATCCACTATGGAGGCGATGATCCACCCCAATACACTAGACATAAGTAAGATGCCAAGATATTAGGAAATATTAGACCAACAGGGAAAACTCAAAAACATTCAGATATTAAAGGAACAGGGAATATCGATAGATTGGCGGCCATATTTACAATTGCAATCCAGATATAAGAAAGACATGGAAGAATTTGGAATTGATTTGGAACCAAACCAACTACACAAATTATTGATAGGCCCAGAAGGAAAATTAATATTTAAATTATATAAATACCTACTAGAGTTTGATAGAATGGGTGGTGAAAGAACCGATGATTGCATGGGCAAAGAATATAGGGCACAATATAGATTTAGATAATTGGGAATTAATCTGGAATAAAAATTTAAAATTAACCAAATGTACTGCTTACAAAGAAAATCAATATAAAATGCTTTACCGCTGGCACCTAGCGCCAGATAGGTTGGCCAAAATGTACCCGAACCTAAGTCCAAAGTGCTAGAAATGTAATCAATATCAAGGTACCTTCTTTCACGCCTGGTGGACATGCCCCGAAGCGAAAAAGTACTGGATCAAGATATAAGGATGGTTACAGGATATAACAAAATGCCAAATTGAACTGAATCCAGAAACATTTTTTGGGGGAATGTTTAAGACAAAATTAGATAAAAAAACAAGATACTTGATTTTCAACATTCTAACAGCGGCAAGGATTGCGTTCTCGCAACATTGGAAACTTAGTAACATACCACCAGAGAGTCTGATTATCCAAAATGTATATGACTGTGCAGAAATGGACAGGCTTACCATAGAACTACAAGAAAAAGAAGATTCAGAATACTATGCGGTCTGGGAAAATTGGTACACATGGGCAATCAATAGAAATAGAAAACAATATATATATAAGGCTATTGATATAGAAATTATATGGAAGGTAGATCCGAAATATACAATAATGTCACAGCTCTGTTGAATATGTACAATTGTTATGAAAAAAATTGTAATAAAAATAAAAAAATAAAATAAAATAAAACAGGGATCACAGATATAAGGTATAAGCAGAAAAAAATGAATCAGCAAGTTCTCTAACAAAGATTAGACTGACTAAAGAACGTACAGGTAGTCCAGTAGCAATGGCAGCTGGTGGTTCGGAGAACCGGTAGCAAAAATTTCTGTGTGCCCTCCCTGCCCATACCCTGTCCAATCGCCCGGTCGCCCGCTTGCCCAGTTGCTGTTTCTTTCTAATGTTAGGAATAGGTTGTAAAAAATGCTTTTAAAAGTAAAAAAAAAAGGCTTTTAAAAAGCATTTTTAAAAGCATTTTTACAACCTATTCAGCTGAATAGTGGACATGGGCGACGGGAGGGTTTGGCGAAGACATATTGATCAATTACGCAAATGCTTAGAATCCGAACCAGCGCCACAAACAGAAAAACCAGTCTTTGACTACCAATCATCTATACTAACAGCTATCTTAAACCCGAAAGGGTCGGAGGACTTACCTGAGGACTTCAGTGTCCAGTGCTGCCCTCCCAATCAGCCACTTCCAATTGAAGAACCGTCTGCCCATAAACAAATCCAACAGGGCCCATTGAATGAGCTGGGAGGAAGAGAAAGTCGCTCCGACCAGCACAACTCCCCACCTAGAATTGAGTTGCGCAAATCAACCAGACATAGGGAATGCCCTGGTTACCTGCGTGACTATGTATGTAAATAGTTATAAATTTCGGACCAAGTGTTTTCTGGGAAGGGATGTAATGTATTTTACTTTTGGAAGGAACTTTTGGAGGGAAATGTACGTTGTTGATTGGCTGGTGCCTCAGCCCGAACAGTATATAAGGAGAGTAGTTTATATGCTGGGTTCACACCATGAACCAATAAACTACAAATAAACCATGAACCAGGGCCGGGTTACTTACGGGACCGCCTACTGCCACCGATTGCCTCTCACCGACCCGTGCGCTCCCACAGAGAGGGACTCCTTAGGGTGCCGTCCGCCAGACAGTGTCGGCTGGCGGCCCCCAGAAGTAGGGCCTTCTCTGTAGGGGCCCCCACCCTTTAGAATGAACTTCCCCCAGGACTTCGCCAACTCCCGGACCTTCGAACCTTCCACCGCGAGCTGAAGACATACTTGTTCATCCACGCAGGTCTGGCATAGGGTTATAGTTTTTATTGGTTTTAATTGATTGGGTTTTACTCTTAATTTTTAATATGGGCCAAATTGAATTAGTTTTTTAAATTGTATTTTATTCTGTATTTATTTTGTTTGGTGTTTTAGCTGGCTGTAAACCGCCCTGAGTCCTTCGGGAGAAGGGCGGTATAAAAATTTGATTAATAAATAAATAATAAATAAATAAATAAACCATACAATAAAGAGCTGTTGTTACACACCTGTCTCCTGCCTCCTCAATCACCCAATCTAACATGAGGGGTCTGTAAATATTTTCACTGCCCTCGTTTTGATTCGTGCAATATACAGGTATACAGGTCCTCAATGGAAGGCAGGTTGGTAGCAATTGTTTTTTCTGCAGTTTTTATTATCCTCTGAAGTCTGTGTCTGTCTTGTTGGGTTGCAGAACCAAACCAGACAGTTATAGAGGTGCAGATGACAGACTCAATAATTCCTCTGTAGAACTGGATCAGCAGTTCCTTGGGCAGTTTGAACTTTCTGAGTTGGTGCAGAAAGAACATTTTTTGTTGTGCTTTTTGGATGAAGTTTTTGATGTTAGCTGTCTAGTTTAGGTCTTGAGATATGATAGAACCTAGGAATTTGAAGGTCTCTACTGTTGATACTAAAGTCTACAACCATTTCTATGGTTTTGAGTGTGTTCAGTTCCAGGTTGTTCTGGTCGTACCATGAGGCTAGTTATTCAATCTCCCGTCTGTATGCGGATTCATCTTTGTTTCGAATGAGACCAATCACTGTTGTATCATCTGCAAACTTCAGTACCTTAACAGATGGATCATTTGAGATGCAGTCATTGGTATATAGAGAGAAGTGGGGAGAGCACATAGCCTTGGGGGCCCCCTGTGCTAATTGTACAGGATCTGAGGTGATTCTGCTTAGCTTCACCTGCTGCTTCCTGTCTGTTAGGAAGCTTATGATCCACTTACAAGTATGTTCAGGTACCCTTGCGTAGGTCTTTGGAGATTCAAGATGTTGTAGGATGTAGTGCAGAGCGATATTAACAGCATCATCTATTGATCTATTTGCTCGGTATTCAAATTGCAAGGGGTCTAACAGTGGATCCCTGATGGTTTTCAAGTGGGAAACACTAGCCTTTCAAGGGTTTTCATGACTACAGATGTTAGAGCAACTGGTCTGTAGTCATTCAATTCCTTGATGGTGGGCTTCTTCGGCACTGGGATGATAATAGAGCATTTGAAACAGGAAGAAACATAGCACATCTCTAGTGATTTATTGAAGATTTGGTTCCCTTGCCTTGTTGAATAGTTGACTTGAAGCAGGCTGAGGTCTGGGGAACCCTGAGGGAAAGGGAGCAGAGAACCAGGTGCTTTGGGGTTGGGGGAGGCCTGGAGCAGGCAGGCCGGGACCTGCACTATACCTCCAAGGGACTCCCCTACCTTTAAGGCCCCCCATGCTCCATTTAATGACTCACACCTTCCTTTAATGATTGCACTGGAAGAGCAGGGATGGGGATCATTAAGTGAGGCACTTCACTTAACCGCCATTATGACACGCAACCGTAATGGGCAGGTACCATTATGATTGTAACTCAGGGACTACCTATATTTCTGCCTTTAGTTTCTCATTCATAAATGGCCACTGTCCTCCAGTTATCTCTGCATTTTTACTTCTTTAAGCTTCTGTGTTGCGAAAGTGACATGATGATATTAGGGGCATGGGGAGGAAAAAGTTGAAAAGTTTGCCTTTATTTTGATTTTTGTTTTTTAATTGGATGTATAGTTTAAGGAAAAATAGATGTAATAGACTTAGCAGAGGCTCAATGCACGTATTTTATCCCTTCCCTTTAAATACACTCAAGGGTTAATTTGTGTTCATGGGTTACTTCTTCTTTTCAAGGCTTGCAGAAATTGTTGTCTTTTTTTTCCCACAGAACTCAAGGAGGACAATTGGAAGCTAAAAAGCAGCAGAAACAACGGAAGGAGAAAATAAATTCCAGAGATATCAAATCAGACTCTGCTGCTGACTCCCAGGAGATTAAAATTCAGCAACCTTCAAAAGGGAGACATTGGTCTTTGTTTTCTTAACCCTATTTTACTCTGGGTATTTGTGACCACAGAATGAATTGACCCACTTCATACATTCAAATTAATTATTAAATCAAATCAGCTTGGAAATTTGAATTGAATTGTTTACAATATTCTCAGTATGCATTATGTAGAGAAATTACCAAATCTTCACCATTACTGTTATGGTAGCAGAACATAATTGATCTTTTTCAGACTTAGCAGCTAAGTAGGGTCAAGTTTGCTTAGTGCTTGAATAAAGATTATGAGGGAATATTGGGCCCATAAATAGACTGGGAAATTTAAAAGTATATCCTGAAAGCAGGTAATAACAAATCACTGTCCCGTAGTAAAAAACAGGTTGTTTTTTTAATTCCTTCTGTTAAACCATGTCTGATTCTGAAGAGACTCCCCAGACAAGTTCCTGCAGTTTTCATAACAAGGTTTTTTTGGACATAGGTTGCCATTTCACCCTGCCTAAGGCTGAGACAGTGATTGGCCCAAACCTATCTAGCTGATTTTATTCCTAAAGCAGACTAGAGTTTACAGTCTTCTGCTTTCTAGCCTGAGCAAAAACTGGTTCTAGCCTCATTATCACCACCTTGCAAAGATATGAACAAGATTAACATGTTTCTTTCTCTAATTTAGAAAACAACTTTTAAATTCCAGAGTTAAATATTTATCTTCTTTTTTCCAATTTGGCATAACTAATTTGCTTACAGACTTTAAGTATTTTAATAGCAACAATGCAGAGTAAAAAGGTAAAGGTAAAGGTTCCCCTCACACATACGTGCTAATTGTTGCCGACTTTAGGGAGCAGTGCTCATCTCTGTTTCAAAGCCGAAGAGTCCAAAGACGTCTCCGTGGTCATATGGCTGGCATGACTCAACACCAAAGGTGCACGGAACGCTGTTACCTTCCCATCAAAGATCCCTATTTTTTCTACTTGCATTTTTACGTACTTTCGAAACTGCTAGGTTGGCAGAAGCTGGGACAAGTAACGGGAGCTCACCCCATTACATGGCAGCACTAGGGATTCGAATCGCTGAGCTGCCGACCTTTCAATCGACAAGCTCAACGTCCTAGCCCCTGAGCCACCACGTAATAGGGACAATCAGAACCAACTACTAATTTGAAACATGGCCTTCTCTAAATGCAGTTTTAGCCCTCTGCCCATTAGTTTTTATGTGTGATGGGAAAGCTCAGTATCTTCCTGAATTTTACTTTGTACTGATAACAAAGTAGAGGTAGATGGAACTTATATAAAAATGGGCAGGAAATGAGATTGCCTTTTTCTTATTTTAAATATATTTATTTTGTTTTATCATAAAAGATAAAATACAAAACAGAAAAACAAACAAAACAGAACCAACAAAGAAACATAGATCCAGCACTAACAAAGTGTTAGTGTCCAACAACAACAAAGAAAAAAAAGTTTTGTGTACACAAAAGGAAAAAAGATGCCCCAAATATTATTTTTATGAGATTGCCTTTATATATATATGTGTGTGTGTGTGTGTGTATATATATGCATGCAGTGTTGGGATTCAAGTAATTTAACAACCGGTTCTGTGCCCTAATGATTTATTCCAACAGCCAGTTTGCCAAACTGCTCAGAAAGTTAACAACCGGTTTTCCCGAAGTGGTGCGAACTGGCTGAATCCCACCACTGTATGCATGCATACAGACGGGAGGTCCAACAACTAGGTTGTGGTGCAACCAGAACAATCTTGAACTAAATGCACTCAAAACCGTAGAAATGGTGGTAGACTTTAGGAGAAACTCCCATACTACCACCTCTTACAATACCAGACAGCAACGTATCAGCAGTAGAGTCCTTCAAGTTTCTAGGTTTCAAATTTCCATCATATCTCAAGACTTAAAATGGACACCTAGCATCAAAAACATGATCAAAAGAGCATAACAAAGAATGTTCTTTCTACGCCAACTCAGAAAGCAGAAAGCAGCAGAAAGGAGCTGCTGATTCAGTACCACAGAGGAATTATTGAGTCTGTCATCTGCAGCTCCATAACTGTGGTTTGGCTCAGCAACCCAACAAGACAAACACAGACTTCAGAGGATAATTAGAACTGGGGGGGGGGGGAACTATTGCTACCAACCTGCCTTCCATTGAGGATCTGTATACTGCATGAGTCAAAAAGAGGGCTGTGAAAATATCTACAGACCCCTCACATCCTGGACATAAACTGCTTCAACTTCTACCCTCAAAACAACGCTATAGGGCACTGCACACGAGAACAACTAGACACAGGGACATTTTTTCCCCGAATGCCATCACTCTGCTTAACAACTAATTCCCACAACATCGTCAAATAATTTACTAAGACTGTATTACTATTATTCTTCTCTTTTTTACTAGTATCTATCTCTTCCCACTTATGACTATAACCATTTTGCTTGTATCTTTCCATTTTTATTGTTTTTGTTTCCTGCATGATTTGATAGCTTATTAATAACCTTGACTATCTCTAAGTGTTGTATCTTTTTTATTCTCTGTGAATGTATTTTATTTTCCTTATGTACACTGAGAGCATATACACCAAATTCCTTGTGTGTCCAATCACACTTGGCCAATAAAGAATTCTATTCTATTTTGTATGTAAGAGCTCGTCATTTTCTTATTGGCAGCACCAAGAGAGACCCATATGCTTACTCTGCATACTCTATACAAATGTTATTGATGTATCTTGGAATTAATATTTGTTTGCTTTAAATGCAGCTGTATTTTTCATGACGAATTATTTCATGTGAGATTTATATTTAAGGGTAGCTTTGATGACAAGGTGTAATATATCAAAAATGCACAACAGCTTGCTAAACCCAGCATGGTGTGTGAGTATTAAAGAAGTTGCATTCTCCTTTTACCTGTGATTGATACTTGAGGAATCCAGCCATTCCAATGCAGAAGCTGCAAGACATTCAAAGAGCTATGGAGTTGCTCTCAGCCTGTCAAGGCCCAGCCAAGAATATTGATGAAGTGACCAAATATAAATACCAGTTTTGGGACACTGCCTGTACCCAAGCTTAATAAGCTTATTGCTGGTGACCAGATTTAAATAGCATTGGTTCTTTGTTTATTATACAGATCACAAAAACTCACAAATGCCCAGATGTCGAAGTGAAAAAAGCTTTAAGATTACAAGTTGAAAACAAGCTTTATCACCAAATAATTAAGTGGAAGACTGGAATTTCACATGAAATGAGTTTGGCCCTGGACTTCTAACAGCTTGAGTTAATTTTTGTTTAATAAACTTTCCCCCAGCTTCCTTGAAAGCAGAAAAAAAAATGATGAAAAAAACTATCAAGCTTACCTTTTTTTTGTCTAATGTTATAACATCGCTGGTGCTATTGAACCAGATAAGTATAACATCCTTGGCCTAGAGCCATATTCTTTATCACAGGTTTTTACTTGGAACACATTGGATCTGAGCAATGCTGAAATTGTAAGTAAAGTTGCTTGCAGCCTTTCAAATATAAATCTGGGTTTGTGTTTGTGTATTTGTGTGCATATTGTGTTGTGCATTCTGCCAGTGTAATGAAATTGCAAATGGACATGAAGTGGAGAGACACAAAAGTTCCCTCTTGACCATATTGTTCTCCGTCTTACTTTGGACTAGTCTGTTAGGATACCATTTGTTTTTCTGGGGAAGGAAATAGCAAAAAACACCTCTTTCCCCCATATACTCAATTTTTAATTCCCAGGGAAAAATGGTAAGCTAAAGAATTGATCTTTGAGGATGCCGTGACAGTCGTAAGTTGAGGATCAATCTTAAGTCACTTATTTCAGTGTTATTATAACTTTGAGTGGTTGCTAAATGAACGATTGTAAGCCGAGGAGACTTTGTATTTTATAAAAAGTAAGACCTAATTGTTACTTTCATGCTTTTTTTCTCTCTTTTAGGCCCCTTAGACCGGTGGTGAAAAAAATTGGTTTTTACTGCCGGTTCCGTGGCTTGGTGGGCTTGGTGGGCATGGCTTGGTGGATGTGGCAGGGGAAGGATACTGCAAAATCTCCATTTCCACCCCACTCCAGGAGAAAGATACTGCAAAATATCCATTCCCACCCCACTCCAGGGGAAGGATACTGCAAAATCCCCATTCCTACCCCACTCTAGGACCAGCCCGAGGTGGTATTTGCCAGTTCTCCGAACAACTCAAAATTTCCGCTACTGGTTCTCCAGAACCTGTCAGAACCTGCTGGATTTCACCCCTGCCTTAGACAGCCAGGTTGGCTTCCGCAATGGCACTGTGGCATCAGGGTATTGTCCAATAGGAAACTGGTGGGGTTCATCAGTGCCATTCCAGCACACATTCGGATTTATGATAGGTAAGCCCTAACAGATTAGGAAATTATCTGGGGCCTCTTAAGTTTTTCTTAAAATCATTTGCATGAATTTTCCTTTATCAAAAAGGTTAGATTTGGAAGAAATTCTAAGAGTGAAGAATTGGACATGTTTTAAATATTTCAAGCTACTCCAATTAACAACATTTTCTGTGACAGTGCCATCTGTAGAGTTTATTGCCGTTTTAAAACACCTTTTCCACTTCTTTTTCTTCATCTTCTTTTAATGGGGAGATCACCAGTCATTATCTAGAAATACAGGTAGTCCTCGACTTACAACAGTTCATTTAGTGACCAAAGTTACAACAGCACTGAAAAAAGTGATTTATGACCGTTTTTCACACTTACAACTATTGTCAAATGATCAACATCCTACGGTCAAATGATCAACATTTGGATGCTTGACAACTGGTTCATATTTTTGATGATTGCAGTGTCCTGGGGTCATGTTATCACCTTTTCTGACCTTCTGACAACAAAGTCAATGGGCGAGCCAGATTCACTTAGCAACCATGTTACTAACTTAACAATTTCAGTGATTCACTTAACAACTGTAGCAAGAAAAATCATAAAATGGGGCAAAATCAGGGGTGAAATGCTCCCGGTTCGGACCGGATCACGTGATCCGGTAGCGATGGTGGTGGGTGGTTCAGAGAACCAATAGCAAAAATCCCTGCTCCTCCCTCCCCTTCCAGCTGAGCTGTGCGATCATCAGAGGTGCTTTTTTTTTACTTTTAAGAGCATTTTTTTCTTTGGCCTCTGACGATCAGGCAACTCAGCTGGGATGATCAGAACCCTTTCAAAACACTTTTTCTACAACCTCTTTGGCTGAAGAGGCTGTAGAAAAAATGCTTTTAAAAGTAAAAAAAAAAAGTTGGCCCCGCCCACCCAGTCACATTAACGCCCCACCAAGCCATGCCCACAGAACTGGTAGTAACAAATTTTACATTTCACCACTGGACAAAAATCACTTAATAACTGTCTCACTTAACAACAGAAATTTTGGGCTCCATTGTGGCCATAAGTGAAGGATTACTTGTATCCCAAATATTATGGTGGAACCATACTCACATCCCTGCGCTTTCTTTACTCCATTAATAATATTTATTGAGAATATTTAGAATTAACAATGCCATTTCAGGATTTTTTTTATTTTCAAAAGAATTGGAGATTGCTGCCATTATTATAGAGTTGGAATTAATCAAGGTCATCCTCAAAGTACTGCAGCAATACTTAAAAGAAAGAAAGCTCTCATCAAATTATATACTGGAGCACATTGAGGAATGCTAATCAAATTCAGCCTTATGTTTTCTCCTACACTGCCCTGCATATGTTTACACGTGTGTATACCCAAAGCACACACTCCCCCACTATCTTCTCCCTTATCTTCTACTTATGCCCTGACATAAAATCAAAACATGTTCTTACTCTTACTAGTTTTTAATTCATTTCTGAAAATTAGCTGCTAACAATCAGTTTGGAGAAGAAAATATTAATAAGTTTAGAGCAACAAATGATGTTAAAGTAGCAAGAAGAGGCAGGGGTGGATATGCACAAATTGAAGATAAACACGGCATGTGCCAGAATCAGCAGTTCAACCTATGCTCATAATTTCTGTAAGATAGCCAAATCCTGAGCAACTAAAATTGGTGATAGTAGCATTTAACATTTTAAAAAAAATCTAAATTAGCAACTATTTTTGGTTTCTAGCAGAAAATCCTTTGAAGCAAAAAATCAGTCAGGGCAACTTTTTTTTTTTTTTTTGCTTGATTTACTTCTGTACAACCATCTGTGACCTCTTGTTGTTTCCTAATCTCCTTTAGGGTGGTAAAATGATGATCTTACACAACAACAACCCTGTGAAGTTGGCTTTCTGGCTAAGGCAGGATTAGAACTCCAGCTTTCTAGCCCTGGTGCCTTTACCACTAGACCAAACTGGCTCTCATCGATATTTGAGGTTAAAAAGCATTACAACCCTATCTAACACCATTATGGGTAGATATACTTTTGGGGGGGGGAACATTTTCACCCATATGAACTTTCCAATGACTATTTGAGTAGAGTACTTTAACCAAGAGTAAGAGTCTGGGTTCCATATTTAGATTTGTCAATTTCTTCCATAAGGTATTTGCTTATAGAATCAAAAGACACACCAAAATCTACAAGTTGTTTTATTATAATATGGTATAAAATAAAACAAGTGTCTATTGTGAAGAACTTGTTCCTCCACTATAATATTTCTTTCCATTATTCAGTCTTCTATTTTGGTCAAAAGACGTTTTGCATACATTTTAGCCACAATTGCAATGAAACTTATTGGTCTATAGTTTTTTGGGTCACCTTTGTCTCCATTTTTATATTTGGGGACTATAATGGCAATTTCTCATCCAACTCAGGTACTATCTTTATTATTTAGATCAAGGGTGTCAAACCCGTGACTCGTGGGCCAGATGCAGTAGTGGGATTCAGCCAGTTCGCACCACTTCGGGAGAACCGGTTCTTAACTTTCTGAGCAGTTTGGTGAACTGTTGTTGGAAGAAATCATTAGAGTAGAGAACTGGTTGTTAAATTATTTGAATCCCACCACTGGCCAGATGCATCATACACTGGCCACACCTACCCCCGTTTTACCAAAAGAAAAAAGTGATTTTGTTTTTCACACTTACGACACTTTGCAGTATCCCCATGGTTATGTGATCAAAATTTGGGCGCTTCGTAACTGGCATGTATTTATGGTGGTTATACTGTCCTGGGATCATGCAATCTTCCTAGCTGACTCCCAAAAGGTAAAGTCAATGGGGAAAGCCAGATTTTGTTTAACAACCTCAGAATTCATTTAACAGCTGTGGTGATTTGCTTAACAACTGTAGCAAAAAAAGGTCATAAAATTGGGCAAAACTCATTTAACATCTTAGCAGTGGAAATTTTGGGCTCAGTTGTGATTGTAAGTTGACGGCTACCTGTAATTCCCTTAGATCATCAAGCCTTTCTGTAAGACCCCTTTTTCAATATCTGCTGGGTAGTGAAACAGTTAAACAAGTTTGTCTTGAAGGGTTCTTCAGAAAATGACTTGCTGTAGGAGATCAGGTGGTTTATTCATGCAATCTCTGCTCAAGGGCAGTGGTGATTGAAGTCCTTGGATTTACCAATTTTCATGTTACTACAATTAAATTTTAAAGTAGAAGTGCTTATTTCTAAGATGAGTTATTAATAGGCTAACTTTCTTATGTGAATTACTGTAATGGAAAAATTGAATAATGAATTTGATTTCTGGTACTGACACTGGAGACCAGAGAGAAAAGTTTTCAAAGTATTCTCTCAAGACTAACTCCTGTCCTTGGAATCACCACATCTTGCTTCCTCTTTGTCTGTCAACTTCTATTTTATTTGTGCTTTCATTTTCTGCCTGGAATGATGTTTTATCAGAGAGCAGAGTTGATACTACTCCCCGGGAGGTTTTGTTATTGTCTTCCTTGTCCAAAATCCATGTTGAAATAAGGGATGAACCAACAGATGGCGTCTCAAAATTGGCATTGTTATCTTGACCACTTGGGGTATCCACTTCAATTAAAGGTTTAGAAAATGTATGTGTTTTTGCTAATAATTCCCACATCAAGCCTTTTTGAAATATGCACTTGTTCAGTATTAAAAGAGTTAATCAATTTTGTATTGAAAAGTCTTTCAGAAAACTGGCTTGCTGTAGGAGGTCCAGTGGCTTATTAAGGCAATCTCTGCTCAAGGACTGAGATGACAGAAGTCCTTGGAGTCTACCAACTTCTGTGTTGCTACAATTAAACTTTTAAGTAGAAACACTCTTATTTCCAAGATTGTTATTAATTGGCTAACTCCCTCTGTGTGAAACCCACCAATGGGAAGCGCTTACGTTTGTTAAAAAAAAAACACTTCATTTTGAACAACGTTCTGGTCGTAGTGGGATGTTTCAGGGAGAGAAGGTTTGTTTTGTCTTTCTTGCATGAGAACTGTTCAAACTTTTCCAAATTCAACTGTCTTTCACAGTACAGAAGCTGACTGAGGGAGAGAAGAGCTGCATTCTGAATCTTCCTTTCTCTTTCTCAACTCTATTAATTTGAATTCCTAAAATAATCTGATTTAACTGTAAGTAACTTTGTTTGCCTTTCATCCAATGGTTCCTGGGAGGATGATACTTGATTTGTACGTGCCTCTGGATATAGTTTTAGATATATAAGTATATTCTTTGTTTTCTTACTAGATTCCAAATTAGGAACCATCTTTCTACCACTATTACTTGCTTTTGAATTACAGTTCTCTTTATGTGAGTTTGTTTTAGCTGATTCAGCAGTTTTATTTGGATCCTGCTCTAGATTAGCAAGATTTAAAACAACCCCCCTTTTTTCCTGGGATATTTATTGTTTGTATGAGCTGATTCTGAACCTGTTATATCTCCATCTACACCATCCCCATCAGGGTGCAAAAGATAAATCACAATCTATAGTGGTCAGAAAGTGTTTCCTAATTTCCTTTAGAACGATGGGTAGATGATGATCTAAAAAATGTAGCCTTTTTTTTCACAGGAAGGCCCTGAAGCATCCAAGAAGCCTTGCAATTCCCTTTCTTGGAACCCCTTGGGCTCTTTGCCCCACCACTTTTTTTAAAAAATCCTTTTAATTAAAAGTAAATACATGTGAAATTGTAAATCCAGCATGTATAGCAGAACACCAGCCAATGGTATCTTAATTTTTTATTATTTCTGGGACCTAGAAATGGTGTAGAGGCAATTTTGAAAAATAAAATTAGTAAATGGCTGCAACCTGGTACTTCCCTTGGAAATAAGTTTTCCTATCTCTTTTAAAAAGTGTGGAAATAAGTTTTCCTATCTCTTTTAAAAAGTGGGGGTGGGGCAAGTAAACTAGCATAGCCTTTTTCTGCAGGAAGATGCCTATGTTTTACCCTTCTTATATCGAGTTTCATAGCTGTACCATGACATACGTTTGTTTGTTTGTTTGAAAAATGTGCATACACATATTGAGTTAAATAATGTCATAGTGGTCAGGTATATGTGAATTAGCAACAGCTGTAAATCATATTAATTTGGCAATCTGAATTAACTTTCTCTATAGCATTTCAACATGTTTCCTATAGAATAAACACATTAAATATTCCATAGTAGGTTTATTGTTATTAAGTTTTAAAATCATAAACTCTAATAGCATTAGAGATATTTTATTTGATCTTCATTGCTATTAAATCATCCAGTACCAAAAACACATCACCATAAGTGGGGGGGACCATTAAAGAAGCTCCTTAATCTGTTGAAAGGTTCATTTTGATGAAAATGATTATAATAATATTTTTCTTGAGATCCTCAGCAATATAATTGTGTTTTAGAATAAGAACAAATACAATAATTGGTTTCAAATTGTGATACCTTTAGGAAATACAAACTGATTTTACAAACAAACTTTGAAATGGAACAGGAGAATTTAAATCCTTGGGATTAATTATCTGATCTACCTTTAAATTTTAATGAATAGGACATGAAATCAAATTTAGTTTTGTCTTGGCACTTTGAATGATTACCTTCATCAGGTAAAACAGATTTTGATTCTACTTCATGTGCATTTAAATATGGGTTAGAATGTCTGTAGTTCCTTTTAAAATTATTTTCAGTTCTTTTTGTTTCCATGCTCTCTCTTTCTCTCAATTTACAGCTAGTTCACAAATACTTTTAAACCACAGTGTCCTGGTTTGCTAAGCCATATTTAGTACTGTATGATCCAATCTTGCAATGAAACAATGTGAAAATTAATATTAAAACTCAGCATTGTTAATAAACTGAACAGTAGGGGATAGAAAACACAAGCATTAAGATGTCTGCAACCCTGTTATGGCTACTGAGTTATGGTTAATAGGAATCATGGTTTGATTAGAACCAAGCTGACAAAACTACAGGAGAAGCTTTTTTTTTTTTACTCCCTTAAGACCATGAAGTTTAAGAGTTTAGTACTCCCAAGGTTTTTTTATGTGACCATTAGAACAGAACATTAGAATAATAGAGTTGGAAGAGATTTTTGAGGTGTTCTAATCCATTCATATGCTCAAGTAGGAGACTATACCAGGGGTCTCCAACCTTGGCAACTTTAAGACTTGTGGACTTCAACTCCCAGAATTCAACTCTGGGAGTTGAAGTCCACAAGTCTTAAAGTTGCCAAGGTTGGAGACCCCTGCTCTATACCATTTCAAACATTTTAAATCCAATTTAATTAGATCTTTTTATTAAAAATAATATTTTTCTCAACCTTAAACCTAAAAAATCCCTATTGCGTCCATTTTGATGCATATAACTCAGTAAAACATATATAAAAGAAAATATTATTTCATTAACTAGGGGGACATTTTCATATGAGAACAGTTTAAGTAGGCATAATAGATGGGACGGGTTGACTCTGAAATGCTAGAGCTTGTCAACTTGGTTAGTTATAGCCAGTCTACCCTCTTTAAAAAAAGGATGAAAGTTATACAAGAAGGCCTGGAGAGCCACAGGCCTTTGATACAAACTAGAAGAAGGAGCCATACCAGGGGCGGGTTTCAAAACCCTACTGATTTGCTCATGGGTGCGCGCAAATGCCACTTCTGCGCATGAGCAGAAGCGTCCAGCCAGATGGGCAGAGCCTCCCAATGCCACTACCGGTTCGCCCGATCTGGGGCGAACCAGTAGAAACCCACCACTGTGCCATAGCCTTCTCAGACTATTTCCTCCATCTGATCAAACAATATTGTCTTCTTTTCACAGTAGCCTTCCTTGGTTTCAGACAAAAAGGCTTTCAGATAAAGGCTTCTCAGCCCTTTTCAGCCTAAAGACTGAGTGTGATTTCGCCACAATGTGCTGTAACTGTGGAGCTGCGGCTTCCCATTCCTTGCTTTGTATTTTCAATTGCTGTTTAGTAGCTGTTTGTTTTTTTATAAATACACCCATAAAATTATGCTTGAATATTATTCATAAAGTGCAACAATTTAAAACGCCTGCATAAATGGATGTTTTGTTTTGTTTTTTACTACAGAAGCAACTTGTATGTTTTATGCCATCCCTGAAGCAGCCTTCTTCAATGTCGTGTATTTTGTCTCTTGAATTCTACTTACCTTTTCATTATTATGAAAGGAAGTTTGGGAGGGGGAATTAAAGAAAGGAAGCTACCTATGCGTGTATAATGCGCTCTCTTTCTCTCCCTCCCTCCCTCTCTCTCCTTCAGATGTAATTAGAATTGCTAAGTGCAGAGACAGACATGTTCTTTTGTTCAGTATTAGACAGGTAATTTACACATACAACAGGAAATGACAGCAGAAACAAAAGAGCAAAGTTCAACTTGGATTTTAGTAATAAATCAAAGGATTATCTTTGGGAACAATTTTTCCTTAGAGCCTGCACACAAATATTCATTTTTTTACTTATCAGTGTCCCTGAATATCCAGAAGAGCTTATATAGGTTTGCCAAATGATGTTTCTTTATAAAACAGTAGCCAGCTGAACAGGGATAGGTTCTACTTACTTTACTACTGGTTTGCATTGTGCCCGCGTGCGCATGTGCAGATCGCTTTTGATGACGTTCGGGTCAGTGGGCAGAGCCTCCCACCGGTTTTACAACTGGTTCTGTAGACCTGGTCAGAACCAGGGGCAACCCACCACTGAAGGAAAAACTGCAGCTGGGTAGAGATCCTCCCAAAATCCATACAATAATTGGTGGAATTGAGGAGGATGTGATTCCTGACAAAACTAAATTTATTTAAGCTGGTGCCTGCTAACTTTAAAATAATGTCCAGAACTCCTGTGTCAGTCTTCCCAATCTGCTGCTTTTTAGATATGTTAGACTATAGTTCCCATCATAATAAGTCAACAAAGCACACTAGGAAAATTGAGCTTTTTGGTGGTCTCAAGAATGGTTGATGAAGAAAATGAAATGTTGAGAAGTCAGCAAATTTCTATAGCAGGTATAGGCAGTGGTGGGTTGCTCCCGGTTCAGCCCAGTTCTTGCAAACCGGTAGTCATGGCGGCAGGAGGCTCCACCCACCCACCCAGACATCATCAAGGACAATCTGCGCATGCGCAGAAGGGCGCGCACACTCCCGTTGTGAACCAATAGTAAAGGTAAGTGGAACCCACCCCTGGGTATAGGCAACTTTTTATTTCCCAGATATTGCAGAACTGCAACAACTTCTAGCATTCTTGACCACTGGCCATGTTACCTAGGAATACTGAGACTTTTAGTTCAAGAACCATCTCAACATTATTTTCTTCAACTAGATAGAAAGAAAATATAGTTTTTCATCCTGGATAAATTAATCATTTCAGTGTCCAAAGAAAGTTGACTGTAGTATTGTTCATAAGACAAAGTGAACGTTCATATCAAAACACTGGAGCAATTGTATCCTCTGGAAGATTTTGTGCATTTGCTTTTCCATGCCATCTCCAAATGTGTGTGTGTGGCACATTGCTTGGTTTCAGCAGAAGTATTGTCTATATCAGCACAGGTATGCCTAAGTCTGGGAAAACTTATGACTGTGGGTCAATATAATCCCCAATATTTAACTGTGCATTCATTGACCCATCCCACCTGAGTAGGCAGGAAAGGTATTTGTGGATCTCATCCATTAAAGTTTTGATTAGCAGGACCCAGGAAGAGAGCCTTCTCTGTTGTTGCTCCTGCCCTTTGGAATGTCTCACCCTCAAAGGTGAGGTGCCTCATCCTCTTTAGAAGGAATGTCTAGACCTGACTGCCAATTCAATGGGTGAGGGTCTACGAGTGATAACAACTCTGCAGGTGGGTGGTTTTAGGGCATTACATATCTTTTAACATTTTAACATACATTTTTAATTGTCTTAGATAGACATTGATAATGAGGCAATATCCTTTCTATCTGATTTATAAAGTGCAGTGTAGGTTCTGTTCAGACACAATTTTGTTCTCTCACACTGCTTGCAGTCCTCAGTGTATGTCTCTGGCAGTCAGCCCCTCACTCTGCTAATAGTGGCAAAGCCTCTCTCCTAGATTACAGGAGCAGCTGATGTCCCCCAGATGTGTAGGGGCTGTAATTATCACTGACCCACTGGCATTCTTTAGGTGGCTGGGAATTCTGGGAGATGCAGATTCAACACATGTGGAAGACATTAGGTTGAGGAAGGCTGCAAAATGCAGTGGGCCTACAAAGCATAAGGGATTTTAGAAAAATTCATGTCTCCTCTCAGATTGCAATAATTAAAGAAGACAGGCTTATCTGCTTTTGACTTCTAACTCAATGTGGCATAACTCACAATCAGTGAAGGAATTTTATTTTGTCAAAATAGAGATGTTGCTAAATTTTAGCTGAGTTCTATCCTGTGCATCTATGTGTTGTTTGTACTATTTGTGCTTTTAAAATCAAAATAAAGTATTTTTTTTAAAGGAACGATCTGTTCTTCATAGAGAGGCTTTATCTTTTCCTATCTTGTTGTTCTCCACATTTTACCCCAACTGCTTTTTCTTTAGTTTTGCTGAAACTTTTTCTGGCAATTATGAGCATATCCTTGGGAGATCTTCCTTACTATTTTAGGAAAATAGGAAGCCCAATTCTTAATTCCAAAAATATGTAGCAAAAGCAACAGAATTTCTTTGAGAGTTCCTTCGGTAGTCTCATGCCCATATTATCTTTGGTATCTGCTTATCTCCAATAAGTGTTGTTAAGTTTGGGCAGTAACGAGGCTGGAGACCAGGGTAGTGACAACAGCTCTTTAATATATGGTGAACCCAGCAACCGGGCTGGGGAAAAACCTCTCCTTATATACAGTTTAACCGGCGGCTTCAACCAATCAGCAACGTGCTTGTTTCCCGCCAAAACATTTAAAGATACATTACACTCCTTCCCTCCCAGAAAACACTTTACCAATATTTACATGATATTTACATATTATTTTTCAACGTAATCACGCAAATAGACTGGGCGTCTCCTGACTCTTTCGGACCTGCGCAGTTCATTCCCTGGGAGTGGGTCGAGCTGACCGGAGGGGCTGTTTGCTCCTCTCAGCTCCTCCTCTAGGCCATCCGGCCCTGGATTATTTGCAGAGTCGTCCCTGCTGTTTTCTAATGGAACCTGTTGGCGTCGCTGGACCTCCGGGAACTCAGATAAGTCCTGCGATTTTCCCGGGTTAGAGTCAGCTGTGGATTCAAACATTGTATAGTCAGGGCCTGTTTCGTCTAATTCGGATTGTTCGCTATGCGTTTTCTTATTTGGTCTATGTGGCGCCTCCATACTCGGCCGCCCTTAACTCCACCAAGTATGATTTTGGACCTGTTATGTTTAGGATTTTTCCTGCTACCCAGATAGGGCCTTCACCATAGTTGTGTGCCCACACTCGGTCGCCTATTTCCATCCCTCTTGTTTTTTCGAGTCCCCCCTTGTAACCCTCCGGTGTATAGTTTGGATTTAAACGGTCTAGTGGGCACCTGAGCTTTCGGCCCATTAATAATTCTGCTGGGCTTCTGCCGGTTGTGACACAGGGGGTTCTGTGTTGGACGGCCAGGAAAACATCGATTTTTGTTTGCCAGTCGCCTGGCTTGAGTCTGGACAATGCCTCTTTTGCGCTCCGGACGAAACGCTCTGCAAGGCCATTCGTCGCAGGGTGGCAAGGCGCCGAGAGGGCATGCCGGATGCCCTCTTCTGCCAAGTACTCCTCAAACTGGGTCGCCGTGAATTGCGGGCCGTTATCGGATACTAACGTGTCGGGCAACCCATGGGTTACAAATAGGTGCCTTAGGACTGAGATCACGGCCTCGGCTGTCATGGATCTCATGAGAATGATTTCCAGCCATTTGGAGTAGGCATCGACTACTACCAGGAAGGTTTGGCCATGGAAGGGGCCGGCAAAATCAATGTGGATTCTCGACCAGGGCCCTTGGGGTCTCTCCCATTCCCGAACCGGGGCCGTTGGGGGCAGCGGTCTGGACTCCTGGCAGGCCTGGCATTTCCCTACCCTTTCAGCAATTTCCGAGTCCATTAAGGGCCACCACACATAGCTTCTCGCTAGACCCTTCATCCTTACAATCCCTGGGTGACCCTCGTGGAGGAGATCCAACACCCTTTTCCTCAATTTCTCTGTGATCACCACTCAATCCCCCCATAGCAGGCACCCCCCTTGAGCCGAAAGTTCCCCACGTTTCTTTACAAACTCTTTAAAACGCTCGCCCGGCGCAGCGGGCCACCCTCTTTGTACCCAACCAAGTACAGTTCTCAAAATAATGTCCCGGTATGACGCCCGAGCCACCTCCTTTGACGTGACTGGGCCAGAGTCCAGAGAGTCAATTAACAGTATGGGCATCCCCGGAGTGGGGTCCTCGATCGCCCCTGGTAGCGGGCATCTGCTTAATGTGTCCGCATGCCCCAACTCTTTTCCTGGCCGATGCCGCAGTTTATAGGAGTATGCGGCTAAAAAGATAGTCCATCGGGTCAATCGGGGCGAAAGTGCCACAGGCGTTGGGCGATCGCCAGCCAGTAACCCTAACAGTGGTCTATGGTCTGTAACAATTTCAAAGTCTCTCCCAAAGACGTATTCGTGAAACTTTTTTACTCCTGAAACTATAGCTAGAGCTTCCTTATCCAGCTGACTATAGTTCCTCTCTGTCGAGGACATCGTTCTGGAGTAGAAGGCTATTGGGGCTTCTGTGCCATTTGGAAGTCTGTGGCTGAGCACAGCACCCACTCCGTAAGGGGAAGCATCGCAAACTAATACCAATGGCATCGTGCTATGATACTGGATCAGTAAGCTATCGCTCGAGAGTAGGTTTTTTACTGCCTCGAAAGCCCTAGCTTCCGTCTTCCCCCAAGACCAAACAGTATTCTTTCCCAGTAACTTATGTAGCGGCTCGGCAACGGTTGCCTTATTTTTCAAAAAGACCGCGTAAAAATTCACTAGACCCAGGAATGCCTGTAGCTCTGTTTTGTTTTTGGGCGCTGGAGCCTTTCTTATTGCCTTGACCTTGCTCTCAGTGGGGTGGATTCCTTCCTTGTCTATTCTGTAGCCCAAGAACTCTACAGATTCTACCCCTATTTGGCATTTGTTCACTTTAACCTTTAGACCGGCTGACCGGAAAATGCCCAAAACTTTTCTCAAACGCTCCCCCAATTCTTCTAAATTTTCGGCTGATACCAATACATCATCAAAATAGGGGACTACCCCCGGGAGCCCTTGCAGAAGTCGCTCCATTAAATTTTGAAATAGACCAGGTGCCACACTCACCCCAAACTGTAACCGGGTACACTTGAAAGCACCTCTGTGAGTCACAATTGTCTGGGCTTCGGCTGTGTTGGCGTCTACAGGCAGTTGTTGATAGGCTTGGGCCAAATCTAATTTGGCAAAAACGTGCCCTTGCCCCAGCGAGTGCAGCAAGTGTTGCACCACGGGGACCGGGTAAGCGCTTTTTTGCAAGGCTTTGTTTAACGTTGCCTTGTAGTCAGCGCAGATTCTAACTGACCCATCTGGTTTCACTGGGGTGACGATTGGCGTCTCCCACTTTGCATGATCGACTGGCACCAGTATCCCCTGACTGATGAGCTTGTCTATCTCCCTGTCAATCTTGGGTTTAAGGGCAAAAGGGACCCTCCTTGCTTTTAACCGTATGGGGGCTACCTGGGGGTCTAAATTGAAGGAAATAGGGGTCCCCTTGTACTTGCCCAGGCAGTCCTTGAAAACATCTTCGAATTCGTCCATGAGTGTGTCCTTTAGGTTAAAGTCATTTCTGTAGATGCCAGTCACTCCCATGCCCAACGCACGGAACCAGTCTAGTCCCAACAAACTTGGCAGGGTCCCTTCGACTATCGTGATGGGCAGGGTCTTCTTGTGTGGTCCGTACTCGACGCGGACGGAGGTGGTCCCTCGAACAGGGATGCGATTCCCTTGGTAGTCGTGAACTCTTAGCCGCTGTGTTTGCAGTTTGCGTTTGGCGATTTTCGGCAAAGCTTTCGCAAAAGTGTCCCAGGACATGATTGTGATCGCTGACCCTGTGTCCACTTCTAGTCGGCACGGCACTCCTTCGATTTTCGGTTTTGTGAAGATTTTCTTCTCTACGCGGGTTGCTGCACGACCTACTATCACGGTCGTTCGATTTGAATTCGCGCCCTTTTTGTTTTGACCAATCACGGGTCGCCTAGCCGATCCCGCGCTCTGATTGGTTGGTTTGAATTTCCGGCGGGAAGGTTGGGGTGCTCGACAGACTTGAGCCAGGTGCCCCTTCTTCTCGCACCGCCGACATGTAGCGTCTTTGAACTTGCATTGTTGACGCTGGTGTTGCCCTCCGCAACTTCCGCATTCATCCCGGTCTTCTTTTCCCCTTCTCCCGGTGAGACAAACTCCTTCCTCATTCTCGCCGTCTGATTCGGTCTGGATTTCTTCGTTGTGGACCGGGGTTGATTTTGTGCTCGCCGTTGGCGTAAGTGGCTTTTGTAGGGTTTCCGCCGCTTGGGTGGACATCTCATGAGCTCTGGCTTCGTCCAGAGCGTTTGCCAGCGTTAGATTGCTTTTTGATAGCAGCCGCCTCCGCAAACGAATGTCTCTGACCCCACGGATGAGTTGCTCTAACAGCTCCTCATCCAAGTCTCAGTACCCACAATCCTTGGAGGCTTTCCTCAGGGCGGCCATGTAATCGCTGATGGATTCGCCCTCTTGCTGTCTGCGCTCTCCAAATTCAAAACGCCGTACATATTTGGACGGTGTTGGCGCGAAATGGTTTTTTAATAGATTTTGCAGAGTTTGCCACGATACCGATTGTACCGGCGTTGGCTCTGCCAGGGCTTCCGCGATGTCGATGACCTCGGGACCGCAGTGGCTCAGGAAATACGCCCTTTTGCGGTTGTCTGGAACTCCTTGCAGTTCGTTTGCCTCGAGGAAGCTCTCGAAACGGGTCATGTACGTTCCCCATTTCTCCCTGGATGGGTCAAACGGCGCGGGCGGAGTGTAGCTGGCCATCGCTGCGTTTCCGCCCTGAGTTTGCTGGGTTCGGTTCTTTCGTGCGTTCAGCTCGTTCCTGGTGCTCTTAACCTCGAAATCCCATCCTCGTCGCCAGTGTTAAGTTTGGGCAGTAACGAGGCTGGAGACCAGGGTAGTGACAACAGCTCTTTAATATATGGTGAACCCAGCAACCGGGCTGGGGAAAAACCTCTCCTTATATACAGTTTAACCGGCGGCTTCAACCAATCAGCAACGTGCTTGTTTCCCGCCAAAACATTTAAAGATACATTACAAGTGTGTTAGCTGTTTGTATGGTATCTTTAGGGAGGGCATTGTAAGTAAGCTACTTGTCTGATGATTTATGTAGTAAGGGACATTGATCTGAAGATCTGAAATATTCATATTTTTAGCATACATGGATCTCCTGCAGCATTTAGCTCGTCTTCTCCTTCTCAGTTCTTCAAGTCAGACCTGTGTTACCAGTACACCTCTTTTTGAAATAAGAATGGCATTTCCTCCTTAAGGAGAGCAGGGAGTTTCCTCTGCAGGATATTGTCTCTTGCTTCAGCCCCCAAACCATTACATCACTTTTTAAGCAAAGTATTTTACTATTGATATTTGGAACACAACAGGGAAGTAGGATGGCCTCTTATCTCATTTTGAAGCCAAATTATCATCCATTCAGTTGTTCTGGGTAAAATCCTCTGGATCTGAAGTTCCATTGTCTGAAACTTAAATCGATTGGTTCTCAATCAACATTATGTTACTAAGCCACCCGGCAACCTTACTTTTTTCACTGTTGAATTTCATTTTGGCGCTAACTAACAAAATGAAATTCAAGAGTGAAAAAAGTAAGGTTCTACATTTAGGCCAAAAAAAACAAAATGCACAAGTACCGGATATGTGGTACCTTGCTCAATAGTAGTAACTGTGAGAGGGATATTGGAGTCCTAGTGGACAACCATTTAGATATGAGCCAGCAGTGTGCAGCAGCTGCTAAAAAAGCCAACACAGTTCTGGGCTGCATAAACAGAGGAATAGAATCAAGATCATGTGAAGTGTTAGTGCCATTTTATAATGCCTTGATAAGGCCACACTTGGAATACTGCATTCAGTTTTGGTCGCCACGATGTAAAAAAAATGCTGAGGCTCTAGAAAGAGTGCAGAGAAGAGCAACAAAGATGATTAGGGGACTGGAGGCTAAAACATATGAAGAACGGTTGCAGGAACTGGGTATGTCTAGTTTAATAAAAAGAAGGACTAGGGGAGACATGATAGCAGTGTTCCAATATCTCAGGGGTTGCCACAAAGAAGAGGGAGTCAAACTATTCTCCAAAGCACCTGAGAGTAGAACAAGGAGCAATGGGTGGAAATAATCAAGGAGAGAAGCAACTTAAAACTAAGGAGAAATTTCCTGACAGTTAGAACAATCAATAAGTGGAACAACTTGCCTGCAGAAGTTGTGAATGCTCCAACACTGGAAATTTTTAAGAAAATGTTGGATGACCATTTGTCTGAAATAGTGTAGAGTTTCCTGCCTGGGCAGGGGGTTGGACTAGAAGACCTCCAAGGTCCCTTCCAACTTTGTTATTATGTTATGTTAACATGGTTGTTCAAACAAAACTATCTGGTGGAGATATACAGTGTTTTATTATTTAAGTACATCAAGTACATCCTCTCCCCATTTGTTCTCTTCATATATTTAAATCCATTTTCTGACATATTTTAAAATAAGCATAGCGATAATAATATATATCATCCTAGATTTTAACAGGAGGAAATTCAAGGAATTATATAGGTATCATTGGTCTGACTTATTAATGAAATCAGGAGATGGAAGGAATGGATAATGCTACCTTCTTGATATTGTACATCCAAGAGAATAGCTGTATAAGATAAAAATGCTTTGTGGGGTTGATGTTTTAAGAACTGAAACATCTGTAAAATAAAACTTTTTGATTCCAAAGCAAAAAAAAATTAAAGGCATCCAAGATGCCTTTTTCTTTTCCCCTTGTTTCAAATTCTTCACTGTGGCACCCACTGGTGGTCAGTAAATAAAACTACTAGCATTTAATTTATAGGCGATGGCTATAACTTACCGAGCTTCTGCCTCTGAAATTCATGATCCATTTATTCTGTAACAGTTAAGCAGCTTCATTTCTAATTCTCTTCTATTTTATTTTATTTTACGAGTTCCTTTATATGTTTACAGGGACTTGTTTGAAAAGCAGTTTAGGCATCGTTGAACAAAAAGGAAATAGATTGACCTAGACCTATATTGCCTCCCAGCTGGGATATTGGGTTTCAGCCATGTCACCCACAAATTCAGGTAAGACTGATCTTTTATTTGCTCCAATATAAATATATGGCTTTGGACAAGTACAAAGAAGTTTCACTATAGAATTTCTCAAGAACTTTACCAACCCTATTCCCGCAGGGAGACAGGACCTATTATATTGGCCTCCTGTTGACTACTGGACCCAGATGGATTCCAGAAGGAACTGGGGGTTATAACTGCAGATCTGTTGCACAGTCCATCTGAGCTCTAAGTCACTATTTAGAATAGGAAGGTGATTGAGGCTCTGGATAAGATTGCACCCATGTGACCTCTCCTCACCAGAACAGCTCTTTGTCCTCCATGATATACAGAGGAACTGAGAGGGATGAAATGAACGAAGAGACATCTACAGCACCACTGGCAGAAGATAAGGGATGAACTCAATCAAACACGGGTAGGAGCTGTTATTAAGGCCTACCTTGTGGTGATTCGTGCAGTGAAGTGTAAATACTTCTCCGCACTAATTGCATCTGTAAATAATCGACCAGTGATCCTCTTTAAGGTGAACTGTCTCCTTCTGGGGAAGGAGGAGACTGAGGTCCACCTGAAGGGAGGGCGCTGAGGAATTTGCAGATTTTCTGGAAGACAAAAATCATGCGACTCCAGTCCCAGTTAAATGCTGCCGTGGTGAGGCAGTTTTTTGCCCTGTTATCTGGGAACAGTTTGACTCTATTGCTCCTGAGGAAATGGGCATGATCCTTGGGAGTATGCATGCAAGCACCTGTGTTTTAGACCTCCTGGCTTGTGAAAGCTTCTTGAGAGATGACAGGCAGATGGCCTCTGGCAGTGATTAATGCTTCCCTACAGGAGGGATAGTCCCCAAGCACTTTAAGGAGGCTGTGGTCTGTCCTCTTCTCAGGAACCCATTGCTGGATTCAACCCTGCTGGATAATTTCTGACTTATCTCCAATTTTCCCTTTTGGGGAAGGTGGTTGAGAAGATGTTTGTGCTGCAGCTCCAGAGGTTTCTAGATGAAACAGATTATCTATTCCCTACCAGTCAAGATCAGACCTGTATATGGGACAGAAACAGCATTAGTCACTCTTTTTGGCAATCTCTGGTGGGAGTGGGATGGGGGTAGGGCATCCATCCTTGCTCTACTTGACCTCTCAGTGGCTTTTGATATCATTCATCATGATATCCTTTGGAGCGGCTTCAGGGGTCAGGGCTTTGTGCTATCCTGGTTCACTTCCTTCCTCTGTGGCTGCTCTTAGTCAGTGTTAATAGGAGGTGAGAGATCCATCCCACTGCTTTGTGGGGTTTTGCAGGGCTTGGTACTCTCGGCTCCTATTCAATATCTACATGAAGCTTTTGGGTGAGATCATCCGTCACTATGGACTGAGATATCATCCATATGCTGATGATACTCAGCTGTATATCTCAGCCTCTGGTGAGTTAAATGATGCTGTGACGTCCCTCTCACAGTGCCTGGAGGATGTTGGGGCTGGATGGGGAGCAACAGGTTGAAACTGAATCTTTGCAAGACCGAGTGGCTCTGGGTTTAGGGATCTTTGGCCCATGGGGAATTGCCACCTTTGGTCTTGGATGGAGTGGCTCTGCCCCAAACAGAACTGTGCGCAATCTGGAGGTTCTCCTGGACTCACAACTTCCGCTTGAAGAGCAGGTGGCAGTCGTGGCCAGGAGGGCCTTTGTGCAACTGTAGGTTATGTGCCAGTTACACCCTTTCCTGGACCAACAATCCCTATTCATGGTCACTCATTCCCTAATTTATTTATTTATTTATTTTGTCACAACAGTATATATAAGCATAAGCATGAAAATAACTATATAATATATAAGCATATATCTAAACATAAGTATATAATAACTATATTAATTGGATATAATGAAAGGAAACAATAGGACAAGAATGATAGGCACGTTTGTGCTCTTATGCACGCCCCTTACAGACCTCTTAGGAATGGGGTGAGGTCAATAGTAGATAGTTTTTGGTTAAAGCTTTGGGGATTTTGAGAAGAGACCACAGAGTCAGGTAGTGTGTTTCAAGTATTAATAACTCTGTTACAGAAGTCATATTTTCTGCAATCAAGATTGAAGTGGTTAACATTAAGTTTAAATTACCTCCTGTCTTGACTATTGTAACTTGCTCCAGATGAGGCTGCCCCTGAAAAGCATTCAGAAGCTCCAGTTGGTTCAAAAGGCAGCAGCCTGCATAGTTTTGTGGAGACTTGTGCACATGTATCACCTCTCCTGCGGGAAGTACACTGGTTGCTGATTTACTTCCAAGTGCAATTCTGGTTGTCACCTTTAAAGCACTTCATGGCTTGGATCCAGGTTATCTAACGGTGTCCTTATTAACAGTGTTCTTAGTACAGGCATGTTCTGGGATATTCTGAGTAATTCAAATCAGTGGCATCCCCCAGGTTTGGAAACCTGTGTAATCAAGGCTGTTGCTTGATCCCATCAGAGAATACTGCTAGAAGTGGATCAGGGCACATCAGATGATACTCTGCTGCAAGGGGTTGTTTGTCAAAGTGAGAGCTAGCCTATAACTAAATATACCCTAAAATGGGTTAGAAAGCTTGGACTTACCTGTCCTCAGAATTTTAATTCTCTCCCCACCCCCCATCTTATAGGTCAATATGTAACGAAGAACATCAATATTGATCAGAAGATGCTTATTTTGGAAATCATTGGAGTGGTAGTTTTTATACTACTTGTTCTGTTGTGCTTCCTTATTCACTATTTCAGGTAAAATGTCTCATTTTTATAGTTAACTATATTTGTAGAGTGGGTCGTCATAAAAGATATAAATGGAAGGAAAAGAGACCAAATTATTTTCTATCTGATCTTTCTTTTGTATAAATACATTTTAGCAAGCCTTCCATGGATTCATAATTTCCATAACTGAATGAATATCTTTGGATTCTACTTACTAGTGTAAACAGGCTCCCTGAAGATTTTATGTGAGCTGCCCACATCTCCATGACATTTGCTGAAACAAAACAGTTAAATCAAGAATAGTAACAATTTTTTTTCTTTCTTTCCTAAATTTCTTTCAGTAAAACTAGCTTATTGTTGAAGTTCTATATTACCTGCTACAAATGATTTTAACAGAAAGAATTATAAGGGTGACTTTCCTCTGTTATATCTGCTTCTACTGTATTGTTTTTTATTACAGTATCTCTTTTTTCATTTCATGAGTTTCAGTATTGATCTCTACAATTGAAATAAGTTTTTGAAGGTAAACAGAAAAATAAGTAGATGTTGGTATGCTTGAAAAACCAGTGTTGAAAAAGTCAAAAATAAAAAATAAAAATAGAAAGGGTGGCAAAAAAAATAATTTCTATGGAGGATCAAGCCACAGAATATTTAGTTTTAGTTGCAAAATAAAATCAGCAGATGTTAATTTGCTTAAGCCTCTTGCGACTTTCGATAGCTTTCTTTACCTTAGCACGCTCCACTTACAGTGGACCACAATTCCCATAACTTCCACTCATCTATCTTGGGCAGCCAGGTTTATGATAATTGGAAAAGAGTATAGGTGTTTGAATACCTAAGTATTCACTAGACCGTTCTTTTGCTGCAAGTCTCTTTAAAATGAATTATTTTTCTATTCCTTTTTTTAATATTAGGAGAAAGTGTATGAAGCCCCGTCAATTATTTAAAAGATTACGGTTATCCTCAAGACTCAGAGGAGCTAAGAAGAATAAACCAACTTCTATGTCCTATCTCACTTTAGAAGCTTCCGGATCTGAATCAGAATGTCCCGATGGCAATAGGTACCCAAAATCCTCTGGCAATGAGGAAATAGTGGTGGTAGATGTTCATGAAAACAAAGGATGTTCTATAGGACAAGCAGAAATGCAGACCCCTGTGCTCCAACATGTTAGTAGTAGCACCTCACAGGAATTTAGTTTCAGAGAGGAATCGCTTTCTGGTAATGAGAATGACCAAAGCCACCTGTCTTTAGAGAGTATGGAAACATCTTTTATAAACCAAAGGAAGTCTCAAGAAGAGACAGAAGGGAATGGTTCTCCAGACAAAGAAGACTATAGACGCAGTTTGAGTGCAATGTTAAACCGCTCTTTAGTTGAGAATCAAGAACAAGCAAGATTCCAAGTTGAATTATCCAGGCCACATTCTCAACAACAGATGCAGCCATTTCACCTGGCTGCTCAAGCAGTATCCCAGCCACATTTGCAAGAAGCTGGTACAGGTGACTGGAAACCACAGCATGTTGTGATGTCTGAATCAGCACCTATTCCACTAACCCTCAGTGATGAGTTTCTTAGTAAGAAAGGTCCAACAGAGGTAGGTGGAAGAAAGCCTTTACCTCATCCTCAAAAATGGTTTGTTTCTTTGGATGGGCATTCCAGTGTTCATGTTAGACATTCTTACATTGATATTCAAACAACTGGAAGGAATGGAATCAACAACAGCGGCCTGGATTCTGGAGATGACATGAATGAGCGAAAACAGCAAGTGCAGAAAGATTCGGATGAAGTGGACCAAAGTGGCAGTGAATGTGGAGCTGCAGCTTGTAGTCCTGAAAATAATACTCCAAGATGTGTGTTGGAGGGAGGGACAAGCAGAAGTGGTGGCCAATTGCCCAGCCTGCAGGAAGAAACAAAGAGAAGTGTAGGAATCACCGGACACCATGAAGAAGATTGTGATGGTAATGATGTCAATGAACCCAATCAGGAAGTGGAAGGTGAAAAGACTCCTTGGCAAAAGCGAGAGGAAAGACCAGTCATGGCATTCAATCTGAAGTAACCTGAAATATGTTAGATATTTTTGCCAAGAGAATATATAATTGCTTTTTTTTTTTATTAACAGAAGAAAAAAAGATGAAGTAATCTTTTGGGTGAGTGGCAAATGAAAAGCTAGTCAAGATATTCAAGATAATTTTTGTGTAAACTCACCTAGTTGTTTTGCAAGGTCTGTATGAAAATGTGACTTTGAATTCCATTTATTTGATATTATCCATCAAGGACACTTAGATATTTTGACATGTGGAATGGCAGATTATAACCTCATATTTTTCTGCGATGGGATCTGTATAAAAAACTTTATTATTATTTCTTTTTTCTTAATTCAAATGTATCATAATGATGTTAAGTAGATTTCAAAACTTGACATCTACAGATATGCATTATTTTAAAGGATAGCTATGCATTACTGCTTTTTAGTAATTTTATTTTTGCTTTAATGTACTTATCTACATTATTTACATTAGTTGAGAACAGCTAGCACAAATGTGCCAGAGGAATCTTTACTTTGACCTTACCTATTTACAAGGTAGTTCCAAAATGTTGTCTACCTTTACTATAATCTACCTAACCACTTTTTTTTAACATGAAACTTGACAAGCTTTTTTTGGTATCTGAAAAGACTTTTGGGAAACCAAACCGATTTTTTAAAATCAGCTTTGATTCCTTCAGTTCCCATTCTAAGTGCCTATTTTACAGGAACAATGAACAGTTTCTTTTTTTGCAAGCTCCTTGAATAATCAGATTTTTTAACAGAAAAAAAAATCTGACACCATATCTGTTCTTTAATTTGCATGCTATCAAATGTCTCTGCTGAATGATTTTTTTTTTCAAAACAGTATATTCACTAATTTTGGTCTGTACTGTGGATTCTACTTAGCAAGAGTAGATTATTTTTGAAAAACCAAAATAGTTTCACTGATTGTATATATGATGTATATGGTTTGAAATGACATGGATTTTGGATCAAGCAAGTGGACTGAATGGGTCTAGAAATATCAGGCAGAGTTGTTATAATCTATCCAAAAGTGCCAGATAAATTTCTGTTTAATTTCTCTTTATAAACTGCTTATCCAAAAATTATAATTCAAAAATAAAGTTTTTGAACACTCATGATTTTTTCGAATTCCTCTTTGAAATCACGTTTCTTTATTAAGAAATGAAATACTGAGTATATAATAAGTGAGAGTTGTATTTGTCTAAGTCCTGTGATAAATATTCATAGAATAAATATGATTACATGAATTTATAGAATGAATTAATAATTATACAATGCAAGGTAGGAAATTGTATGATTAATTATCTTTGATATTTGATTGTCCCTACCTTTTACTGCAATTTTCCACAAATTAACATTTTCAACTTTCCTGGTTGCAAAACACTATTCTTTGTCTTGAAGTAGATGAAGTCCTTGATTTACAACAATTCATTTCGTGACCTTTCAAAGTGACAACGGCACTGAAAAAGTGACTTAGGACCATTTTTCACACTTACAATCATTGCAGCATCTCCATGGTCACATGGTCAACATTCAAATGTTCGACAACTGACACACATTTATGACAGCAATTGTGGTCATAAGTCAAGGACTATCTGTTCCTGTTCCAAAGTAGAAAGTAACCACTAAAAGAAATTTCATTAGATATACTATTTTGTGGGTAGGTTTAGCACATTGTCTATGTAAGAATTTAAAAGCAAAAGAGATGGAGGAAGAATCAAACTTTCTTCCATCTAGCACATGTGCCAATAATTTTCTCTTATTGTAGTTGGTTTCTCCTAAAACAGAAAAAAAATCTGCAACTACCCTCTACAAAGGTGCCTGCAATATTAGTCAGGGAACCCCTGTCAGCTGACAAAAGCAGTTTGCTGGATTGTAATCACACTTAATTCTTTGCTCTGATTGGAACTCATGAGTCACAAGAGTAAAACCCTCGCAAAGGAAATATACTACAAGTAGTCTTCATTTACAACCAGTCCTTGCACTTTATACTATTGCGGCATACCCACAAATATCAGAAGCATTCTTTCCCATTTTCTCTATGTATGCATACAGCAGCACTACCAGTAAATCACAGTGATGCCATGATCTATGAGTTTATTTTAAATGTGTCTCCCAATGTTGTTATTTTTTCTTCCATTCAATTGTCCCTGCAGTTTTCTTAGCAAGAGTTTTCAGTAGTGTTTTGCCATTGCCTCCTCCTTAGGACCAAGAGAAAGTGACTGGCCCAAGGTCACATGGCAGGCTTTGTGCCAAAGGTAGGAGTAAAATTCATGATCTCTTGGTTTCTAGCCTGCTTCCTTAACCATTAAACCAAACTAACTCCCAATGCAGATGTTAATGATAACCAAAACATTGAGAAAACCATTGTATGATGATTGCTGTCACTGTGATCTCCAGATGTGAATCAACCATTAAAGGAAAGGCTGTCCCTAAATTGATGCTGCGTGTCAGGCTACAACCAATCAAAATTCTTGGCCCTCTTTATTCCTTGGAACTTATGCTCTTTTTAAAGGGTTTAACACAGTGATGGTGAACCTTTTCAGCATCGAGTGCCCAAATTGGAACACGCGTGCGCACCATAGCCCCAGAAACCCGAAGACCACCTGGTCTTCTGACTTCCGGTGCATGCTGGCCAGCTGGTCTTCTGGTTTCCAGCGCACGCATGCGTGCCAGCCAGCTGGTCTTCGGGTTTCTGGGTTTCCGGCATGCATGAAGGTCAGCTGGCCAGTGTGTATTTGCATGCTGGAAACAAGAAGAGCAGCTGGTGATGATACGTGTGCCCACAGAGAGGGCTTTGCGTGCCACCTCTGGCACGCGTGCCATAGGTTTGCTATTACAGTTTTAATACATCCTGATCAATCACAGTGGGGGTTAATCTACAGCAATTAATAGAAATCTTATAGTAAATAATGTCAGGTTAGTGCTTTTGTTCTGCTTCAAGAGAACAGGAGAATCTGCTGCAGATGTCCATTTTGAATACTTTACAGTGCTCTATCTCCTCACTATATTTAGTAGGGACTAGTAATGTTTTTCTCAAAATAAGAACTTCAGTGGACTTCCAGGAATTCCATATGCAAAACAGAACTGTATCTGCTTTCCTAGATTTGTAGTCCTGGCTTCCTATCCCCATTAGCTTCTGCTGCCTGTGATGTTGCCGTCTTGTCAAGTGGGCTAATGTTGCCCCCACCACAACCCCACCCCAATTTACTTAGGAATTGGCACAAAGACAGTGTTTTTTTCTGGCCAGAGATGTCACGTTGTTTGAGCCTTTTCTCAAGGTAGGTGGATATTTACAGCACCAAAAGAGGAAACTTTTGGAGACTGTCCTTGAGACAGGAGTATCCTTAGATTTTCTCCACAGCCACTTTCCTGAATGCTGTCCAGGCAACGTACCTCATTCTTAGGCTTGCAAAGGGAAAAGGAGGTCTTGTTTCTGCCACTAGTGGTTCATTTAGGCAGCAAGACCTTCTTTGGATGCTTCATTCTGGAACTCCTGAACTCTTTTGCACTAATCAGCAGCTTTTACACAGACTCATCCAAGATTAAATTACTGTTCATTCTGGACAGTATTCACATCAACAACCAGCTATATGGCCTGAGTTCATTGCTCAAAGTGGTATACACAGGACACTCCCCCAATTTCCCCCCTTTTCCACCATCCTGTGAGGCACAAGGAACAAATGAGAGTGGATGGCCCAAAAGTCATCCAGAGAGCTCCATGGCTAAGAGTGGACCAGAAACCAAATCACCTTTTTGCCAATCCAACTCATTAGCCCCTACACTACACTGCCTCTACTAGTTCTTGGCTGACTGATATCGCTTTTCAGGCCGATCCACCTCCCAGGTGGCGGTGAGGATTTAAAAAATATAGATCACATCCCAATGGACAGCACTGAGCAAAGGCAGCATAAATAAATAGGTAAAGGTAAAGGTTCTCCTTGCACTTACGTGCTAGTTGTTGCCAACTCTAGGGGGCGGTGCTCATCTCTGTTTCAAAGCCAAAGAGCCAGCGCTGTCTGAAGACGTTTCCATGGTCATGTGGCCGGCATGACTCAACCCCAAAGGCGCATGGAACGCTGTTACCTTCCCACCAAAGGTGATCCCTATTTTTTCTACTTGCATTTTTACGTGCTTTTGAAACTGCTAGGTTGGCAGAAGCTGGGACAAGTAATGGGAGCTCACCCTGTTGCACTAGGGATTCGAACCGCTGAGCTGCCGACCTTTCGATCGACAAGCTCAACATCCTACCCCCTGAGCCACCGCGTCCTCATAAATAAATAGTAGTATATAAATAAACATGAACCATCATCCAAGCATGGTTAAATTATATTCACATTCTGTTTTAGGTCTTAAAACTTTATTAGACCCAAAATCAAAATGAATGGGTGCTCTTCTTTTCATTAGAGAAGATGATACAAAAAGCTGAAAATAGATGAGCAGGAGGCGCAGAGAATTTTGATAGTTTTTGATACTGAAATCTGCAAGATCAGCAGGACTGGACTGGACTGAAAAAACAGGGAACTGATCTTCCTCTTTAAAAAAGTGGGGGGAGAGGAGTAATCCATTTGATTCCACTTTATAGCAAAATCCAAATTTTGTGGCAGGTGAAAAAAAATAGGAGAAAGAAAAAGACTGAAAATCCTTTTTAATGGGTGCATAAGAAAAACAAAGCCAGACAGAAATAATTCCTGGTAGCTAGAGGGAATGGTTCCACTGAGAATAAACTCCCAGTTTCCTTGCCTAGATCCATAGATGGCTGTTAATCACAAAGCAAATACTTTTGAACTTTTATGGACTGAGTGATATAAATGCCTATAACATCATAAACACTGCAAATCCAAACTGGCTGCTTTTTTTTTCACACCAGCCCATGGCTCCTTCTCCAGGGAGCATTTGACTGCTTCTAGGTTGCCTTTTTGACTCAGCTGCTGGCAGGGACCACTGTAGTTGCAATTAACTGAGACTCCATACTTTTTGATAGCCTCTTGGCAATCCTCCTCATAGCCACCATAGGCCAAGGTTACTGCTCAGTAAACAGTGACATCTGCTCCGTTGTACTTTCATGGACTATTATTTGAAATGAAGCCATTGGCAAGGAGAATGTAATTACAGTATGCAAATGGAGCACTTTTCATGAATAAAACAGGTACCAGTTTAGTTAAGGCATCAAGCTAAAAACCAGGAGACCCTGAGTTCTAGTCTTGCCTTGGGCATGAGAAACTACCTGCCTTTGGGCCAGTCAATCACTTTCAGCCCAAACCACCTCGTAGGTTTGGAGAAAATTAGAGGATATGTTGGCTATGTTGAAGCTGTCTTGAGTTATTTCTTAAAATAATAAAGATGGGATAGAAATAAATAATAAATAGATAATATTTGCCATCTTGAGTTTTTTTGAAAATAATAATAAAGGTGGGGTAAAAATAAAAAACCATGATCCTAATTTAAGTCATTCATATTTGGATAGAGAAATTGTGGGATATGTTTCATGTCATTGAATAATAATAATAATAACAGAGTTGGAAGGGACCTTGGAGCTCTTCTAGTCCAACCTGCTGCTTAGGCAAGAAACCCTACACCATTTCAGACAAATGGTTATCCAAAATTTTCTTAAAAATTTCCAGTGTTGAAGCATTTACAACTTCTGGAGGCAAGTTGTTCTACTGATTAACTGTTCTCTGTCAGGAAATTTATCCTTAGTTCTAAGTTGCATCTCTCCTTGATTAGTTTCCACCCATTGCTTCTTGTTCTACCCCCAAGTGCTTTGGAGAATAGTTTGACTCCCCCTTCTTTGTGGCAACCCCTGATAATAAAATAAGTATGGAAGACTGGTGATAAAAAGGCTCCATTTTCCAAAATACTGAATTTAGAGACTAAAGAATTTATTAGTATTTAATTTTCTTGGGGTTTTTTTGTTTTTTGTTTTTTTTGGAATTTATATCCCACCCTTCTCCGAAGACTCAGGGCGGCTTACATTGTGTAAGGCAATAGTCTCATTCTATTTGTATATTTATATACAAAGTCAACTTATTGCCCCCCCAACAATCTGGGTCCTCATTTTACCTACCTTATAAAGGATGGAAAACTGAGTCAACCTTGGGCCTGGTGGGACTCGAGCCTGCATTAATTGTAATTGCAGGCAGCTGTGTGTTAATAACAGGCTACATTAGCCTGGTGAGCCACTTCCCAGCCCTTTTATATATGCTGCCTCCAGGCTCACAGAAATTCAAGACAGATTCCATTATTAATACTGTCACAAACAATAATTTGCAATATATGCTTTTTTTCCAGCAGAGAAAGGGATAAGGTCATTTTAGAATACAGGTATATAGTAACAAATCATTGAACAGATATTGAGGTTCTAAAATCACAGGGATTTTTAGAACCATAAAAATGCATCTAAAGACAATGAAGAGTAGAAAAACATAAGTTCTTATTTTAATATAAATGAAATATTGAATCTTTGTGTTGGTCCCATCCATTTTGGAAAAGAAATGCAATACTTAAAAGCTAAATATGTTCTTTAGCCTGAAGGAAGCTGTGCATATCAGAGGTGGGTTTCAGCAGGTTCTGACCAGTTCTGGTAGTGGAAATTTTGAGCAGTTCGGAGAACTGGTAGTAAAAATTCTGACTGGCCCCGCCCCCATCTATTCTCTGCCTCCCAAGTCCCAGCTGATCAGGAGGAAATGGGTATTTTACAGTATCTTTCCTCTGAAATTGGGTGGAATGGAGATTTTACAGTATCCTTCCCTTGCCACGCTCAAGCCACACCCACCAAGCCATGCCACGCCCACCAAGCCACACCCACAGAACAGATAGTAAAAAAATTTGAAACCCATCACTGGTGCATACCAAGTTAAAAGGATAGATGAGATTCTACTAAAATTAGAAATGCAGAACAAAAATTCTCTTTCATACAAGCAACATTGCACATAAGAGATACTGCTGCAGTACATATCTGATTTTCTTTCCCATGCTGATGCATGTGCTTGCGTGCATACACACACACACATACATTACCTAAGACTAGCGATATGTCACTTCTGGTAAAATATAAGCAATCTTTCCCATAATTGTTGGAATTGTTTTCTATTCAGACTGTCCCAAAGGTGTTTTCCAAGAGGCAACTGGATGACTGAAAATATCTACAGACACTGTATTCAGAACTTTAAAGATGGCAACCTGAAACAACCAAAACTTTGGAGAGGAACGGCCTCCGGCCCCTGTGTTTCTCACCATTGGCCTTCACAAATCATCACCCTGATTCATCTTTATCAACTATAGCTCTTGTGCTCTTGCTCTTGCTTTGCTAAGGCTGCCTGCTTGGAGAGCCTCTTCTGAACTTTAAATATTCCAGTATTTTTAAGGGCCTATACCAAAAAAAATGAAAATGTGTATCTCATCACAAGAATTGCCTGAACTAGCTATATAGAAATCTTATGTGAGAATTTAGTAAACTACTTGTTTAATGGAAAGTCAAGTTTAGGCTGTTTCTTCAAAGGATCTTTATCTTATTCTGAAAAATAAGTCTTATTTACTAAATAAGACTTTTTTTTTACTAAAAATTGGAAAGTAATGCTTGAGAGCATAATGCCACTGGAACTAATATTAAAAAAACACCTTGCATGCCATTCTTATTTTGCCCTTCTATAATGTCATCATCAGTGGTGAAATCGGTTTTTTTACTACAGGTTCTGTGGGCGTGGCTTGGTGAGTGTGGTGTGGCTTGGTGGGTGTGGCAGGGGAAGGCTATTGCAAAATCTCCATTCTCACCCCACTCTGGGGCCAGCCAGACATGGCATTTGCTGGTTCTCTGAACTACTCAAAATTTCTGCTACTAGTTATCCAGAACCTGTCAGAACCTGCTGGATTTCACCCCTGGTCATCATGATGGTGACTTTCCATTCTCCATCATCTTTCTTGGCCTAAAGTTGGTATACCACTGCAGCCCACCACTTAAGATTGGCAGAATTTTAAACATCTGATGCTTGACAGGCAGTAAACAGTATGGCAGGATGTTAGCTGACAACTGTAGAATCCATGAAGTAACGTAAAGCCCTAGTTCTCAGCTAACCAGGCAGAGCAGGAGCTATGAATCCATCAGAAGCCAGTAGTCAAAGGTCAAGGAAAGGGCAAAGCTTTCCAGTACCATTTAGCATTAGATGAAAAATATTTCTCATGTTACAGAGGAAAGCACTTTTATGATCGGCAAACTTGTGGTTTACAATTCTACAAAGTCTCAGGTGCATTTTTCAGGGGAAAAAAAAGAAGGAACTCTATTTTTTTTTAATGATAATAGCACCCTTTCAATTCTTTTAACTAAATTTTAAACGAAGTCCGATGCAAACATTTCTTTTATTACCCATATTTGTTGGAAATAAGATCAATTTTGCTATGCTGACAATTGTCCTTTAAAACACATTTGATCAAGATTTCATTTAATCCTTTGCCTATTAATTTGAATAACTGACACGAAGAGGCTGGACAACATTTCAGAACAAAATTACTCCCCCATCCCTTTGGCAAGGGAATCATCCCCTCATCTCTCTTCCAAGAGTTGCTTCTGGGGTTGCCATCTGCTATTTGGTATTTATTCCGCGGAGTCCCACAAAACATGCCTTGCGAATGGGCGGCCAGGGCAGAGAAAAAGTGAAGTGCCACCAGTTCGCCACGTGACATGGTTCCGAAGTCCGTTTCAGCCGCTTTCACTTGGCACTTGACAAAGGAGAAGTTGTTAGACTTCTGGAAGAAGAAAGAGGAACCTGCCCCACTTTACATCGACAGGGGGGGTGGGGTTGTGTGGAGAGAGTTTCCTCCTTTAAATTCTCACCTGGAAAATCAACACAACCCAGGTGGCCAGAAAGGCCCAACAGAGACTCTACTTCCTTAGAGCCTTGAGGGGGGGGGAGTGGAACAACAATTGATGACCTCCTTTTACCCGTCCACAATAGAACGTGTCCTCACTAAGTGCATTATGGTGTGGTATGCTGGCCTGACAGCCACAGCTAGAAAAACATTACAGAGGGTGGTAAACACAACACAAAACATCATGGACCACTAGATACCACTAGATGACATCGCTAGGGCTCGCAGCATTAGAAGAGTGAGGAAAATCCTCAGCGACGACTCACACCCTGGTCAGCAATTCTTTATTCTCCTACCATCAGGAAGCAGATATAGAAGCATAGGCAGATGCACAAACAGGTTGAAGAACAGTTTTTATCCGTGGGCTGTCAAACGCCTGAATGAAAAATAACCACAAGGTAGAACGATTGACTTGCTGGACCCCAGCAATGTGCAATAAATTCGCAATAGGATTGGGTGTTTCTTAGCAGTATTCACTGGGATAGGGATTTTCTGTCTTTCTCTGTGACTTGTATTGTGTTGGGTTGGGGGAGTGGGGCGCACGAAGGGGGGCTCAGCCAATCTCATAGTACACATGTTTTACTCTGACAATAAAGGTTTGAACTGACGACAGGCTGCTCAACCCTAACGCGGTTGCCGGACTTGGGCTAGGCGTGAATGAACCCAGCCCAGGGCGCTTCATTCAGCAGCCCAGCTTCAAGCGGGGCCAGGCATCGCCGCCACCTCTCGCTCTAACCTACCTCAACTGGCTGTTGGGCGGATGTAATTGCAGGGCGGAGCAGCGCCCACGGGGAGCCTGTCGGAAGAGCTGGCGAGCGATGGCATTCATTGAAGAACCACCGTTACCCGCCGTCCAAGATCCAGCTCCTCGGACGAGCAGGAGGGCATGTTGTGGGGGGGGAATCTCTACCTGCGAGGGGAAGGGGGAGGGGGAAGAACCTCCTCCTGATAGCATCAGAGGGAGTTGACCGCTAGGAGGCGCTGCTCCGGCGGCCGCGGCCCATCTGCCTGCGCGTAGGGCCGGCTGCATTTATTTCATAGGCTCCTGTCGGGGAGTCCCTCCTCCCCTCCCACCCACCTTCTCCCCGTGATGGCGGAGGACAGCGAGTCTGCCGCCAGTCAGCAAAGCCTCGAGCTGGACGACCAGGACACCTGCGGCATCGACGGCGACAATGAGGAGGAGACGGAGCACTCCAAAGGGTAAGGTCTCCGCGGATGCGCCCCGCAGGGGCCACCGCCGCCCTTCCGATGCTCTAGCCAACCTGCCAGCCCCGGGCTTGCCCAGGAGCTGCAGCGCGTTGCACAAGCGCGCGGTCGGCCCGGCCGGGTGTTGAACTAGATTGGGGGCAGCCAGCCCGTTCCCCTGAGCCGATTCCCTGCGGCAGGGACGGAGGCGGCGGCCGCAGCAAACCAGGAATGGCGGTCAGGGAGGTGGAGGCCACCCTGGGCACGGAGCAGCCTCCCGGGCTGAGGCTTGAGCGCGAGGTGGGAGAAGAGAGCCGCCCCCCTTTGCTGCGGAGGAGGAGGAGGAGGAGGAGGAAGGCCAGGCCGGCCGGCTGTATTTCCCCGCCGGGGAGAGGCTTTCTGATCGCCGCGTGTTGTCGACGCTCGCAGGTTAGCGCAGCGCCCTAACCTGGTTGCCGGCACCGAGGCTTTGGCCTGTGGGCTTCCCTCGACGGCTGTCTGCTAGGCTTTCCATGCCGAGGCCCCCTCTGCCGCCCTCCCCTTTCCCTTTGTGACCACCTCCCATCCTTCGCAGCCTCCTGCAAGGCGGCCAAGAAGCGCCCGCCCCGTTTTCCTTCGAGGAGGGTGGTGGTGGTGGAGGGAGCCGGGCTGGAGCGGCGGGGGCCCTTCCAGCACTGGGGGGCGGCTGGCTGACTCTGGGGATCCCGGGGTGGGCGGCAGGCTGGATCCGCTCCTTAGATCGACCTGTGCGCATCAGGAATGTGGTGCGGGGCAGGAGGAGGTGAGGCGCGCCTTCTGCACGCGGTCTGGTCCGGAGTTTGGGACTTGCAGGTGTGCTCCGGGCGCCCCGCTCGCCGTGACTTCCGCTCCGATGAAGCCTCCGACCTGTTTTGCCAAATGTTCTTCTTGGTCTGACCTGTAATGGATATTTTTCTTTCTGAGGGGCTGTCATTTTTATGCCTTTCTGCTGCCATCCCACACTGACTGTACCTTTTAGGAGCTTCGGCCGACAAAATAGAGAGCAAAATAAAAGCATAAATAAATAATAACGTCTTTGGGAATGGGTGTTAGGTGCGTGATTTCACTGTGGGATCCAACTTTAAACTTTAAACCCAGTGAGGGGCAAGCAGATAGGAGTTCATTTTCCACTGCCAGCCATCCTATAGTGGAAAAGTTTAGAGGACAAAATTTGCAGATCAGTTTTTCCCCAAGTTCTGTGTTAAAGGTGGTACAAACATAAACATTCAGAATACTTGAGTGATCTGTTCTAGCTGCAAGACAAGGTTAAAATTCAGTTTGTTTAATTGCTATTTAGGATCTTATGTGAATCTACTATTGTAACTTGCAAATTATTTATAGGCATGTTATATAAAATGAAACAGTTATTTAACAAGCCATGGTTAAGCAAACAAATGTTTAGAAGTGTGCACAAACCAAAGTGCAATCACCAGCTGGCTTCAGATTGGGTCTAGGACTTTTTGGCTCAAACCCTTCGCCTTGCCTGTTTCACATTAAGGTTTTTGCCTCTGCATTATTAGCCACAAACTTTTCTCCTTGGCTGGCCCTCCCCCAGTCTTTTGCCCCAGCAAAATCAGCCACAGCCAATCCCTTTGAGTCCCTTGGCGCAGCCCATTCATCAAAGTACAGTTTGCTTCAAGCTTTTGGGGCAAAAGATGGGGGAGGGCCAGCCTAAGGAGAAAAGTTTATGGCTAATAACACAGAGGCGAAAATGACAAGGTGAAACAGGCAAGGCGAAGGGTTTGAGCCGAAAAGTCCCATTCCGCTTCAGATTAATCTGAGGCCACACCAAACATGATATAGTTTTGCACATTTATGAACTAGATGTTGTTTGGTAGCATGGTTTATGGCAGAATATATTCTGTTGATCACGCTAGTTCAGTCTGTGCCTATATAAGTATAAGCTATTGGTAATAATTTTTTCAAGTAGAAAAGTCTCTTAAAATACAGAGACTATGTGCACTGTTTCCATTAAAAGAGATCTCTCTTTTTTGGCTCATTCAGGAATTTTAATGGAGAGACCAGATGTTATTATATTGATGTTTGTAAATTTCTCATGTTTTCTCAATATGTTGGTCTTTCTTACATGGAGAAACAATTGGGCAAAATACCAAGTTTGACTGTCGAGACTAGGATCTTTCCTTGGATAAAAGTTCCTCTTCAGAGAGCTTATGCTGTGAGGATTGAATTCAGGTTCTGTTGAAGCTAATCCAAAATTTTAAAACGGAGCAACTGGATTAGGAAACTGAAGGAAAAAGGCAGTGTTTCGCTTTGACTAGGTTTTGCAGATTCAGCCATTGTGGTTTCATTGATTGTAAGTAGCCCTACTATCATGTGGAAAATAATTGTAGCTTTAAATATTGCTATTTAACTTTTAGCATGAGTATAGAAACCATGACAAGTAAAACCATCTATTCCTATATTCAGGCATCACACTGAAATATAAATGTCAGACATATTCTATCATAATTTATTGTGAAGATTTAGTCCTTGATTCAGGTCATAAACTCAGAAAATGGAAACACTTGAGTAAATTGTAATTAATTCAGCCATGGACAAACACATTATTGAAATATTACCACTCATTTAGGCTAAGTGCTTTCAAAAATGGCTATAGCTCTCCAAGACCATCCTAGAGTAGAGACCTTTTGTATGTGAAGCATATGATCTGTCACTGAGCTAATTTGCACCAATCTTGTATTTTCCAAGTATGTTTGGATCCAATACTTGGTAAGATGAAGAAATCTAGGAATTGTACAATGGCACATCTGCTAGCTGCTTAGACTTTCTGGGAATAGGCAACATACCAATGTAGTAGATAAATAAGAAATAAACCAGGCAGCACTTCATAAATTCTGTGTTTATAAGAAATTAATGACTATTAATTAAAAATATCTCATTCTGTAACTTACAAAACAGACAGTTATTTATAGTTTGTTTTTCTTTTTTAAATCAGACCACTCCTATGATATGTGGTGAATGTTTTTCTTATCCGCATAGCATTGGCTTGTCCACACCCTGGTATCACTTAAGGAAACATCTACAGTAGTGTGAGAAATGTTTCTAAAATTAAAAGCATATGTATACAAGTAATCTAAAAAAGTAGGAAACAAGTTTGACTCGATGCTTAGCCATGGTACAATACTATAAAAGAGATGTTCAGAGGTTACATTTTTGCTTTGCGTTTGAAATAAGATTTGATATGATTATATTGCTTTGTATTGTATTGAATAATAATGGTGCTCTTTGGATCCTTGTAGCCAATTCCTCATGTAGTTAGCAAGGACCTTAATCTTTAGGAGTTCATATACCTGCTCAATGTATGGTCTACTACAGCATCTCTGACAGATGATCAACAACCTCTGATTAAAGAGCAGGAGAAATCACCGTGCATATGATGTCCTGTTCTGCTGACTGAGATTTAATACAATTATGAAGTTTTTTCTTATATTTTAGCCTGCCCTAATAGAGACTAAATAAACCCCCTTGTCTATGTAAAAGCATCTCTCTCTCTCTCTCTCTCTCTCTACCTCCCTCCCCCCCCCTCTCTATATATATATTGTTTTCTGAGGTTTTCGCGGGTGTTTGTATGTAGATCTTTGGTTATTCGGGTTCTCTCCCGCGTAAAATTGGAAGTGTCTTGGCGACGTTTCGACAAAGTCTCATTCGTCATCTTCAGGCTTCAGCTTCGTGCTTCTGGGAGCAATGTGTGATTGCAGCTGTTTCTTCCTTTTATATATACATACACACACATACACTATAACTTCTGGAAGTCTCAGAACTGCTGTCTTAAGGTATATATATATATATATTCCTGTTGTAAACTAATTGGAAATAGTATTATGAAATACTCGCTGCACGAATCAGAAAAGATCTCAATGCCATCATAAGGCATAACTTTAATCTGCAATTGGAATCTGTCTAGATTTTTGCAACATTTTGAGCTGAAGGAGAATTGCTTATATTTTCCACAGATATATTCATATTCGAAGCTGTTTTTCTTAGAGAACTTGAGAGTTCAAAAAAATAGTTTGACAAATACATGCACTCCATGGGTTTTAGTTCCTGTTGCATTCAAAAGTTGTAAAGATGGAAATGTGGCCTGTCATTTTTGGAATTCCTGTCTATATGTTTAAATCTCACTATCTTAAAAAGTCCTCCCTAAATTTCCTGCATTCTCTGAAGCCATGCTCATTGATAGTTACTGAATTCTTGTCCAATACATTTGGATGACATGGGCATAGTCTGACAGGCACAAATAATTTAAGTTTTTTTCTGAAGTGATTTGTAAAATTCAAGTACAAAAACTGTATTGAATAACTGACATTACATCTTCTTTTTATATTGTCTGCTTAAAGTGATATTGGTCTTATAACCTAAACATTTAGCATAACTTTTTCTATAGTGCAAATCTTTTTTGTGAGTAGAAAAATATGCAACTGTAAAATTTCTTCTATCTTTCAAAGAAGAAAATCATATTCAGAATTGTGACAAACTTAACATCTAGCCTTAAGTAGTATATAATCATTGACTTGGACATGAGGACAGCCATCAATTTCTAAAATCTTCCCAGGAGAATATCAGTGTGTTACAAAGATATTTGGTAGAACATCAATGGTGTTAAAATATGTTTAATTGTTCTTATAGCTCATGTACATTGACTATGAATTTGACTAAAAAGCCTCTTGATGCGGGTAAAGGAGGAGAATGCAAAAATTGGCTTGATACTCAACGTTAAGAAAACTAAGATCATGGCATCCGGCCCTCTCAATTCCTGGAAGATAAATGGGGAAGAAATGGAAGTAGTGACAGATTTTATTTTCCTGGGCTCCAAGATCACCACAGATGGGGACTGCAGCCAAGAAATTAAAAGATGGTTGCTCCTGGGGAGGAAAGCTATGGCAAAACTAGACAGCATACTAAAAAGCAGAGATATTACCCTGCCAACAAAAGTGCGTATAGTCAAGGCTATGGTTTGCCCAGTTGCAGTGAATGGCTGTGAAAGTTGGACCATAAGAAACGCTGAGCGCCAAAGAATTGAGGCCTTTGACCTCTGGTGCTGGAGAAGACTCCTGCAAGTCCTTTGGACTGCAAGGCGAACAAACAAGTCAATCCTAGAGGAGATCAACCCTGACTGTTCTTTAGAAGGCCAGATCCTGAAGGTGAAACTGAAATACTTTGGCCACCTAATGAGAAGGAAGGACTCACTGGAGAAGAGCCTAATGCTGGGAAAGATTGAGGGCAAAAGAAGAAGGGGACGACAGAGAACAAGGTGGCTGGATGAAGTCACTGAAGCAGTAGGCATGAGCTTAAATGGACTCCAGAGGATGGTAGAGGATAGGAAGGCCTGGAGGAACGTTGTCCATGGGGTCGCAATGGGTCGGACATGACTTTGCAACTTAATAACAAAAATTGTTTCTAATCATTCCTTCCACCTTCCTTTTGGTCTGCTTTGTGGTCAGTGTTAATTTGGAATTTAATTACTGCTGCTTGAGTTATTTAAAGTGATCAGTATGTAAACTTCTGAAGTTTAGAACTGTGGTTTTGGTCTTAATTTGAAACAGACTTAGGTGGAATGTTGCTTTTTTCATGCAGTGTTTTTTATGCATGTTCATTTAATGCAAAAGAATATTGCATAGTTATATTTACTTCCCATCAGGAAGACAAAATGAAAATTTAACACAAATCAAAAATACAATAACATTATCTATACCAGAAATGAAAGATTTATAAATACAGATGTGCTTATCTCCCTAGAACTAAGAAGAAATTTCCTGACAGTTAGAACAATTAATCAGTGGAACAACTTGCCTGCAGAAGTTGTAAATGCTCCGACACTGGAAATTTTTAAGAAAATGTTGGATAGCCATTTGTCTGAAATGGTGTAGGGTTTCCTGCCTGGGCAGGGGGTAGGACTAGAAGACCTCCAAGGTCCCTTCCAACTCTGATATTATTATTATTATCTTCAAGCATATTGCTCTGTCATAAATGTAATTTCACGTGTAGTAGCTATTACACTTTTATTCTGTTTACAGCTTATAAAGGGCTTTGTTAGTATATATCCTATCCTGATCTGTTTATTTTAATTTTTTTTTCCCCCTAGCATTTTCCTACAATTGCAAGATATGGTGTTTTTTTGTTTTTTTTTAAGATCAGCAGAGTGTTGATCCATTGATTGTGACAAGAATTGATCGACTGGCTTATAGCATGAATCTGACATCCTAGGCTGAGAGAGAGCGAATTGTTCAAAGTCACCCAGATGGCTGTCATGCCTACGGTGTAATTAGAATTCACAGTCCCCTGGTTTCTAGCACTATGCCTTATTAGACAAAATTGACTTTTAATAGTATAAGTTATTAGTTAAAAAAAATTGACTATCAGCAAATTTGGCAAAATGGTTGATGTAGCACTTCCTGTTCACCAATCCTTGTTATTTGGTATGGTATGGTAAGCCAAAAAAATCATTTAATTAAATAAAAAATTTTCCTTGGATGCTCTCCTCTATACTAACAGGCCATAAAAAATTAAAAAAGAAATTCAGAAAGAATAAACAAATGAAAACAGAAAGTTCAATATTAAAATAAATATTAAATTGATTTCTTTTTTTTTCCTTTCTTTTTTTTAAAATAATAATAAAATTTGGGTGAAAAGCCACATTGCCCAAGATGGACTGGATGGTTAAGTGGGATTCTTGTGTGTGAACACAGGACGATCTGTTAAGGCATTTGTTCACATTTCTTGAGCAACATAAATACGTAGAGGAGACCCAGCTAAGGAAATAGATCAGCCACAGTGACAAACTGTCAAAATAATAAATAAAATATGTCAGTTGCTGTCAGTAAATTTAGCAACAGTGAGATGGCCACATGGTTGACTAATCTGTACTTTTTTATGATAATAAATAACTTGGCAGGTTAACAGTAATAAAAAAAGCAATTCGTAAGAAAAATAGTAATAGCAAAGAAGACAGAACATCCTAAATATTTCCATTTTTCTTAAAAAGTGCTTTTAATCATTTGCTTTATTTGCCTTTACATTGCCTACAACAAGATTAATATATGTCATTTATATGTTACTTAAACCAAAACTATAATACAAGAACATGATCAACAACGTATCTAATTGAAAACAATATGGATAAAATATTATATTAAGTCAGCATCCTATTTTTATTTTATTCATTCATTTATTTATCAAAAATGTTTTCCGCTCAAACTTCAGTTCAAGGTTATTCTGAACAGCTCCTTTCCTACCGGCTGTCACAACCCTTTCTCTTACTAATGATATCATAAAGGATCAGTATTGTGATTCCTCATTGTAGTATTTCCAATCTGTCCTGAAAGTACATTTTCAGCAATGCCTGAAGTGTTATTTTGGTGGCTGTAGTATATTACACTGAGTTGCATGGCAGCTGAAGAAAAGTTGTGCTTACATGGTTCCATGTGGGCAAGGACTACTTGAAACATTCTTAACTTGCCAAATCTAAGGGAGATTTGGTGAGGTTTGACTGAGGCCTTCAGGTAGAGAGAGGCATGCACAAGTCCTGGGGATGAAATCCTTGAGTTATTATAGTTGCCACTTAAGATTTAGAGCCAACCACATGGCTTGATATTGACATGGATTCCACTATATGACAGAGATGGGATGATTCCACCACTCTGAAAGAAACTCGGGAAGTTAACACTGGATCGACAGATCTGGACAATTTCCATCCAGTCTCAAACCTTCCCTTTTTATGTAAGATTATTGATGATAATCAATATTATCTTATTGATATTTGCAGTTTCAGAGGGTCCTGGAAGAAACTGATTATCTGGACCCTTTCCATACCCTAAATAGAGATAGTCTTTGACTTACGACCACAAAAACAAATGGTTGTAAGTCAAGGACTGTCTGTATCTCCAGAAAGGTTGGACTTTGCCATTTTTCTACTATTTTTCTACTAGACTAGGTACTTTTCTTCTCAAATTTAAAATAAAGGTGCATGATACAAAGACAGTGCAAAGTTTCTGACATGGGTGTTCCTTTTAATGTTTGCACAGGAATAAGGTACGAATAGGAGAGAATGAATTAGAAAAGGGTAGTATTCCCTCTCCTATTTATGTTCCCTTTTAACCTGAGATGCCATTAATTTTTTTATTTACATATGATCTCTCAGCCAAATCTCTGTGATGCAATGCAATTCCAAATGAATAAAGGACGTATTTTTGGGATGCTTCTGGGAAAGGAATTTCAGAATGTTTGTAGTTTTAACACGAATAGCCCTTTCTTCTTTGGACATTTTGATATATATATATTCTCAGGAAATAAGGCTTGGGAGCACATGTTGGCCTGAATTGATTAATTAATTAATTAATCTCTTTCTTTGATTTCTAAGCCGCCCATTAGTCAAACAATTTTAAAAGATGATTGCACAGTAGTGTATTTCTGCTGTTAGCTTTTAATTCGTAAATGGCCGTTTCCTCCAGTCTGCTCTGCACTTTTACTTCTTTAATCATTTGTCTGTTGCAAAAGTGACATGATAATATGGAGGGGGGGCAGGGAGTGGGATGGGAAGTTGAAGAGTTTTGCTTTTTTAATTTCTTTCTTTTCTTTTTCTTTTTAAATTGGAAGGAGGTGCGTTTTAGGGCAAAATGGATGCATCATTTTTACCCCTTCCTACCCCTACCCCTTTACCTATGTACCCCTACACCTTTACCTATGTATATACACAAAGTACCCAGCCCTGCATCAATAATATTGCATCAGATTTTGGCTCTCCAGTCTTGCAGAATACCAGCACTACAAAAATGGGGCTACGCATCATTTGCAGGTTGTTCATGGGTTACTTCCTCTTTTCAAGGCTTACAGCAAATTGTTTTCTTGTTCTTTTTTGCAGAAGTCCAGGAGGAGAATTGGGAGCTAAAAAGAAGAAAAAGAAGCAGAAACGAAAAAAGGAGAAAACAAATTCTGGAGGTACCAAATCAGATTCTGCTTCGGACTCCCAGGAGATTAAAAATCAGCAACCTTCAAAAGTGAGAGATTGGTCTTTGTTTTCTTATCCTTATTTTACTCTGGCTATTAGTGACAACAGAAACACGTTTTTAAATGAAATCAAATTTCTGAACATATTTGAATTTATATATTCAAATTAATGACTGAAATCAAATCACCCTGGTAATTCAAATTATATCAAATATTTGTATTGTCTCAATCCAGTATTTTTAACAAATCAGAGCAAATTCAATTCACATAAAAGTTGCAGTTTTATAACTTTTTTCTCTTACAGACTGTTATTAAATTTGGTTAAAAAAATAATTGTTTTAGAATTTATTTAACTTTTTGAATTTATTTCAAAGATAAGATGCTATGTATAAAATAAGCAAGTACAAAGACAATAAAAAAGAAAATTACAGCCAAAAAATAATAATAAAAATGTGCGCATAGCACATTTAGAGTCAACATTAAACATACATCATTTGACATGTCAAATTCAAGGCCTGCAGGCTAGATCTGGCCTACAATGTGGTTAGATGTGGCCCGCGGGAGAGGGCCAGGGAGTGGCAAGGATCCAGCCCCCATTGCCTCAGCCTCGGCCCAGACCAGTCAGGTGCTCCCTCTCGGCGCATGCACAGGAGGCGGCAAGTACACGGGGACTGACATCCCAGTGAAACGGAAGTATTTGCTGACTGCGTTCCATCCTGGGTGGCTCCCTTTCACTTGAATGGCCCTTACTCCCCGCCCTCGCATGGGAAAGCCATGGCCACAGGCAGTGCTGCCACCCTCTACCCCTCCCCTCATCCCTTCCTGGGTGCAGAGAGAGGGATGAACGGAGGGAGAAAATCTCTGGAGAGGATTGGTAGCGAGGGAGCTGCATGAGGGAAGGTTGCCCCAACAAGTCAGCATCCTTATCACACACAATTGGAAACGGGCAGCCTCCCTTGTGCAGGACTGGGGAATGCTGATCCCCTGCCTCCTCTTCTTGCTCTACAGAGATCTGTCAGAAATTGGACTTGGAGGAAACTGCATCCTACAAACTTTCTCCTCTGTGCTTCCACACACAGCAGCATTTCTACTTCCTGCTTTGCTGGGAATGGTCACTGGCCAGGGAAATGCCAACAATGACTGGGGTGTAGAGAAGAACATCTCCTTTGATGTGCTGTGCACGCACACACATACCATTCCAAGCTTTGAGACTTTTATCAACATCTGAGGTTGCAAAGCCTCAATCATGCCTGCGTTTGGGGAGAAGGTCCTCTCCTTCCTCTGTGGATAAAAATCCCCAAACTTAGAATGTAGTGGATGTGGTGTGCACGTGCACGCGTGCACTTGGCTGCCAGCAGTTTGGGGACGTGACGAGCTTGTCTGGCACTGAATTGTCCCCATGTCAAATTAGCCAGTGGAACCTGTTAGGTCCAGACCCAGCTGTCCCGAGTCAGCTTTGTCCATTGAAAATCGTTGAGCCACCCATGCCCACCTAGTTCTGGCAATCCGGCTATGACCACCCAGTCATGCCCACTTGGCCCCTGTGAGTCGTCATAGTCTTACATGCAACTAGCCCTTTGAGGGCAACCATAATGCTGATGCAGCCGTCAATGAAATTGAATTTGACACCCCTGCCCTAGTTGATTGTTAAAAAATATGTCTCAAATAAATCTGGTAGATTCCCCCCTCCCTTGGACAGTGGGTCTATAAATAATTATAAAGCTTTTCATCTTTATTTGATATATTTGGTATATTACTATTTTACATCACAGTTTCTGAAATATAGAAATCTAATATAATAATAATAATAATAATAATATTTTAATTTGTATACCGCCCTTCTCCTGAAGGACTCAGGGCGGTGAACAGCCAAAATAAAATACAAAAGAAACAATACATACAATACTAAAAAACAACCCTTAAAAAACTTATTCAAATGGCCAAATTTAAAATATAATAACACCCTATAAAATTGACAGAAATTTAAAACCCATAAAATCAAATTAAAAATTTTAAAAATCAAGCCAGTCCAGCAAGGCGGAATAAATAGGTTTTAAGTTTGCGGCGAAAGATCCTAAGGTCAGATAGTTGTCGAAGTCCAGGGGGAAGTTCGTTCCACAGGGTAGGAGCCCCCACAGAGAACGCCCTCCCCCTGGGGGCCGCCAGTCGACATTGTTTGGCTGACGGCACCCTGAGGATGCCGTCATATCAATCAAGTCAACCCAATACCTGTTAGCTATTTAAAAAAAACTGTTAATTGGTATCCCCCCCAAATAAGCTAATCTTCAAAGTCCTCTATTAACAGTCCATTATGGTGTGGTGGCCTAGAGGTAAAGATACTCACTTCTGACTCAGAAGGTTGAGCGTTCAATCGTAGGCAACAGTAGATGTCTCTCTATCAGGGTGTAAAGAGAAAATATCTACTACGAACTTGTGCGTAGGCTTCAGGAAGGGCATCTGGCCAGTAAATACTCAGCTCCATTCATTTGTCCTGATTCCACCCGGATAAAAGGGATTACAGGATTGTAAAAAGTAAAAAAAAATGTATTTAACTCATAGAAACTTCACTAACGGCTTCCAATCTCCCAAAAACTTGTTTAAAGCATTATCTCTTAAGCAATGCATTTAGTTTCACCATCTCTGCTAACACTATCAGTTTCAAAATCCATTCTTCAACTGTTGATGCTCCTTTTTCTTTTCAATATTTAGGATATATAATCCTTGCTTTTAGAGGTTTTTTCCCAAAGAAGAAACTTTCAAGATAATTCTATGGCTGATTGTATATGTTCGTACATTTATGAGGCACCCAGTGGCCATATGTAAATGTCATACCATTATTTCAACAGTCATTGAAGCTTTCCTGTTGTTGTTGTTGTTGCAATGTAATACTACTTGGAACTGCCTATATACTTAGACACTACCTTAACAGCTCTTGGGTCCTTCGTTAGGGCTTGAACTGTTTTTTTACCAGTCCCAGACTGTGAATAGAATTGAAGATTAAATCTATAACAAAAACAGCAATAAATTAAAAATATCATTAACAGACAGGCGTTTTCTTTTTCCACAGCACTGGAAAAAGTTAACAGTTGCATACAAATTCTATTAGAGTCAGACATGTCAACATTTGTGTTTTGGATATTCTGCACTTAATTTTGAACATTTTTGGGTAGAAATCTATGATGCGGTATCCATCACAGAATTTCTAGATTGGTACATTTTACAATATTCTCAGTATGCATGACGTTGAGAAATTATCAAATCTTCACCATTACTGTTATGGTAGCAGAACATAACTGATCTTCTTCAGACTTAGCAACTAAGTAGGGTCAAGCTTGCTTTGTGCTTGAATGAAGATTATGAGGGAATATTGGGCCTATAAATAGGCTGGGAAATTTAAAAATACATCTTGGAAGACATTCATAACAAATCACTGTGCTGTTATTAAAATAGTGGCAGTGGTAGTAATTGTTTTTTATTCATTACATTCAATTACATTTGATTCTCAGAAACTGTCTGGACAAGTCCCTTCAGTTTTCATGACAAGGTGTTTTTTTTTGGAAGTGGGTTGCCATTTACTTCTTCCTAAGGCTGAGAGACCCAGCTGGTTTTGTGCTGAAGAACTCACTATCCAACTGCAAAAACTGGCTCTAGTATCATTGTCAACACTTTACAAAAATAAGAGCAAAGTTAATGTGTTTTTTCCTCTAACCTAGAAAATAACATTTAAATTCTACAGTTACATATTTCTCCTCTTTTTTCCAATTTGGCACAACTAATTTGTTTAGACTTTAGCCTAAGCCAGGGGTGTCAAACTCAATTTCATTGAGGGCTGTATCATGGTTGTGTTTGACCTCCAAGGGCCGGGATGGGCATGGCCAGGATGGGCGTGGCCAGCTTAATATCACTTGTGTCAGGGTTCCTGTGGTGGTCCAAATGCTCTGCCAGTGAAAACAGGCTCCCAAACTCTGTTTTCAGCTGCCACGGCCTCCTGCAACCCTCTGCCAGCGAAAACAGAGCTCAGGAGAGCTGCATGTGGCCCTCCTGAGCTGCATTTTTGCTGGCAGAAGTACCGTGGGCTGTTCCTTCGTTTTCCAGGGCAGCCCCGTGGGCCAGATCTAAGTACTCCACAGGTCGGATCTGGCCCTTGGGCCTTGAGTTTGACAACCCTTGTCTAAGCCCATTAATAGCAGCACTTGCAGAACCAACTACTAATTTGAAACATGGCCTTCTCTAAATACACTTTTAGCCCTCTGCCCATTAGTTTTCATGTATGATGGAATAGCTCACTATCTTTCTGCTGTAGATTTTGCACTTGATAACAAAACAAAGGTAGATACAACAAAGGTAGATACAACTTATATAAAAATGGGCAGGAAATGAAATTGCCTTTTTCTTTAAGTATATTTATTTTGTTTCCTCATAAAAGATGAAGTGCAAATCAGAAAAACAAACAAACAAAAACATACATCCAGCACTAACAACACAAAAGAAAAACGTTTGATGTACACAAAAGGAAAAAAGTTCCCCCGAATATTGTTTTTATGAGATTGCTTTTGCTGTATCTCTAGGTCTTTGACTGAAAAAGTCTTGTGCCTTAGTACTTCCTTTCCCAATTAAAAGCCAGCTGATAGGAGGGTGAGGAGATGGGCTAAAGGAAGAAGGGAGACCTATTTAGGCCTAGCTCAAGAACTCTCACAGTGAAAAATATGACAGAAAAGATGGTGATAAGAACTCTCAGATAGAATTGGCTGAGGTGTTCTAAAGTTACTTACTGGAAAGATAAGAACATAGGTTGTGCCCTGCTGGATCAGATCCCAAGCACCTCTAGTCCAGTAAGCTGTTCAGCCCACTCCTCCAAGAAGAACTCTAACCTTCCAGCTGATGTTCCTCATAGGCAACCAAGCTGATAGCCAGCATTACGCCTCACAGTAATGACTTCTAAAATTTAATTAGAAGAGGAGATAAAAATAACCGTTTTATGGGCCCTGATTTTTCCAGGATTCAATTTCATTGGGTGAAATATCTCACTCAATATTCTTGTCTGATTGGAGCATCAAAGAGAAAAAAGTGGAACAATCAGGATGCTGAAAAGATACAAGTCCTCATTTTCTTATTTGGCAGCCCCAAGAGGACCCTATGCTCACTCTGCATACTCTATGCAAACTTTATTGATAACCGCCACCCACCATCGCAGGAAGACGGAACCTATACGCTGGTTCCGTCCCAGGCGCCTGATGGACCCTGAGAGGTTCCTGACGGAGCTTGGGCCATTCCCTGAGGATCTGGCCCGCGGCTCGGCTGAGGAACTAGTTGTGGCCTGGGAACAGGCCGCGGCTGGGGCCTTGGACCGTGTTGTGCCTTTGCGGCCTCTGACCCGGCGCAGATCTCGTCCAGCCCCTTGGTTCTCCGAGGGGCTGAGGGAGATGAAACGCCGGAGAAGACGCCTAAAGAGTACTTGGAGGTCCAGTCGTTCCGAAGCTGATCGGACACTAGTTAGATCCTATTCTAGGACCTACCTAGTGGCAATGAGGGAGGCGAGGCGTTCCTACGCCTCCACCCTCATTGCGTAGGCAGATAACCGCCCGGCCGCCCTGTTTAGGGTGACCCGCTCCCTCCTTCATCAGGAGGTGCGGGATGACCCTTTGCAGGAACGTGCCGAGGAGTTTAGTGGTTATCTATACGATAAAATCGCTCAGCTCCGGGATGGTCTGGACCGAAATTGGGATGATCCAGGCGAGGGAGAGGAGGCACGTCTTGTCGAGTCTGTTTGGGATGAGTTTGACCCTGTGGTTCCTGAGGACGTGGACAGGTTGTTGGGGAGGCTCCACGCCACCACATGTTTACTGGACCCGTGTCCTTCCTGGCTGGTACTGGCCACTCAGGAGGTCACACGAGGCTGGCTCCAGGGGATTATCAATGCTTCTCTGTTGGAAGGGGTTTTCCCTGCCGCCTTGAAAGAGGCAGTGGTGAGACCCCTCCTCAAGAAGCCCTCCCTGGATCCAGCTATTTTGGGTAATTATCGTCCGGTCTCCAACCTTCGCTTTGTTGCGAAGGTTGTAGAGAGTGCTGTGGCGCGGCAGCTACCCCAATACCTGGATGAAGATGTCTATCTAGACCCGTTCCAGTCCGGCTTCCGACCCGGATACAGCACGGAGACAGCTTTGGTCGCGTTGGTGGATGATCTCTGGAGGGACAGGGACAGGGGTTATTCCTCTGCCCTGGTCTTATTAGATCTCTCAGCGGCTTTTGATACCATCGACCATGGTATCTTGCTGCGCCGGTTGGGGGGATTGGGAGTGGGAGGCACCGTGTATCGGTGGTTCTCCTCCTATCTCTCCGACCGGTCGCAGACGGTGTTGACAGGGGGGCAGAGGTCAGCCGCGAGGTGCCTCACTTGTGGTGTGCCGCAGGGGTCGATTCTCTCGCCCCTTCTGTTCAACATTTATATGAAGCCATTGGGTGAGATCATCAGTGGCTTTGGGGTGAGATACCAGCTGTATGCTGACGATACTCAGCTGTACTTTTCCACCCTGGGCCACCCCAATGAAGCTGTTGAAGTGCTGTCCCGGTGTTTGGAAGCCGTACGGGTCTGGATGGGGAGAAACAGGCTCAAGCTTAATCCCTCCAAGACGGAGTGGCTGTGGATGCCGGCACCCCGATTCAGTCAGCTGCAGCCGCAGCTGACTGTTGGAGGCGAGTTATTGGCCCCAAAGGATAGGGTGCGCAACTTAGGTGTTCTCCTGGATGAACGGCTGTCGTTTGAAGATCATTTGACGGCCGTCTCCAGGAGGGCCTTCCACCAGGTTCGCCTGGTTCGGCAATTGCGCCCCTTCCTTGATCGGGATGCCTTGTGCACAGTCACTCACGCGCTCGTTACCTCTCGCTTGGATTATTGTAATGCTCTCTACATGGGGCTCCCCTTGAGGTGCACCCAGAGGCTTCAGTTAGTCCAGAATGCGGCTGCGCAGGTGATAGAGGGAGCTCCGCGTAGCTCCCGTGTAACACCGCTCCTGCGCAGACTGCACTGGCTGCCTGTGGCCTTTCGGGTGCACTTTAAGGTTTTGGTTACAAAACCTTTAAAGCGCTCCATGGCTTAGGGCCTGGGTATTTACGGGACCGCCTGCTGTTACCTCATGCCTCCCACTGACCCGTGCGCTCTCAC